>NC_050099.1:38250880-38553910 GCF_902167145.1 Zea mays | reverse complement strand
AGTGTGGTCCAAAATGTTAAAATGAAGAAAGCAATCCATGCATATCTTATAAAAGTTTAAATTGGTTTAATTCCAAGCATCCTTTGCACTTACCTTATGCAAACTAGTTCAATTCTGTACTTATATATTTGACTTGGTTTGTGTTGGCATCAATCACCAAAAAGGGGGAGATTGAAAGGGAAATAGGCTAAAACCTTTTCCTAAATAATTTTGGTGGTTGAATTGCCCAACACAAATAATTGGACTAACTAGTTTGCTCTAGATTATAAGTTCTACAGGTGGCAAAGGTTCAACACAAACCAATAAAAAGTCCAAGAAAGGGTTCAAAAGAAAGGAGCAAAAGAAAATCGAAGGCTGCCCTGGTCTGGCGAACCGGACTGTCCGGTATGCCACCGGACAGTGTCCGGTGCACCAGGGTGGATCAACTCGAACTGCTTAGCTTCGGGTTTCTGGGAATGCCACTCCGCTATAATTCACCGGACTGTCTGGTGTGCCAAGAATAGCAACGGCTAACAGCACCAACGGTCGTCTGCAGCCCCTCCCAACAGTCACTTTGGTGGTTGGGGCTATAAATACCCCAACCACCACACTTCAAGGCATCCAAGTTTTTCAGCTAACACATTCAATACAAGAGCTAGTGCATTCAATACAAGACACAATTAGATTGAATCAAAGCCTCTCCAAGTCCAAATTCCACTCAAAGCAATTAGTGACTAGAAGAGAGAGTTTTTCCCGTGTTCTTTGAGCTCTTGCGCTTGGATCGCTTTTCTTCTTCCCCATTTCTTGTTCTCAACACCATTGTAATCAAAGCAAGAGACACCAATTGTGTGGTGGTCCTTGTGGGGACTAAGTGTCCCAATTGATTGAGGAGAAAAGCTCACTCGGTCTAAGTGACCGTGTGAGAGAGGGAACGGGTTGAAAGAGACCCGGTCTTTGTGACCACCTCAACGGGGAGTAGGTTTGCAAGAACTGAACCTCGGTAAAACAAATCACCGTGTCACACTCTTCATTTGCTTGTGATTTATTTCTAACGCTAACCCGGCTTGTAGATTGTGCTTAAAGTTTATAAATTTCAGATTTGCCTATTCACCCCCCTCTAAGCGACTTTCACAAAGCAGACTAAATAAGCTTCTTTTTCAGCGGAAACGAACTGAGCATAAGCTACCTAGTAGAATGTTTGATATTCAGTCCCAATTCTTGGCCACGAACCAAATAAAAACAAAATGCATCATTAGTTTGAATCAATTGCCATCAGATTTAGATGCTCAAATATATTGTAATGTGCTAAATCAAAACATTTGGACTGAAAATATGGAAACCAGAGTACAATATCTTCCCCATATTCCCAATGGTCTAGCTCACTGTTGATTCGGTTGTGCGCCTCTCATGTGCCTAAAAAGAAACCCACATGACCTAGTGGTTAGCTACTAAGAAAAAATCGATAAGGAAATTGTTACTGTTTTTGAAATGGGGGGAAGGAAACTATTAGTGGTACATGTTTTCCTTGTGACCATGGATTCAATGCAGATGAAAGAGCTATCATGGGTCCTTATGCCTTTTGAGTTGGCCCACCATCACTTGAGCTCTTATTGCCATCGTGTAAGCAGTTAAAAGAATAAGAAGGAAAAACAACATTTATCCCACTTTGAATTGATCGCGGAATCAGGATCCATGAGGGCTGCTTTTGTGAAAAATTACTCACCATGATAGCGAAGAACTGAGTGTCTGAGTGCTCTTGCTCTTGCTCCCTGTAGACTTCTTTATAGACTTGATCACATCCTTCGTTTCCCTGGTGTGACCCCCGCTATGGCCCTTGTGGAAGAGCGAGACAGCGACGCCGAGTGGCACCTCCAAAAGGAACGATGCCTTCCTGGTCCCAAACACGAGGCATGAGACCCTGCTATCGGACACGGTGATGATGGAGATCTCTATGACTAGCGCTCTGGAGTCGCCTGCCTTTGCCAGAGTCGTTGAAGATGAAGTCGGCGACTGCCCACCGACGGGGGCAAAGTTCCCTACGATCTGCACGACCGGGTCCGCTGACAGAGACTTGAGGCGGGGCTGCTCGAGTTTGTTGCGGATGGAGATCGGCGCCGGTTGAATGATGCCAAGGCACCCAGGCAGTTTCGATCCACGCAGTCGACCCCATTACCGGTGAATGAGCAGAGTAAAAGGCGAGCACGAGATGGTGAGCGAAGCTCCCAACAACCGCGGATGTGAGGCGCTCTTCCACGCATGTACTTGTGTATCTGGATCATGGTGGTTGAGGGAGAGAGAAGGGGGAGATAGAGGCGTGAGCACGGGCGCACTCGTCGGCGTTCCCGTCTCTCCACCATGCGCGCTCGGGTAACCAGATCGGGGCGGTTGAGGGAGAGGGATGAGAGAGATGGAGGCGTGGGGAGGAGGGAGGAGAGCGCTAGGGTTTTAGGTTGAGAGAGGGTGAGAGGGAGGAAGGGTTCAGACGAAGGATCGACGGGGGAGAGCCATCGCTGGAGTATGGGCCGCCCCAAACCTAGCTGGAGTATGGGCCGCACCAAAAATTCAGCCCAGAACGCCTGCACTGCTGTGTTGTTGTATTGTCTTGCAAAAACCTTAGTACCATACTGGCTAGTAAAGGAGACATAGAGCAGCTTATAAGCGTTGGCTCGGACTTAACAGTAAGAACTCTGATGTTGAACTATATTGTGTTTGGTGGCTGAACTGGCCAGGTTCAACTCGCGCGAACGTTATATTTTATGCTGGACAAGGAAAAGACGAGCTAGGTGGGAATGTGTGGCCCACGCTGGGTGGGGCCCACATACAGGAGGCACGTAGATGGCAGAACTAGAGCGGGGCAGAACCATCCGTGGCAGAACAAGTCAGAGGCAGACTACTATTGCAGCCTTAATAAGTAGTAGAGATTAGTTGTATGCCCGTACGTTGTTACGGCGGCAACAACATGTTATGCATAAACATTATTCATCATTCCACCTATGTGCTCTCCAATGAACAAACTGATGTCAAGAAAACCAAAAGGATGAAAAACAAAATCATCGACCAGCTAGTTCATACAAGGGAGTAGCGCTTTCCCAGTCAGCATCCCACATTTTCCCAATCAATATTCCACCTTGTAAAATTCAATTTGGTTCTACAAAAAAGTATATTCAAGAAACAATTGAGCGGACTCCATCATAAGTTGATGGCACATTGACATATAGTCGAAGTAAAAGCAGAAAAAATGTAGCACAATCGTAAACTTATGCATAAAGTCTCGTGCAAAAAAACATATGCATAAAGTCTCGTGCCTGCGCGTTGCGACAACATACGAATTATTTAATAAAATGTTAGTGCATAATAATTTATATATAATAAGACCAAAAAACAGGTGCCAGAAGCACCAAACTGGAACATTTGGTAGAAAAAATAGCACATATAGTAATCCTCTAGACCATAATGCTCGTCCTAAAAAAGATGGTTAGCCTCTAGAAGATCACTTTGATGATCCTTGAAGCGTCCCCAATCCTCTGGGACTCAAATGTGATACAATTACTAGTCTCAGGAGGCTAGTAAACACATTTATACATCAGATAGTTCTAGATCTGCTTAAACGAGATAAACCTATAAAGGTGGCGATCAACTTTAAGAGTTGGTCCACAACTCGGGACATATCATCAGAGTGGGGCTGAAGCAGCCCGATATACGCAGCGAAGCAAATCAGCGGTCCAACTGCCACAGGCAAGGTTGGGAACAGTCGTAACTCTTACCCGATCTCCTTTTCTGAAAAACAACAAATAAGCAAGGGTGAGTACAAACATACTCAGCAGCCCACCTTCACCCGCGGAATGGGGAAATCAGATATAATGCATGGAATATGTGGAGCTCAGGATATTTTGCAGAAACAACAATATTTTATGCAGGGTTGTTTTGTAAAACATTTTGTATTTTTCAAAGCGCATCCTCTCCCAAAGGAGCAGGAAGTTTTCAATATAGAATAAAATCTCCTGGACTAAACCATCCAGGTATCTCAGCAGTTTCCCACTGGTTTTCATTTTCAAAAACAGCTACTGGACTTCCCGTCCACCATAGCTCACGGCTCAACCACCGGACCTTTTAAAAACCACTTTTCTCAAACGCACCTCTTTTTTTTGAAAACAAAACACTAATTGCCATACCACACCAGACTCGTACATTCCTGTGGACACAGACTATTCGAATAGGTTTTCAAACTCTGCGCAGAGGTGTACACTTTACCCACTAGTCCGGCTCTGCAATCTTACTGCCATGAGATCCGACACCGAATCTCCTTCTTTCCTCGCACGTCCTAACCTTAACGGTTATACCGGAAGGAGTCAGGCCACCGCCATGTCCAAACCGGACAAAACATTCCCCCTCCTTATCCTCCCGGTGCTCCCCAGCCTTCATAACCCTGGGGTTGGACCGTACGAGTTCAGATTGAGTGACTGCCCACACAGTCTCGAGTGGTTGTACTTATCATGAGTACAGGTAGTGAAGGATGACAAACCGATCCTTATGAGGGGACAATCCTTCTGCTCACGCCTAAACCAGCTGAGCCATCACCTTAGGCCCTACCCTAAATCAGGGAGACCCTGATCATCCCTACTCAAAGGTGATAAGGGTGAAAACCCTTCATCATACACATTTTGAAAAGCATTTTCTTTTGAAAAACTCACACCTTTTCTCAAATCATTTGTAACAAATATATTAAGGATTGATTGCGGCAAGCGGCTTGGGTGGCCATAATAACTTGTCTCAAAATCATATCATGTATAAAATAACAGGCTGATGGTTGTGGTTGAAAAATTATAGGCAATTTATGCATCAAAGGGATCCAGTGAGCTTGCCGTGCTTATCCGGCGAAGGGGAAAGGAGAGCTCGCAGAACTGGCTTCTGGCTCCACCGCCTGGCGTAGACTTGCAGATCTGGCCTCCGCGAGACGGCACGAACACTCCGATAACTATGCAACATGAGCAAGCAAACATACAAACCAGCAAGTATACCAACAAATAATTAGTATAGTGGTCAGAATAGCGATATATGGATGGGTAGAGTCTTGAGTAGAATCTGTGTCATGTGGTGTTGTGATATTACTGGTGGTGGAGCAGAGATGCTTACCAAGAGGGTGGACTGGAGGCGAAGCGACACTATGCGTGTAGCCGACAAAGCGGAGTAATTGAGTGGGTGGGGTGTTTGCCTTGGCTGAGGGTGTTGAGTGTGTGTGGAGAGGGAGAGGGTAGCTGTGTGTATTTATAGCTGAGCGTATGTGGTGTAGCACAATGAAGTTCACTGTTGGTGAGAATAGTGACGAATGAATTGTCTGACTTAGTATGAACAGGAGAGTTATAGGCAGAATATGGGACAAGAGTATTTTGGGAGTTTTCTGGAATACGAACCATGCTTAAGGGATGACATGGTTGGATAGGGAATAATTTGATAAGAATTTAGAAACAAGAATTATTGGAATTGGAGTTTGGAAGCCTGGTTCGAAGGGATCTCAAAGTTAAGCGTGCTCAACTTGGAGAAACCTGGGATGGGTGACCAGATGGGAAGTTCCCTACTGGAGGAAAATCACAGCCACCGGAGTTCGTATGACTGGGATATGGGTCTGGCTGGTCTTACGTGGACTGGACATCATGATGGGTGAGTAGTTGAAATTTGGGGTGATAGGATGATCGATGAATAGTAATGATAAATAGTGACGATGAAAAGGTTGCCATAGATATCATCGATGAATAGTAACAATGAATAGCAACGGTGAATAGTAACGATGAATAGTAATGGTGAATAGTGATGGTGAATAGTTCGTATGAACGAACGATGAACGATGAATAGTGACGATGAATGAACGATGAACGATGAATAGGAACTATGAACGAACGGGCGAACGATCGAATGATCGGACGAACGAACGATCAGAATTTCGACAGCATAACGGCAGGACAAAGATTATCTGGAGGAACGATGAATAGGGACTATGAACGAACGATGAACGATGAACAGGAACTATGAACGAACGATCGAAATTTCGGCAGCATAACGACAGGAAAAAGATTATTTGGACGAGCGAACGGATGAACGATCGAATGATCGGACGAACGAACGATCGGAATTTCGGCAGCATAACGGCAGAACAAAGATTATCTGGAAGAACAATGAATAGGGACTATGAACGAACGATGAACGATGAATAGGAACTATGAACGAACGATGAACGATCGAATGATCGAACAAACGAATGATCGGAATTTCGGCAGCATAACGGCAGGAAAAAGATTATCTGGAAGAACGATGAATAGGAACTATGAACGAACGATGAACGATGAACAGGAACTATGAACGAATGATGAACGATCGAATGATCGAACGAACGATCGGAATTTCGGCAGCATAACGACAGGAAAAAGATTATTTGGACGAACGAACGGATGAACGATCGAATGATCGGACGAACGAACGATCGGAATTTTGGCAGCATAACGGCAGAACAAAGATTACCTGGAAGAACAATGAATAGGGACTATGAACGAACGATGAACGATGAATAGGAACTATGAACGAATGATGAACGATCGAATGATCGAACAAACGAACGATCGGAATTTCGGCAGCATAACAGCAGGAAAAAGATTATTTGAATGAACGAACGGACGAACGATCGAACGATCGGACGATTGGACGATCGGACGAACGAACCATCAACGATCGGACGAACGATCGAACGATCGGACGAACGAATGAACAAACTAAGAACAGGGGGACGAACGATCGAAGAACGACCGAACGATCCTTGTGCTAGTGTGTGCTTGTGTGGAACATGGAGTGGGTGTGTGGGGGGGAAGAGAGTTGCCATGAAATGGCTTGGGGTGGGATGAGAGGAGGCCCTTGCCCCTCTATTTATAGCCATGGTGGGGGATTAGGGGGAGGGATGAGAGGACTAGTGGGAGGATGAGAGGATTAGTGGGAGATTAACATGTATTTGTCTTGTATAAGTGAGATTAGCTTGTAGAGCTCACCGTATGACACTAGAGGCATACGTATACATATGAGCATGAGGAAAGTTATGAAGAAAATATTTATAGGGACTTGGAAAATGATTCTGAAGGTATTTCTCAAGAGGAAAATACTTGGAGATATATTGGTGGAATATTTGGGCAATATTTCTGGAAAGAACTTGAAGGGGATTACTCGGGAAATATCTGGGCAGTATTTCTGGGAAGAATTTGAGGGGGATCACTGGAGAAACATTTGTAGGATATTCGAGGAGGATTTTGGAGAGAATATAGACCACTATATTTTATTTGCTGATATCAACTCGCAAACAAACATTTTGAAATGAAATTTGAAATTCATTTTGAATTTAGAGCGAGTTTGAGAAAATTCCCAGATTTGAATTTTTGGGATTCTACAAATCTACCCCACTTAAAAGGAATCTCGTCCTCGAGATTCGGCTTAGAAGGGTTATGGGTATAGCTTTACTTCAGCTACATATCTTCACTTTGCAGACTCTTCGAGGAGATGGAACTTCAACAAAACCTGGCCTTCGAGGAGCATCTGGTTGCCGATTGGAAACGCTAATTATGGCTACTCAAAGATCATCTTCAGGCTTCTAGGTTTCGCTTGGCAGCTAGCTTATTGAAGAAGCATTGATGCCAACACACAAACCTTCTTCTTGCGAACTTATCCATGGGTCCCTTCCTTGATTGCTCTTCTAGTGCTTCATCAACGGAACTTGGGTGACCACTTCTCATCCAGAAACTTATAGGCTTCGATGATCTGGTCCTCCACAAGCTTGCTACAGGCCTTCTTCTTTTTCTCCATAGCAGAAACTTTACTGGAACATTACCCCACTTAAAAAGAATGAGGGTAGAACTCTTGAATCTTGGGGATTTGAACTCCTTGAAGTACCTCATAAGAAGGTGTTACGGGGCCTTCTTCTGCTGCTGCTACTTGAGCAGGCTGCGGAGAGATGACTGACACAGGGTTGATTCTGGGAGAACCTTCTTATCTTCTCTTCACTATCTTCTTTTCTCTTCTCACTGCTCCTTTCTTTCTCTTTGCTCTTTCCACTAGAGGATTCTATCAAAGAGTATTACTATCACACATTGGAGGAAACCAAAGACTATGAACCATGTGCAACAGTCTTCAACCCAAGAATCACCAAGCATTGTGATCTTAGGGGCGAGGGAGCGGAAAATGGAGTTGCTTGCAATTTGGCAGAGGGGATTTTATCAGGTGTGTTTTGCTTGGGATGGGAGTTGAGGGAGCTGGTGGGGGGGTTTATAGGCGAGTGGGGGTGCTCGGGGGGGTGTGGAGTGGTAGTGATGGAGCAGGTGACACGAGGCAGCAGGTGCGACAAGGGGAAGGGGGCCTGTTGCCGGCGACGATGGCGGTGGGTGCGCTGCAAAAGGGGGCGTGGGTGGCGGTAGTGCGCTGCAAAGGGGGCGTGGGGTGGTGGTAGTGCGCATGGAGGCGGGCACGCGTGCGAGGGGCACGGGTGAGTGGTGGGGTCAATGACCCTGATGTTTGTGGTCTCTGGTTCCAAGAATCTTTGCCTCTCTGTATGGTAATAACTTCTTTTGTCCTCTTTTTTTGTTTAGGTAGTGCTTTGATTCTCACGGTTGGTCCTTTTGACTGAGCGACTGGATAGGTTCCTCTGTAGCTTATTCCATGCTTCAAGGGTAAGCTTCCCGGTATCTTCTTGGGTAAGGTGCTTTTCTCTTGAGATGAGTTAAGGGGAGAATGGAAGCATAAGATGAGGATTAGCTCTAATTTGTGATCTATGTTTTTAGAGAAAACCTTTCTTAAAAAGAAAGAAAACACATAAGTTCAACAATGATAAGCACAAACAAATCAAATATTTTGAATAGGGGAAGAATAGAGTTTTTCCAAAGCACGAACTACTCAGATTCGGGGGCTAAGCATAACTACTATTGCTCGGCTCCTGAACTGAGAACTATGCTAAATGTGACTTATAAGCACTAACATTAAGGCATCACATATGCACACGAAAGGAGAGAAAACATCAAACGAAATTCATTTTGAAATGCCCTAGGGGGCCACACAATTAGAGTTTTTCAAAACACGCGGATACACGGTTACCTCTCATACATGCAGAGCTCTACCAAAGTGAAGAAAAACTTCACTACCCAATGCACGCAGAGGACTGGATATAACTAACTCAGATCTGGCAGCTTCTCTTCTGGCAAGGCTGGCGCACAACTTCAATCTGAGATATCTCCTAGATGGGTCAAGAGGGAGCTGATGTTGATGACTTCTTCTGGTGGCGATTGAGATGGCAACATGGGGTCGAACTCTTCTTCAAGCGGGACTGGCTCTTGTAGCTCCTTAGAGGGCGGCGGTGCTGGCGGGGTGCTTGCAGCTTCTTCTTTGATCTCACGGGACGGTGCTGGAATATTCTTCATGGTGAGGGGCTCACACAACTCCGTCGGGGGATCTTGGGAGGACTCGGGGTGCTCTTGCTTATCCATAGCCTGAGGGAAAACTGGCATTCCTTCTAAGACTATGGCTCCTTCCGGGAGTTCCCAAGCCTTCTTCTCTCCTCTGATAGAGACTGGGTGACCTTCAAGAATTTGGGGATCTTCGGCTCTCATGGGTTGAACTGGGTTGGATGAAGCGGGCTCTTAGATCCGCAAGGCTCTACGTTGGTTATGGGTTACCAAGTAGGCCTCCATCAACTTCTGGACATGCTCATCCTTGGCTTGCTTCAGGGCTTCAACAGCAATGACTTCACGACTTTCCAAGGCAGCTACACGAGCTTGAGCTGAGGTGAGATCCACATGGAGCTGACGGTTGCGCTTCTCTGCATCTTCTGCTCGGGCAATCATCTGACGGTGGTGCCGAGCCAAGAAATCATACCATGCATCTAGGGTGAGCAGGTATGCAGTGAGGTACACGACTGAGGGGTCGTCCTCAAGCAGCTGCTGCTCTTCCAATGCACGCATCCTGGCCATCCAAACGGGACGGTTTCTCTGAAATGGCGGAAAGAATCTGAGCGGTGTGTCGGCCACTTCTTCATAAATCTGACACAGGGCCCTCAATGCCTTGTGGGCGACGACTTGGCAGGTGTCTTTGAATCTGTGTCCCGCAGCAGTGACACTCCATTCCACATGGTGCGAACTGGATCCAATGTATACAGTCACGACACACTTCTCTGTGCCATGCTCGACGAATTCACGACCATCATACTCTGGCTGGCTCCTGATTCCAAGGCAGACTGTGCATGCTCTCAGCAACTTGGGGAAACCATCTTCATTCTGGCAAAAGCTGGTTTGGCAACGGACCTCCATCTGACTTCTGAGAGAAGGAAAGGGGGAAAGCATTTTTGAAATGAACGGATGAGAGCAAGAATTTTTTTAAGAAAATAGTTTTGACTCAAAAACTTTTGGATCAGGCTAAGGGTTACGTCCTGCGGCCAACCTAATAGCTTTGATACCACCTGAAGCGTCCCCAATCCTCTGGGACTCAAATGTGATACAATTACTAGTCCCAGGAGGCTAGTAAACACATTTATACATCAGATAGTTCTAGATCTGCTTAAACAAGACAAACCTATAAAGGTGGCGATCAACTTTAAGAGTTGGTCCACAACTCGGGACATATCATCAGAGTGGGGCTGAAGCAGCCCGATATACGCAGCGAAGCAAATCAGCAGTCCAACTGCCACAGGCAAGGTTCGGAACATTCATAACTCTTACCTGATCTCCTTTTCTGAAAAACAACAAATAAGCAAGGGTGAGTACAAACGTACTCAGCAGCCCACCTTCACCCGCGGAATAGGGAAATCAGATATAATGCATGGAATATGTGGAGCTCAGGATATTTTGCAGAAACAACAATATTTTATGCAGGGTTGTTTTGTAAAACATTTTGTATTTTTCAAAGCGCATCCTCTCCCAAAGGAGCAGGAAGTTTTCAATATAGAATAAAATCTCCTGGACTAAACCATCCAGGTATCTTAGCAGTTTCCCACTGGTTTTCATTTTCAAAAACAGCTACTGGACTTCCCGTCCACCATAGCTCACGGCTCAACCGCCGGACCTTTTAAAAATCACTTTTCTCAAACGCACCTCTTTTTTTGAAAACAAAACACTAATTGCCACACCACACCAGACTCGTCCATTCCTGTGGACACAGACTATTCAAATAGGTTTTCAAACTCTGCGCAGAGGTGTACACTTTACCCACTAGTCCGGCTCTGCGATCTTACTGCCATGAGATCCGACACCGAATCTCTTTCTTTCCTCGCACGTCCTAACCTTAACGGTTATATCGGAAGGAGTCAGGCCACCGCCATGTCCAAACCAGACAAAACATTCCCCCTCCTTATCCTCCCGGTGCTCCCCAGCCTTATAACCCTGGGGTTGGATCGTACGAGTTCAGATTGAGTGACTGCCCACACAGTCTCGAGTGGTTGTACTTATCATGAGTACAGGTAGTGAAGGATGACAAACCGGTCCTTATATGAGGGGACAATCCTTCTGCTCACGCCTAAACCAGCTGAGCCATCACCTTAGGCCCTCCCCTAAACCAGGGAGTCCCTGATCATCCCTACTCAAAGGTGATAAGGGTGAAAACCCTTCATCATACACATTTTGAAAAGCATTTTCTTTTGAAAAACTCACACCTTTTCTCAAATCATTTGTAACAAATATATTAAGGATTGATTGCGGCAAGCGGCTTGGGTGGCCATAATAACTTGTCTCAAAATCATATCATGCATAAAATAACAGGCTGAGGGTTGTGGTTGAAAAATCATAGGTAATTTATGCATCAAAGGGATCCAGTGAGCTTGTCATGCTTATCCGGTGAAGGGGGAAGGAGAGCTCGCAGAACTGGCTTCTGGCTCCACCGCCTGGCGTAGACTTGCAGATCTGGCCTCCACGAGACAGCACGAACGCTCCGATAACTATGCAACATGAGCAAGCAAACATACAAACCAGCAAGTATACCAACAAATATTTAATATAGTGGTCAGAATAGCGATATATGGATGGGTAGAGTCTTGAGTAGAATCTGTGTCATGTGGTGTTGTGATATTACTGGTGGTGGAGCGGAGATGCTTACCAGGAGGGTGGACTGGAGGCGAAGCGACACTATGCGTGTAGCCGACAGAGCGGAGTAACTGAGTGGGTGGGGTGTTTGCCTTGGATGAGAGTGTTGAGTGTGTGTGGAGAGGGAGAGGGTAGCTAGGTGTATTTATAGCTGAGTGTATGTGGTGTAGCACAGTGAAGTTCACTGTTGGTGAGAATAGTGACGAATGAATTGTCTGACTTAGTATGAACAGGAGAGTTATAGACAGAATATGGGACAAGAGTATTTTGGGAGTTTTCTAGAATATGAACCATGCTTAAGGGAATAGTTTGATAAGAATTTAGAAACAAGAATTATTGGAATCGTAGTTTGGAAGCCTGGTTCAAAGGAATCTCAAAGTTAAGCGTGCTCAACTTGGAGAAACCTGGGATGGGTGACTAGATGGGAAGTTCCCTACTGGAAGGAAAATCACAGTCACCGGAGTTCGTATGACTGGGATATGGGTCTGGCTGGTCTTAGGTGGACTGGACATCATGACGGGTGAGTAGTTGAAATTTGGGGTGATCGGATGATCGATGAATAGTAACGATGAATAGTGACGACGAAAAGGTTGCCATAGATACCATCGATGAATAGTAACGATGCTAAATAGTAACAGTGAAAAGTAACGATGAATAGTGATGGTGAATAGTCGTATGAACGAACGATGAACGATGAATAGTGACGATGAACGATGAATAGGAACTATGAACGAACGGACGAACGAACGATCAGAATTTCGGCAGCATAACGGCAGGACAAAGATTATCTGGAAGAACGATGAATAGGGACTATGAACGAACGATGAACAGGAACTATGAACGAACGATGAACGATCGAATGATCGAACGAACGAACGATCGGAATTTCGGTAGCATAACGACATGAAAAAGATTATTTGGACAAACGAACGGATGAACGATCGAATGATCGGACGAACGAACGATCGGAATTTTAGCAGCATAACGGCAGAACAAAGATTATCTGGAAGAACAATGAATAGGGACTATGAACGAACGATAAACAATGAATAGGAACTATGAACGAACGATGAACGATCGAATGATCGAACAAACGAACGATCAGAATTTCGGCAGCATAACGACAGGAAAAAGATTATCTAGAAGAACGATGAATAGGGACTATGAACGAACGATGAACAGGAACTATGAACGAACGATGAACGATCGGAATTTTGGTAGCATAACGGCAAGAAAAAGATTATTTGGACGAACAAACGGATGAACGATCGAATAATCGGACGAACGAACGATCGGAATTTCGGCAGCATAACGGCAGAACAAAGATTATCTGGAAGAACAATGAATAGGGACTATGAACGAACGATGAACGATGAATAGGAACTATGAACGAACGATGAACGATCGAATGATCGAACAAACGAACGATCGGAATTTCGACAGCATAACGGCAGGAAAAAGATTATTTGGACGAACGAACGGACGAACGATCGAACGATCGGAAGAACGGACGAACGAACCATCAACGATCGAACGAACGAACAAACTAAGAACAGGGGGACGAACGATCGAAGAACGACCGAACGATCCTTGTGCTAGTGTGTGCTTGTGTGGAACATGGAGTGGGTGTGTGGGGGGGGAAGAGAGTTGCCATGAAATGGCTTGGGGTGGGATGAGAGGAGGCCCTTGCCCCTCTATTTATAGCCATGGTGGGGGATTAGGGGGAGGGATGAGAGGATTAGTGGGAGGATGAGAGGATTAGTGGGAGATTAGCATGTATTTGTCTTGTATAAGTGAGATTAGCTTGTAGAGCTCACCGTATGACACTAGAGGCATACGTATATATATATGAGCATGAGGAAAGTTATGAAGAAAATATTTATAGGGACTTGAAAAATGATTCTGAAGGTATTTCTCAAGAGGAAAATACTTGGAGATATATTGGTGGAATATTTGGGCAATATTTCTGGAAAGAACTTGAAGGGGATTACTCGGGAAATATCTGGGCAGTATTTCTGGAAAGAATTTGAGGGGGATCACTGGAGAAACATTTGTAGGATATTTGAGGAGGATTTTGGAGAGAATATAGACCACTATATTTTATTTGCTGATATCAACTCGCAAACAAACATTTTGAAATGAAATTTGAAATTCATTTTGAATTTAGAGCGAGTTTGAGAAAATTCCTAGATTTGAATTTTTGGGATGCTACAATCCTCAATGCTATATACTGTGGTCGTGTCCGCATGATCGTTATTGTAGTTTTTGTTGCTCCGAGTTACATTATTCTCTTCAGTAGTTTCTATGGGCGTGTTATTCGGTAGAGGGTTGGATGTTGAAGAGTCAATACTGGCCTTCACGACTTGATGTGTGTGATTCTGTGCACTATCAGCCTCATTTGATCTCTCAAATCTTCTAGATGTACTTGTCTCACTAACAAATTTCCACTGGTCATCAAATCCATGAGACAGAACCTCGTACTCCAAATTTTCATAGTTGAATTCATCATATTTGGATTCTGTCAGAATGAAAATGAATAATCAGGGACATTGCATGATTTTAAATTGAATAATTTAAAGTAATATACCGGTGCAAAAGTTTCATGACATGTTCTATGTAAAAGAGTGGCAACAAATCCTAATAGCTGAATTTACTTGATAGAGAAAATTTCTAAGCTGCTATGTCGTCCCATAGTTTTCCAAAAGTGCAGAGCAAGCAAGGCTAAGATCAACAATCATCAGAGCCAATTTACTCATGCATATAACTTAATTACCTTGTTTTTCAACCAAGAATGGGGCAGTTATTCTGTTTCCAGATTTTAGAATTATTCCAGGCCACATATGTGCAGAAAGTTCTCCAAGGAGTAGCTCTAAGCCTTGGCTATCACCATCCACTGATCGACCTGTTAGTTTGAATAAACATCAAATAAGATAGAAACAACCACAAATCATATATGATATAAGCCTTCTTCTATTGGAGTCCCTAAAAGATACTCCCTTCGCCCCAAAATATAGTTCTTTGTAGCCCTCTTTTTCTGTCCATATTCATTACAACAATAATGAACGTAGACATGCATACAAACTACATTCGTAGATTAATCAATGAATGTAATCTAAAACAAATTATATTTTGGGGTGGAGGGAATATAAGTTTTCATTGGTATAAAATATTAAATTGATGCCCAATTTAGAACTCATGGTAATAGATTTATTATTGGAAATTAGAAAGCTTAATGGCAAAGTTTAGAAACTTGAGGGGGAAACTTAACAGTTACAGGTTTATTACATCCGAGGAGACAACTTACACTTATCAAAGTCAGCGTTGGAAGCACAGGCCTCAATATATTCTATGTTCTGCTCAATGCACCACTATGCAATAGAGTTTCTGATATCTGTGTATGGTTCTTCCTCAAATAACAAGCTACAGTCCTCACTTCCATTTATCCCAAAATTGTAATAATTAGGGTGTGGATCAGAACTTGACTCCCCAAGCTTTTTGCATACCTGCACGCTATGACCAGGTACAATATCTGCTTTATTTCCGATGCATAACAAGATCTCAAACATCTATATATCAACACTGGCAGCCTAGATTTGCAGAGTAAGCAAGGAGGATTCCTGCATAATTACTTAAGACTATTACCCTACTGTAGTTCTGAGGTATGAAGGTAAAAAAATAGACTGAAAATTATAAGATTCAGAATCTTTAAACAATATAAGACATAGAACACAATAAAAATCGAATCAGAACACAGGTTCAGTTCAGACATCACTGATATCAAAGACCATAATGAGGGCAGCCACCTGTTCTAGATGAGGGAGGGAACCAAGAGAAATTTATTCACCAAGAATTGTTGTCAAGATGGAAGATCAACTGAATAATACTTTGTTTCAATTATCCACCTACATCGCTGCAAGTGTATGTTGTTAGCTATAACATCTGCACCATTTAGGGATTGTGCCTTGCAGCTAGTGATTGTGGTTTGGAGGCTAGTAAAGCTATAGATGAGAGAGCTGACTTACATGTACATGAGCTGGCTACAGAGACGAAGCCAAGACCGTGACCGCCTCGCATGGGCGTTGCTGGTGGGTGCCTGGGGCCTGGGCGGTGGCACTTGACCGCAGAGGCGTGGGCGGTGCCTGTGCCTTCGCCGGTGGCCGACGTGGAGCCATGGAAGGTGGAAGGGCTAGGCCACTGGGGCGCCCGGCTTCCAACGCGGATGTGCGGTGGGCTTCTGGCGGCTGGCGCAGCAGCTCCCATCCCGCGAGTGGATCGGGCTAGTTGTTTCAGCGCTCGCCGCATCCCGGTCCCCTTCCAAGCGCGACGTCGAGGTCACGTCCTCGCCCTTGGTCGCGCCCCCCGCGGCGGCGGCGGCAAGGACGGGCTCCGCCCCCATCAGAGGTGGTCGGTCCTGCATGCCGTCCACGCCCTCCCTGCGTGCGAGGACCTAGGTCCCTAGACGGAAGAGAAGGGGCGCGTGGCATGGGGAACCAGCGACCGGCAACCCGGATGTCCTCATAGTGGCGGTGGGCAGAGGGGCGGTGCCATGCTGCTGCGACAACATCTGTTTCGGATCGAGTGGCGCCAACGGTAGGAAACCCTAGGCGGAGAGGCAGCGGCCGCCGCGACTGTGGCGACAGTTGCACGGAGGGGATAGATGGCGGTTGTTGTGCGCGTGAGGGGATGGACCGTGGCTGTTGTGTGGGGGAGGGGGGACTGCGGAGGGAGCAGGGGCGGAGGGAGTGGACGCTGGACGGGGAGGGGATGGACTGGGTGGTGGTCGTGCGGAGGGGATAGACGGTGAGAGGATGGGGCGGATGTGGCATGCAGATGGCCCGTGCGCGGCTCGCGGATGGGGCGGTTTGTGCGGGCGAGGGGAACGGGGCGGGTGCGAGCGCAGAGGGGAAGCGGGGGCATGGCTGTGATCAACACTATCGTCTTAATAGATTGTAGAGATTGATGTACAGAAGGAATGACGTCCCAGTTCAATTTGTGAGCTGTCGAAATTCGAGTCCCAGAGTTGTGTGCAGTGGAGGCCTAAAAATCAGCTCTAGCAATCTTCCACTAGACGTCTAGACCTTCCAAATTTATTGGTCTCCTATTTTTCTCTTTCCACTAGTGTTCTCGCTGGCACCCCCTACCGGACTATTGTTGGAAGGTTGTCTCGAGCAGATCAGTATATGGTCGATTATGTTACACTGTAGATTTTGTATTATTTATAAAGTAAAATTTAAAACAAAAGATAAATGATAAGTTGTTGGGAGTCTAAGAAATTTTGTTTGAGACTAGCTAAACTAGCTACCTTGGCATTGATGATTTCGGCCAACAGCTGTGACAATCTAACTTGCTACACAAGCCAAGTTAACCTGCAAATTAATTAAGAACGTATGTTTGGGGGTAGAGCTAGCCAGACTAGATTGTAGCCGTGTGAAATGAGCCATATCAAATTCTAGGTACGAATCTACCTACACAGATGTTTGTAATCATATTCGCTTTTGGACCAAGTACGGGCTTGTTTGATAGCAATGTTTTTTAAAATCATAGTTTTTGCAATCCTATACTTTCAAATGGTCATGACAGTACTATAATTTTGGCCAGCTACAAGAATACTATTTATTGTTTGGATGCAGTATTCTAAACTATAGTATTTAGACAAAATCTATGCATGTCATGAAAATTTTGGTTAGACTGAAGCTTCCAATACTTCAAAATACCATAGTTTCTAGCATATCATGGTTTTAAAAACGTAGTTACCATGGTTTCAAAAATACCATGGTTTTAAAAGGAACTGAACGCCTCGTAACATAAAATACTATAGTGTTTTATAAATCACAATATTAACTAATAACTATAAAAATACTTTACTTTCAAACTATATATGCGTGAGTACGTATTCTTGCAGCCAGAGGCTTGTGCTTGTCGTCTCCATCTCTATCATCACTTGCCGTAGGACTTGACTAGGGATAATTAAAATCAACGGAGTAGTGCGTGCGTGCTACTTGGGACGTAGCATTATTGATGGACATATCTATCTTGATGAGTCGATTGACATGGACGGGTGAAAGCAGCGTGCCACTGTCTGTTTGTGAGCCGACGACTCAACCGTGGCCACTAATGACCATGTGCATGATTCTGTTCCAACACATCCCGCTGGAATTTAGATCTTCTAGTAATATGTCATACAGATTATCTTAGGGTTTGTGTCCTAATCAACTCTATTTTTTTAAAAAAAATAACTTCAAACTAGTTTCATTAGATGTACCATGGGACATACTTTTATAGAAATATTGACACTTTTCCATCTAATGTTACAGCTAAATTAGAACAACTCTAAAATTACATATTTTTTTACTCCTCTACTATTCACCAAAAAAACAGCATGTCCTCCTCTTTCTTCTGCCAAAGTGTATGGGGCCTGTTTGGTTCAGCTTTTTTCTGACCAGCTTTTCTGAAAATCTGGCTGTGGGGAGAATCTGAGTATCATTACGATTACGTGTGGAGGAAGATAAAGTTGTTCATAGAGCTCAGGATCTAGAAAATGACGGATTCGTATTATTACAACGACTCAACCAATTATGTGTTTATGTTGATTTTGGATGGTTTTTGCCCCCAACAAATTTTATAAAAGCTGGCTGAAAAGCTGAGCGTTTGGCAGTCCGCAGCAACTTTTGGTGGCTAGAAGCTGCCAGAAGCCCAAACAAACAGGGCCATGATATCCTTCGCACGAGCTGCTGCTCGAGCCATGCCAAATGAACCCTTATATACTTGTTAATATTCATTATTAACAAAGATTTAGGCTGTCCGACGATGGCTCCCTTAAAAGTAGTAAAAATAACTTCTAAACTAATTTGGACGTGGCATCATATTTAGTGTGCCAGAAGGTATGACCTCTTCTTTTTTTTAAGATCATTACACCTAGGAGTGTTCTTTTAAAATGGCTATTATGCTTGCCCTTGGTTCACGTTCGAGTCTTACGTCACTAAGGTGACGATTTACATATGTATGGCCTGCCTCCGTGGCTTGACTTTCTAGAATTCGGGTAACCATGCATGCATGTATTAGAGGTCATTTTTAATGAAAGTTTTATACTCATTAAACAGGGTGACATATCATCGTATTTGGTGACATGATATTGCAATTAAGAGAAGGGGTATAGAGAAAGTTTCATGTGAGATGGTAGAGTTTCATGGGGATAAAACCATGTATACACGGTTACATAGTTTAAATTTGATGCGATAGTATTAGAAACAGTACATTAAAACTCACCACTGGAAATAACCTTATTGTTGAACATAAAAACATATTTTAGTGCATCTCCAAGATGAGTTCTCAATGGGTATCTATTTTGAAATATATGATTCTAACACCGAAAAGTTGCTCTAACAAAAGTTCTATGCAACAAAAAATATCAAATAATTATAGGACTCAATCTCTCGGGTCCTAAATATAGGACCCCATATGCTGGAGCTCTATTCTTGTTTTATATAACATTTATAATATTTTATTTTCTAAATAATATGATTTTATTTTTAATAACATGATATAGAACTTAGCTGTTGGAGCTACAAATGTTTTTTGTGGCCTTAAACACTTTAAATCAGATCCTAAATTAAATATAAGACTTATTATTGGAGATGCTCATATTATATTGTACTTTTGTATTAGAGCAAGACGGAAGGGTGGCTGTGGATCCTTGCTTAGTCCCAAAGTTTAGCGGTTGACGTCCTTGATTTCCTATGGTTGAGAATAACCAGCGTTGGGTGGGGAGCGTGCTTGACTTTTTAAAACCCATAATATCTTTAGCTTGCTAGTACGTACACTGCTATTGTTATGGAAACTCCTTTTTTTCGGGGAACCATCAGCTTCACCGTGCGTGAAGCTAGCTGAGTGTGTAAAGAATCCGAGGAGAGCCGCCAACAAATTTTCTTGTTCTAGAATTTAGGATGTATTTACAGAGACTGATAAGTGGGTCCACTGATTAAAGGACCTATAAGAGAAGCTTGCAGCCGCACCATTCACTCACATTCACCCTGCCCACCCCGAACAATAAACAACAGCTTCACCCTCCTCCTCCAGTGCAGGCCGTCGGCGGCTGGCGGCGTCATTTCTCCTCCTTCCTCTGGCCTGCCCTGCCCTGCCCTGCCCGCGCGATAACCATCTCTCGCAACTCCTCTTCGTACTCCTCGTCTCCAACGCCGGCAACAACTACAGAGCTTCAGCTTCCCAAGCGCGAGACATGCGTGCGGAAACACAGACGGCGGAGTAGCGTAGCGCCACGATGGGATTGCCAAGCTGGTCAGCTCTTCCAAATCCAAAAGAATTGATTTTTTTCTTGTCATGACGATTGGTTCTTTCAATCCTTATAGGTTAATTACTCTATCTATTAAATTTCTGGAGGTGCAGGTAGGTAGCCAAGAAGACATGAGATGGGGGCGTCCTTGGGCTCCGCCGCCAGCAAGGACCGGCAGCAGGAGCACGGCGGCGAGGCTCCGCGACCAGATCCCTGCAAGAAGACGCGGCTCTCGTCCCCTCTCTGCACTATCCACGGTAGCCACGGCCACCCGAGGCTGATCCCAGGGCTCCCGGATGAGGTCTCTCTGCAGATCCTCGCGAGGATGCCGCGGATGGGGTACCTCAAGGCCAAGATGGTCTCGCGGAGCTGGAAGGCGGCGGTGACCGGCGCGGAGCTGTACCGGCTGAGGAAGGAGCTCGGCGTGGCCGAAGAGTGGCTGTACATACTGACGAAGGCGGCGGCAGGTGGGCAGAAGCTGGTCTGGCACGCTCTCGATCCGGTTAGCAACCAATGGCAGAGGCTGCCGCTCATGCCTGGGATCGAGTGCAGGAGTGGCGGCGTGTACGGGCTGGGCTTGCGGGACCTGGTGAGCGTCGGCGTAGGTATCTTCGACGTCATCAGAGGCTGGCTCGGGCAGAAGGAACTGTCAGGCGGCGTACCACCGTTCTGTGGCTGCGCCGTCGGCGCCGCTGGTGGCTGCCTCTATGTCCTGGGCGGCTTCTCCGGAGCTTCCGCGTCGAAGCGCGTGTGGAGGTACGACCCCTCCGCCAACTCATGGCGGGAGGTGAGCCCGATGCGCGCCGGGCGCGCCTTCTGCAAGGCGAGCCTGCTGAACGACAAGCTGTACGTCGTGGGCGGCGTCAGCAAGGGCGAGAACGGGCTAATAGCTCCGCTCCGGTCCGCCGAGGTGTTCGACCCGGCGACTGGGGCCTGGGCCGAGCTGCCGGACATGCTGTTCTCCAAGTCGCAGGCCATGCCGACGGCCATAGCTGACCTGCTCAAGCCCGTCGCCGCCGGAGTGACCTCGTACGGGGGGAAGCTGCACGTTCCCCAGAGCTTCTATTCCTGGCCATTCGCCGTCGACGTCGGCGGAGAGGTGTTCGATCCGGAGACGAACTCGTGGGAGCAGATGCCTGCGGGCATGGGCGAGGGCTGGCCTGCGAGGCAGGCTGGGACGAGGCTGAGCGCCGTTGTGGAAGGGGATCTGTATGCCCTGGAGCCGACGACCTCCTCTTCCGGCGGTTGTGAGATCAAGATGTACGACGCGCAGGAGGATGCTTGGAAGGTCGCTGTGAGCCAGGTTCGTGCTGGGGCATTTGACGAGTCGGACAGCCCTTGCTTGCTTGCTGCGTTTCTTGGAAAGCTCCATTTGGTCGTCAAGGATATGGGCAGCAGGATCAGTGTCGTGCAGATGGACTCTCTGATGAAGCCAGTGGATTCGCCAGCCCTTTCGGCTGCCACGACATGCCGAACCCCGGATGTCTCCTCGGAGCAGACACATGTCTGGAAAGCCATTGCATCGAAGAACATTGCAGCTGCTGAACTTGTCAGCTGTCAGGTTCTCAGCATCTGAGTTCGTAAAATCGAGCTTCTCTGGAACTTCTTTGTGTAAGTCTGTGCAGTAGATGTGTTTCTGCCACACATCTGAACATCAGAGACTATTTCTTTCTTTCAGCAATGCACAATTGTTTGTGCAATCTGCGTAATTGTTATCTGTGTATATAACATCACATAGAACTGAATAAGGTTGACGCAGCTTTGTCCAATCCCAAAGGCAACGGCGCCGACTCAATCAATCACCGGACCAATCTGAACCCTGTTCATTGTTCAGACTGCTGTGCATTCCTGTTTTCACACACCTAGTTTGGTTTTCTTCATAGAAGTGTGTGCAATGATCCCCTTGAAGGCACATGTGTTTGCTATATCCATTGATCAACAATGTCTTTGAAATGTGGGGTGGGGTGGGGGGCTATTTCCTATGAAAACAAACTTGTTCATGTAGAAAACTTGCAGCGTGGCTTGTTCTGACTGCTGCAACTATAATCCGTAGAGACAAAATACTGTACTAATCACAGCCAAATTAAAGCCACAGCAAGCCGAAGCGAACAAGAGTATTTTCAAATGTGGACTAGTGGTTCAAAATTTTAAATGTACTAAGTATTTATACTGCATTGTTTCAAAATCATTAACGCATAGATGTTTCCAAACTGGTGCTCAGGTTTTGGGAGTTCGTTAAATCAGTTACACAAAGTATTGAAAACACAAATATAATAATACTAGGAAGGACTCAATCCTCAGGGATGCAAGTAGAGATGGTAATGGACTCCGATCCCCAATTTTCCCGTGAGAAATTCCTCTATTAGGGCTAGTTTGTAAACTCCATTTTCCAAGAGATTTCTATTTTCCCAAAAAATGAACTAATTTTTCTTTAAAAATCTCTTGGGAAAATAGAGTTCTCAAACTAGCTCTTAAGGAATAGGGATGAGAAAGGTTCTTTCCCCACGTAGATGTAAATGGGAAAAATAGGGACGGGATGAGAAACATTCTCTATCCCCGTTCCCCGCGGGACCGTTTTACATATGATGATGTTTCATTTAATATTTAATGATAAAATTAAATAATTATATTGTCAATAGATCACTCTTTTACAAATGTGTTTAGTATATATAATGATTTCTTATATATAATAATGTATATAATTGATAATGTTTTATATTAATAAAAAAATATATATCCTCGTTATAATTTAAACGGGGACAAGATCCTCAACAAATCTCTGGAAGGAACGGTGATGAGGAAAAAATGCTCTTCGCAAGAGTTTGTGAAAATCTTTGTGATTTTTTTTGTTTCGTCGTGGGAGTGAACGGTGATAGGAAGCTAAAACACGACCGAGGAATTATTTTGCCATCCCTATGCAATACTCTACTAGGTATATGCCTGTGCGTTGCAACGGGGGATGTTTGTGCATGCATAAGTCTTTATTTAGTGATGCTATCAAGACTCAACTCAACAAAATTAACAAATGTTGAAGTCTGACATTTCGAATAACCAAAATTTGGCTCAATATCACTATTAATTGAATTAGGCAAATCCTAAAAGTTGGTAATATATGATATGGTGATGTACCATGACCTCCTTAGAACAATTTTGCATTGCAAGGTGAAAAGTATAAAAAAAGGAGATGACGAGTTGTGGCTATCAAAACTATTTTAGCTCACAAATATGACCCTCTTATCTATCAAAATTATTTTAGCTCACAAACATGACCCTCTTATCTTATATGTTGTGGCGTGATTTCTACATTACTTACATATGGACATATATTATGATAATATTCAACCCATCTAAATATAATTCCTCTAAAAACAGGTAGAGCAACTAAAGTTGTGCGCATTCAGGTTCAAGGTTTCCTTACATAGACAAATGCGTATTAGAGAGCCGCTGCCAACATTTAGAGAAATGAAAATAGAATGTGTTGGACATAGCTAGTCAAATGGTTAGGATAACATTTCAGTATTAAAACCAACAACAGTGTCATCTTTTACATAGAACAAACATCTGCATCAGTTTGTTCAAACAGACAGTTAACTACTGTGAATCTACCTATGAGGTTCTCAGCTACATAGCTCTGTGGACTGAGACATGTTCAGTTGGCCGAATCATCGTGCTTATGCGAAAGAATGGTGTTTCCCTTTCCTACAGAGTGTGAAATAAGTTTTGCCACATTGTTGCTTAAGAATGTCCAAGGCAAATGTTGTTGTTGTCGTTAATGTTCAGGTCGAAAACCTTGGTGTGGAAAGACACCTGCACATAAGCATATCATCTTTGCATTAGATCACTATAACTGGTTTAAGAGTTATCATATGATATGTTGACCAAGGATGCACAATTGTAGCTCTAGGAATCCAAATATACAAGTAAAGGTGGCATTAGAAATCATAAATTAGAGAAAAAATACCTTTGGTGGCTTGAAAGGGTAATCCGGTGGGAAGTGAATGTTCACCAAGAATAGCCCACCTGCAAATGGGGTGTCTGAAGGCCCCATGATGGTCGCTTGCCAATGGAACATGTTCTCACCAACAGAACCTGACAATAAGAACAGCTAGTGCAGCTCTACACACAGATAGGTGACTACAAATGTTAAGTAAGACAGGTTGAGACTCAATGGTGGCTTTAGAATATGATCGAGTATAGAGCAAACATTTCCAAAAAAACTATAATATGATTACAGTTATACATGAATAAAACAAATGCAGAGTGCATCACAGCCTCGGTGGACATCCATGCTAACATATCATGTCATGGGAAGACCCCTTATGTTTATGTTAACTGACAATTGATTCTACTATACATAACTGATTGGAGTCCAAAGTTTTTAAATTACTAACTAAAACAAGTGATTGCTCTCCCACTAACTGCCCCTTTAGAGAACAATCTTTGGCAATTCCTTATCTGCGAACTAAGCTCCCATGCAAGCGAAAGATTATCATGCTCTTTGCAAGGATGACATATGCTTTTGCTGAAGTCATCTGATCCGCTAATTGGTAAGCAAATTATGTGCTGCTCAAAAGCTCTTCTAAGAAATTCACTTTCTCACGAGTGACTTCCTCGATCTCTAAACCATTTTCTAAAATAAATCAAAAGAAAAACATGAGAATATACATTGGAAAAGTGTGATTGTCTAACTCTGAATACTGAAACTGAAGGTTGTCCGGTTCTAAAATACTTTACCTCAAATTTCTCTTGTGTAAGTTATTTCAGTATACTGCATAATTAAGACAAATTAAACAAAACATAATGGATAAACAAGGAACTGGGAAGTTTTACTCTATAAGGCAAACAACACACTAAAATAACCGAGCAGGAAGGTAAAATCATTATATTACCCTTTCACCGTTTTGAAGACTCTTTGTTTCTCTGAGAGATTTCCTCTTCAGGCTGACCAGGGCATTTCAACCTTAAAAAGAGCAGGGTAGGGCCAACCTAAAATTTTGTAAAAAGAACATGGTAATTTTGATCTGTAAGCTATTTGTAGTTTGCATTCGCGTTTTCAGGTTTGAAAATGACGAAACTGTGGGGGATAGATATCCCCCGGGTCCACTAAAGGAGTAAAAGACCTCACGAAAGGCCCAAAGGCCCAATAAATCGTAAGGTCATTCTTTCGTGGGCCTGGGGAGAGACAACCAACAAAGCAGAGCGACGTGAGACCGGATTAGTGCAGACCCGGACGGCCCACAACGTCGAGCGAGTAAATCGCAGCAGAGACCCGACTTTCCCGCGCTGAAGCCCCCATGCAACGGAGCCATGCGAGGATAAGTCGGCGGAGGTTACGTACTACCTTTTAGCTACTTGTTGTTATCATATTCACGTGTACTGCCCCACGGTCGAGTATATAAGGCCTAGGGGGCACCCCTTCAGAACGATCGACCCTATCTTACTTAGCCACTCACCTCAACTCTCTGTGTTTTCAATCTAGAGAGCCCTCTTGTAACCACGTGCACATACTCACCAGGACGTAGGGTGTTACGCATCTTTAAGCGGCCCGAACCTGTAAATCTTGTCCACTGTCCCTCGTGTGATCGACACGAACCATTTTGCTACAGTCGTCGACACCGTCCTACTCCTAAAAACACCTTGAGGGGCAACCCCGGGTGTGCGGTCGGACCCAAAACACCGACAGCTGGCGCGCCAGGTAGGGGGTGTGTCGACGATCCAAGCTAGCTCAATGGCCGTCACCTTCAACAGCAAGATCACCATGCGTCCCGGATCCGTATTCTGCTTTGGGACAATCTCATCCGTAGCGGATGAAGAGGGAGTTCTACGTCGTATCGCGGATCCGCCAGAAAAGAAGTCTCCTCCAACAAACCCCGAGAATGCCGGAGAGGCGCAACCTCTAGCTCTCCGGAAAAAGATCGTCTTCGGAAAGCCGGGGGCCGAGAGTTCGCTGACCCGGAAGACTCCGCTGTCTACTTCCCCGACAAAAGAATGGACACGGATCGCGAGGAAGAAGGAGACCAGGGAAAAGCAAGTCGTTCTTTCCGTTCCACCGACCTCAAAGGAGAACGGAAAGAAAGTCGCCACGACAGCAGCACCATTCTACCCCGACGTCCTCTTCATCGGGAGAGTGGAGTCGCCCACCGTTTCCGACGACGAACCGACCGCACCCGGAGAAGAACCGCCTCAACGAGAATCCCGCCGACGGAGGAACCGGCGCAGGAACGTTCGACGACATCACGCGGCCGGGGAACGGGATCCGGAGCAGCCTGTTTCGCGAGACGAGGTCTCGGAGATAGGAGAAACTCCGGAAGAACGTGTCTTCAGAGAACGAAGGAACTCCCGACGACGTGATCGCCGGCGGGCTCAAGAACAGGCCGAGCAAGACGCACGGCAACGCCGGGAGAATCTGCTCTTCGGGCGCAACCTGAATCCCGACTTCGCCCGAGCTATGAACACGCCAAGCGAAGTCGGAGGGGTACTAGCTCGGATAGCTGATGGACTTCCTCGGACTCCCGACGCCGAGGGATACCGATGACTGTTCACCCAGGCAGCCAACCATCTTCTACCGCTTGCCCACCCGCCGAACGATCTACGACACGCCATCAACAGTCGCCGAGACGCGCGAAGCTCCATCAATGCTTCGCGCGAACGGCGGCATGAGAACGAGATTCGCCGTCGGGAGGAGTACGACCGGGATCATGGCATCCCGACTCAGAGCCAGGCCACCAGGACTGAGTCGGCAACGGCCTCAACTGGCGGAACCACCCGGGGACGGTCGAGGAACCACAATCACAACTCCCCTCCCCGGGACAGACATCGTCCCCGACGACAGGAGGACACGTGCGGAGTGTCCGCTCTTACTCCGCGCCTTAAGGCCATCCAATGGCCTCCCAACTTCAAGGTATCCAATGTCGACAAATATGAGCCTAAGCAGGATCCAGGGGGTTGGCTAGCCGTCTACACCACCGCTGCTCGGGCTGCCGGAGCATCTGAGGACGTTATGACCGCGTATCTGCCCATTGTCCTTGGGCAAGATGCGCTACAGTGGCTACGACATCTACCCCGACACTGCATCGACGACTGGGGAGACTTCAGTCGACGTTTCACCGCCAACTTCCAGTCCCTCTCCGACAAGCCAGCGCAACCGTGGGACCTCAAATCCATCAAGCGCCGGGGGGATGAGACTCTCCGGTCGTACCTCAAAAGGTTCCAGACCATGAGAAATCGCATCCCCGAGGTCACGGAGGCGGCCGTGATCGAGGACTTCTACAGAGGATCCAACGACTCGGCTTTTGTCCGAGCCATACTACAGAAGGCGCCGACTACTTCCGAGGAGCTGTTCCAGGAAGCCGACCTCTACATCACCGCCGACGAGCGAGCTCAGGACCTCATCGGAGGAGCAAAGCCTGCACCGGCAGCACCACGACGCGACGCGAACTAGCCACCCGACAAACGCTGGGAGAAGAGGCCTCGCGAAGAAGTACACGCCGCCGGACCGCCTGCCTCTCGCGCCCGAGGAGGACCTCGCGGAGGCGAGCGCACGCTGGACGACATCCTCGACGCCCAGTGCCCATACCACAAGGACATGCGCCACACTCTTCGCAACTGTCGGGACTTCAAGCACTCCGTTGGGCATGGCCGACCCTTCCAACCTCTACCTCTTCCTCCGCCTAGAGGAGGGCCGGATGAACCGCGACAACCTCCTCAGCCGGAGGAGGGAGGAGGAGGAGCTTTCCCACGCATCGACAGGGAGGTCAACGTCATCTTCGGCGGACATGGGTCGCAGGAGAACAACAGACAACAAAAGCTCAACGACCGCCAGATACTGGTGGCGACCACCGGTCCTCCCGCCCCATACCGGTGGTCAGAACACCCGATCACCTTCACTCGGGAAGATCAATGGCTTAACTTCGACCATCCAGGCAAATACCCGCTCCTCGTTGATCCGGTGATCCGAGAGAGCCGGGTGAAGAAGGTGCTAGTGGACGGGGGGAGCAGCATCAACGTCACCTTCCCCCGGACGCTCCAAGGCTTGGGGGCTCACCTCAAAGAGCTCCACAAGTCGGACACTCCTTTCTTCGGCATCGTGCCGACGGAGGGGGAATACCCGCTGGGCCACATCTACATGCCGGTCACCTTCGGAACTCCGGAGAACTACAGAACCGAGTTCCTGAGGTTTGAAGTGGCGAATTTCGACTGCGGGTACAACGCCATCATCGGAAGGCCGGGATTGGCCAAATTCATGGCCATTCCGCACTATACATACATGATACTGAAGATGCTAGGACCGCAAGGGATCATAACTGTGCGCGCCGACTTCCAAGGCGCCGCAGAATGCTTCCGAGTGACCATCCAAGCGGCTCTCACCACCAAGCCGTCAACACTGGCGAACTCTAAGCCTGAGGAGGACCTCACCGTACCGGCAAACGAAGCTCAGGCCACGACCTCTATGCGGCCGACCGAAGAAACCAAGCGAATCAACCTGGGGTTCGCTGATGAGCGCAAGACAGCCATCATCAGCTCCAGCTTGGGCGACAAATAGGAAAGCGCGCTCGTCCAGTTCCTGCAAGATAACCGGGATGTATTCGCATGGCAACCTGCGGATATGCCAGGAGTCCCGAGGGAACTGGCCGAGCACAAGTTGAAGGTTTATCCCCAGGCGAGGCCGATCCGGCAAAAGCTACGTCGTTTCACGCCCGACAAGAGAGAGGCCATTCGCGCCGAGTTAGCTCGCTTGGTTGCGGCTGGATTTATTAGAGAAGTATTACACCCCGAGTGGCTAGCTAACCCTGTTCTTGTACTCAAAAAGAATAAAGTGGATTGGCGCATGTGCGTCGACTATACTGATCTCAACAAACACTGTCCGAAGGATCCCTTCGGGCTCCCGAGGATAGATCAGGTGGTGGACTCTACTGCCGGATGTTCTGTGCTGTCTTTCTTAGATTGCTATTTCGGGTATCATCAGATTAGTTTGGCAAAAGAAGATGAGGAAAAAACGGCGTTCATCACTCCGTTCGGTGCTTTCTGTTATACCTCCATGTCGTTCGGCCTCAAAAACGCTGGAGCGACTTATCAGAGAGCTATTCAAACATGCTTAGCCGATCACTGGGGCAAGCGTGTGGAGGCTTACGTAGATGATGTGGTAATCAAAACAGAAAATTCGGAAAACTTCATCGAAGACTTACAGCTAGTTTTCAACAGCTTGAGACGATATAGATGGAAGCTCAATCCCGAAAAATGTGTTTTCGGGGTACCAGCAGGAAAATTGCTCGGGTTTATTGTCAGCCACCGGGGAATTGAGGCTAATCCAGATAAGATTGAAGCTATCATGAAGATGGAAGCTCCTCGGTCACAAAAGAAGGTTCAGCGACTTACTGGATGTATGACAGCTCTGAGCAGATTCATATCCAGGCTGGGAGAAAAAGGTTTGCCATTTTACAAGCTACTCAAGAAGGTGGATAAGTTTCAATGGACTTCAGAAGCACAAGAAGCTCTAGATGCACTGAAGAAATTCTTGACAACACCACCAGTATGAAACCACCCCGGCGAGCTACGTCGACTCAACCGGCTGAAGATTTGCTGTTGTATATCTCTTGCACGACTCACGTGGTAAGCACCGCGTTGGTAGTCGAGCGAGTAGAAGAAGGACATGCCTATCCAGTACAACATCATGTTTACTTCATCAGTGAAGTTCTAGGCCCCTCGAAGAAAAAGTATCCTCAGGTTCAGAAGCTATTATATGCAGTACTTCTAACTGCCCGCAAGCTGCGTCACTACTTTGACGACCACAAAGTCATAGTAGTCACCGGTTTTCCAATAGGGGACATTCTTCACAACAAGGAAGCCATTGGCCGAATAGCCAAGTGGGCTTGCGAGCTGGGATCCCACGACATCGAGTTCCGACCTCGCACTGCCATCAAAACTCAAGCGCTGGTTGATTTCGTATCAGAGTGGACAGAACAGCAAGTACCAGATAATCCAGAAACTACAGAAGTATGGTGAATGTATTTTGATGGCTTGCTGAAGCTGCAGGGAGCAGGAGCAGGGATTCTCTTCACCGCACCTGGAGGCGAACACCTCAAGTACGCCCTCCAGTTGCTATTCCCGGCCTCTAACAATGCAGCCGAGTATGAAGCTTTGATACACGGATTGAACATCGCCATATCACTGGGCATCAAGAGATTGATGGTATACGGAGATTCTCTGGTAGTCATCAGCCAGATAAACAAGGAATGGGATTGTTCAAGTGATTCAATGGGAAAATACTGCGCTGCCGTCCGAAAGCTGGAAGATAAATTCGAGGGTCTGGAATTTCATCATGTAGAAAGAGATCGGAACACAGCAGCTGATGTACTGTCCAAGCTCGGATCCAGTCGAACTCAGGTCCCACTCGGAGTCTTCGTGCAAGAAATTCTGCAGCCGAGTATCTCAATGGATCAAACAGAAGAGTGCAACATCATAAATCAACCCGAGTCAGACTCTGATGACTGGAGAAGGCTGATTATTAAGTACATAAAGAATGAAGAAGAACCAGACGACAAAAACTCGGCAGAGCGCATTGCCAGGCAGTCGGCTCACTATACACTCATTGGGGAGGAATTGTACAGAAGGGGCGCATCAGGCATCCTCATGAAGTGCGTTCTCCCGTCCACTGGGAAGCAACTTCTGGAGGAGGTTCATGCAGGACAATGTGGAATTCATGCAGCATCCAGAACACTAGTTGGAAAGGTTTTCAGGTCAGGATTCTATTGGCCAACGGCGAAGAACGATGCAGCCGAGTTAGTTCAGAGATGCGAAGCTTGCCAATACTTGTCAAAGCAACAGCACATGCCAGCACAGCAAATGCAGACCATACCAGTAACCTGGCCTTTCGCATGCTGGGGACTGGATATGATTGGACCTTTCAAGAAGGCTCAAGGGGGATACACTCATGTATTGGTGGCGATTGACAAATTCACTAAATGGATAGAGTTCAAGCCCATTGCTTCTTTAACCTCTGCCAAAGCCGTGGAATTCATACAAGACATAATATTCAGATTCGGGATACCAAACAGTATCATCACTGACTTAGGATCCAACTTCACCAGTTCAGAATTCTTCGACTTCTGCGAGCAAAAGAGCATTCAGATCAAGTACGCATCCGTAGCGCATCCAAGAGCCAACAGGCAGGTTGAGCGAGCCAACGGAATGATATTGGAGGCACTCAGGAAAAGGGTCTTCGATAAGAATGAAAAATTCGCAGGAAAGTGGATAAGAGAATTGCCTTATGTTGTATGGAGCCTAAGAACCCAACCTAGCCGAGCCCTGCATGGAAACACTCCTTTCTTCATGGTCTATGGGTCGGAGGCAGTGCTACCTGCTGATCTCAAGTTTGGGGCGCCAAGGTTGATCTTCGAAAGCATAGCAGAAGCTGAGGCCACCAGGCTGGAGGACGTTGATGTACTTGAGGAAGAACGACTGAATGCGGTAATCCAATCAGCACGGTACCAGCAGACTCTAAGGCGCTATCACGACAAGGCTGTGCGGCAACGGTTCTTTTCAGTAGGAGACCTCGTCCTCCGCCGAATTCTAACGGGGGAGGGACGGCACAAGTTATCACCCTTATGGGAAGGACCCTTCATAGTAGCAGAAGTCACTCGGCCCGGATCGTATCGCCTCACTCAGATGGATGGCACAGAAGTTGGGAACTCCTGGAACATAGAGCACCTCAGAAAGTTTTATCCCTAGCGGTATTTCAAAACCGCTGGGGCGACAATGTATTCTGTAAAATGGAAATATGTCATCAATAAAGAGAGATTTCAAAGATACTCGGCTCGTTTACGATTGACTTGCATTCTTACTTAACTCGGGGTGACCACTATGCCCTACAAACGGAGCAATCGACTTAAGTCGGCAATGACTTAAGGCGGTGCAACATGCTCACGCTTACTTAACTCGGGGTGACCACTATGCCCTACAAACGGAGCAATTGACTTAAGTCGGCAATGACTTAAGGCGGTGCAACATGCTCACGCTTACTTAACTCGGGGTGACCACTATGCCCTACAAACGGAGCAATCGACTTAAGTCGGCAATGACTTAAGGCGGTGCAACATGCTCACGCTTACTTAACTCGGGGTGACCACTATGCCCTACAAACGGAGCAATCGACTTAAGTCGGCAATGACTTAAGGCGGTGCAACATGCTCACGCTTAGTTAACTCGGGGTGACCACTATGCCCTACAAACGGAGCAATCGACTTAAGTCGGCAACGACTTAAGGCGGTGCAACATGCTCATGCTTACTTAACTCAGGGGTGACCACTATGCCCTACAAACGGAGCAATCGACTTAAGTCGGCAACGACTTAAGGCGGTGCAACATGCTCACGCTTACTTAACTCGGGGTGACCACTATGCCCTACAAACGGAGCAATCGACTTAAGTCGGCAATGACTTAAGGCGGTGCAACATGCTCACGCTTACTTAACTCGGGGTGACCACTATGCCCTACAAACGGAGCAATCGACTTAAGTCGGCAACGACTTAAGGCGGTGCAACATGCTCACGCTTACTTAACTCGGGGTGACCACTATGCCCTACGAACGGAGCAATCGACTTAAGTCGGCAACGACTTAAGGCGGTGCAACATGCTCATGCTTACTCGACTCGGGGTGACCACTATACCCTACTAACGGAGCTACCGGCCAAAGTCAGAGGCGGCTTAAGCCGGTGCTACATACTCGCGCCTATGTAATTCAGGGGATGACTTCCATATCCCGCAAACAAATTTCATAATCATCATGCGTCATTACCACAATTTTACGAACCAATAAATTCTGATACAATAAGAGAGTAATTATGTCATTCGAATGATAAACTGATGTCTTCTAACAAACACTCGATCATGCTAACCACGCGCTCAGAGCACGCAAAATGTTTCTCTATTTCGCAATGTCTTTTTCAGGAGCGACCGACGAAGTAGGACGACTCGAGGAATCGGGGGCAGCATTCACGTCGGCCTTTATGTCTTCAGGAACAACCACGTCGGGTCTCCTCATTAAGATTCGTCCAGCACGAATAGCCTTATCCATGGCTTTATCGCGTTGGGCTTTGAGAGTAGCTGCAGTTTCTTCGGCAACTTTAGCAGCCAGCCGAGCGGCCTCCAACTCCTGGGCAATGGATTTCTTGGAAGCTCGGAGTTCTTTGATGATAGCATCCTTCGCTGATATCAATTGCTTAAGGCGGGTCACTTCGTCCGCAGATTCTTGCAGCCTACAACGCTGATTGTCCAGTTCCTCCATTGTAAAGTGGTGACTCCTCTCCAAGATGGTCAGCGAGTTGCTAGAATCACGATACAATCTGTCTAGATTGTCACGAGAAGCAGCAAGGATACGTTTTTCTTCCTGCAAACAAAAATCAACTCCTTCAGAAACCAAGCAAGTAATAGGGGCATAGCAAGGCAAGGCACGGTTTTGTAAGTTACCTTTTTAGAGTCAAGCCGAGCATGAAGAGAGGAACTCAGGGCATTGGCGTCATCCAAGGCAGCGGAAACCTGATTTAATTCAGTTTGGCTCTGAGAGTACTTCTCCTCGAAGTCAGCGCACCGTTGAACCATTTCAGCCTGATCTCGGGAATTTTTTTCCTCAAGAATTGCAATCTGCCGAGTCATTCCTAGCAAGAGGTAATCAAGCAAAACGAGGTCAGAAGGTAAAACAGTCCACAACGAAGACGAAGAGAAGAAAAAGGGCACTAACCAGCGTTAGTTGCCTCCAGCTCGGATACACGACGATGAAGTGACACTGGATTCCAACACGCAAGAGACGAAGCCACTTCTGGGACGGGAGCACCCTGCAATCTCAGCTGGCTGGCCATCCCATCCACCAAAGCCTGATGAGAAGAACAAATGAACATAATGACAAAAGTTCATGCAACGTAAAGATCAAGCTAAAGTACAGCACAGTACCTGGAGGTTGGAAAAGAACGAAGGGATCCCCAAATCAGGAGAAATCAGCTGATAACCAGGTGCAAGACCACCACCCGAAGCAGCTTGCAACGGACCAGTAGGAATCAGCTCAGTGCCTTCAACAGAGCCAAACGCCAGATCAGCGGAGACGCTGCCCTCTAAAGCGACTCCCTGGTCCGGAGTTTGGGCTACCACCATGCAGCCAGAGTGTGGAGGTGAACCCGCGTGAACGTCCATGGAAGTGCAGGAAGGAGACCCTGCTCGGGCACCCTCGGGGGCTGGGTCATAGTTGGCACTGCCCACTTGAGCCGGATCATCCCCGGCAACACCCTCGGGGGCTGGGTTGTGGCTTACACTCTTCACCCGAGCTAAGTCATCCCCGGCGACATCCTCGGGGGCTGGGCATGTGTCAGCACCATTCTTAGGGCCCAGGCTCTCTGCAGTAACCACCTCTAAGGTTGACGGGCCTTCAGCCACTTCCATGGGACCAGGACAATCCAAGTCAGCATCCCGACCCTCGAGATCGCGCTCTAAGGTCGACGAGGCACGGGATGACCTCAACCCAGCATCAGGCACGGCAGCGCAAGTCTTTGTTGCATCATCATCCACTGGCTCTGATAACAAGTCCTCTGGGACCATATCCTCAAGAGTTTGATCAAAGTTGGCCAGGGACAGTTCTTGCAGACCAATGAGGGCAGACAGAGCAGGAGAAGGAACTCCACTACTTCCACCGCTGGCGATGAACTGCCGACTGTTTTTCCGAGTTAAAGGAACTTCATTTTCTTCCTCCTCATCTTCCACAGTAACAACGCAAGTAGCACACCCATTGGGATCAGCAACAGATGGAGCACCCACATTGGGGTCAGTAGCAGTTTGGGTACACCCATTGGGATCGGCGTCAGTAAGTCCAGTCGCAGGCACTCCTTCAGCAGCAGGAACTGAGGTACCAGCATCCTCATCAAAACTGGACACTCGCCGGAGGCGTCTTCTTTTCTTCTTTTGCTCATCAGCAGAAGGCTCAGGCTGACTGGTTCGGCTAGGGCGCCTTGGTCGAGTACTGACAGGTTTCGGGACATCCAAAGTTGTATCAACCTCTGGAAGGGGCACCACTGCCAACGTACCAACAGGAGCAGCATCGGATGAATCCTCAGCTAACAGATCAAGCATGTCATTTATGTCCGCATCACTAGGGTTCAGGGGCACTTCAAAATAAATCTGCCGTTCATCATCAGGAATCTCCCCAAGCGAAGCAACCAAAGTACTGACCTCTTCAGCAGAGGGTCGCACTCTAAGGCCCAAATTGCCATCAGTCACAGGCGGATTTGACACAAAAAGGGTGAAAGCTTTGGGAGGAGGTAGGTTCCAGGCCGAGTATGCCACTGGAGCACCAACATTTGAAACCTTACCCCTGAGGATCATTTCAAGTCGGCTTACCAAGTCTACAGAAGGAATTCTCCTATTGGTAACCCGAGTTGAGTCGGCTAGCCCTCGATACAGATATGCCGGATAGGCCCTGTCTTTCAGTGGCTGAATGTTCTTGAAAACAAAGTCAGTGACCACAGCTTCAGCAGTTAGACCTCTCTCTTTCAGCAGTCCAACTTCAGCTAGCAACACACCTGCCTCAGCCACTTCCTGATCTGTGGGAGACTCGGTCCAGCTCGGAGTGCGAACGTCTGGCTGTCTTCCCGACCGGGAGGGGAGAGAATTTCCATAATTATCAACTATGAACCACTCTAGACGCCACCCCTTAATGCTATCCTTGAGGGGAATCTCAAGATACTCAGTTTTCCGTCCACGACGCATCTCCAAACTGGCACCTCCGACCAACTGATGTTGTCCCCTGGCCATCCCAGGGCGACAATGATACAGATACTTCCATAAACCGAAATGCGGCAGCACGCCGAGAAAGGCTTCACATAAGTGGACGAAAATGGAGATTTGCAGAATGGAATTAAGGTTCAAATGGGTCAAGTTAATGTGGTAGAAATCAAGGAGGCCGCGGAAAAAGGGAGAGATGGGAAGGCCGAGGCCGCGGAGAAGAAAAGGAGCGTAAACTACAAACTCGTGGGTATCCTCTGTCGGGACAGTAGTCCCGTGGCAAATCCGCCAAGAACAGAGTTCCCGCGGAGGAAGAACCCCGATGGATACGAGGTGGAGGAGTTCAGCTTCGGAAATAATGGACATATGGTTACCTGCGAAAGGCAACTGGCTGTTGGGGTCGATTGGAGGGATCACCGCAGCAGACGAGCTCGCAGTTTTCCTCTTGGGCGCCATCCCGATTTTCACCAGCGAACAGAGTAGGAGGCGAATGGCAGAGAGGATTCAGAGGTGGGAATGCAAGAACTAGGGCACGGAAAGCAAAGGCGGCTAAAAGCGCAGCTCTTATGGGATATTCTCGAGCCAGATACCGTTTCAAAAAGTGCCCAGTCATCACCCGGCGGTTATTTCCGAAACCCCAGCGTGCCACGTGGTCATCCGGCGGTTATTTCCAAAAAGCCGATGCGCCACCTCATCACTCGGTTATCAACCTTGAAATAACTCATGCGGCCGGCTATCACTCGGCATTGACTCTAAAACGCTGATTTCGTATTCAGTCGCTCGGCATTACCTCTAAAATGCCGACGTCACCATCCAGTCACTCGGCATTGACTCTAAAACGCTGATTTCGTATTCAGTCGCTCGGCATTACCTCCAAAATGCCGACGTCACCATCCAGTCACTTGGCGTCGACTCTAAAACGCTGATTTCGTATTCAGTCGCTCGACATTACCTCTAAAATGCCGACGTCACCATCCAGTCACTCGGCGTCGACTCTAAAACGCTGATTTCGTATTTAGTCGCTCGGCATTACCTCTAAAATGCCGACGTCACCATCCAGTCACTCGGCGTCGACTCTAAAACGCTGATTTCGTATTCAGTCGCTCGGCATTGCCTCTAAAAGCCGATGCCGACCTCCAGTCACTCGGCGTTGCCTCTAAAACGCTGATCTTGTGTTCGATCGCTCGGCATTGCCTCTAAAATGCCGACGTCGACCTTCAACCACTCGGTGTTGCCTCTAAAATGCTGATCTCATGTTCGATTGCTCTGTATTACTTCCAAAATGCTGACGTCGACCTTCAATCGCTCGGCGTTGTTTCTAAAACGCTGATACCGACTACCAGATTACTCGGCAGCTACTTCTGGAAGCGTCAGTGTGATGCACAAGTTATTCATCTACTGTCTCAAAAGAATCAGTTCTATAATCAAGGAAAGCGAGTCATCGAGAAGGAACCAACGTCATTTTTTCATTAAAGGAAGACAATAAGCTTACAAACCAACTCTTTGCGAGTTGATGCTTCCCTACTATTACTACATTACATTACTACTACTACTACTATACTACACTATACTACTCTACATTACTACTACATTATTCTAACTACACTATACTAATATCTAAAGACCAGTGGCGCTTAGCCACTGGCCTTGCTGCTGCTGCCACCGCCGCCGCCCCTGGTGCTGTCCTTGCTGTTGCCGCCTCTGGTGCTGCCCGTGCTGCTGCCGCCTCTGGTGCTGCCCTTGCTCCCGTCGCCGCCGCCGCCGCTGCCGTCACCGTCGCCGTCGCCACCGTCGTCGTCGTCGCCGTCGTCGTCGTCATCCTCGTCCTCGCCGCCGTCCGAGTCCTCCTCGTCCGAGGAGAACTCCGACTCATCCGAGCCCTCGAGCCCGGAGCGCTCGACGGCCCGGATGTACGTCCAGACTTCCGCGGCAATCCCCTGGGAGTCGTCTGAATCATCAGACGACGCCGGGGGAGAGACGGGAGCCGGAGACCCCTCGGACTCGGAGGAGAACTCCTCCTCCGAGTATTCCGAGTCGCCGAAGTCCTTTGACGGAGGAGTCGGCTCACGCTTGTGTTTGTTACTCTTGCCCATGGCGGAAGCAGACAGAAGGGAAGAGAAGGATGCAGTAAAGAACAACGAAGAGATGTGAAAAAACCAGAGGAGCAACGACGTTATTTATAGAAGGGAAAGGCAACCGCTCACCTCCAACCGTGGTCACTGAACAGTCGCAAAGCATTCAATAAGCACTTCCACCCGTCTGAAGACACGTCAGACGGCTGACGCCGTTTCATGCAACACTACACCCATTGGGACTCCAGTCAACAGCGCAAAGGATATGATTACACTCGTCGTCCCATCACATTACTACTCAGAAGCAACCGGCTAAAATACTCAGCGTACCAAGCCGTCCCTTGCCCACACCCATTGGGGGGGGGACGCCCAGGAATTATCAGTATATTTTTCAAAACGGTCACATCCGTGCAGGGCACGTAGTGAATACCTCAAGACAAAAATGAGATATCAGTAAGGATCAGAGGAAAGCCAAAAATAGCCAGCGAAGTACAAGATATGGCCGACAGAAGCGACGTGAAGACTAGACAGAACGTCCATCAAAACGTCCAATCAGTCGCAGAAGCAAGTAAATTGCACTACCTAGCAAGATATGGATGGATTGCAAACTCGGCTGCTAAAGACAAAATATATGCTGACCTCTGCAGCAAAAAATCGATGACATAATGCTGACCTCCAAAGCATAATGCAAATAGCTTCATGCCAATTTTTACAAACAAAAGGAAGACCTTCGAATGGATTATCCTTAAAGAATCCATTTGAAGGTCGGGGGCTACACTCATTGGGTGCACCTCCGGTGCACCCCATGGATTATCATTCCAAACCAAGATAGTGCCGACTTCTAAGGCGTGGGACAAGATTAAAAAACCAATCCTCAACCAGGATGCAGGAGCACAAACGGAGATAATTTCTGGGGAAGACCTTCGAGTAGATTGTTTTCTAAAATCTACTCAAAGGTCGGGGGCTACACCCATTGGGTGCACCTCCGGCGCACCCAATGAAATTCAGAATCCTACAAATCGAAGTGCCGACCTCTAAGGCAAAAGCACGAAACTAAGCTTCGGTCAAATGAGAGATCGGAGCAGGAGAAGACAGCAGGAAGTCGTTTTTCTTCAAAACACCCGCAAGTTGGACCTGGGATCTTTGGGCTGATTACCTCTAAATTAACCCAAAGATCGGGGGCTTGTGGGGGATAGATATCCCCCGGGTCCACTAAAGGAGTAAAAGACCTCACGAAAGGCCCAAAGGCCCAATAAATCGTAAGATCATTCTTTCGTGGGCCTGGGGAGAGACAACCAACAAAGCAGAGCGACGTGAGACCGGATTAGTGCAGACCCGGACGGCCCACAACGTCGAGCGAGTAAATCGCAGCAGAGACCCGACTTTCCCGCGCTGAAGCCCCCATGCAACGGAGTCATGCGAGGATAAGTCGGCGGAGGTTACGTAGGGATAAACTCAAGAGGTTCACTACCTTTTAGCTACTTGTTATCATATTCACGTGTACTGCCCCACGGTCGAGTATATAAGGCCTAGGGGGCACCCCTTCAGAACGATCGACCCTATCTTACTTAGCCACTCACCTCAACTCTCTGTGTTTTCAATCTAGAGAGCCCTCTTGTAACCACGTGCACATACTAACCAGGACGTAGGGTGTTACGCATCTTTAAGCGGCCCGAACCTGTAAATCTTGTCCACTGTCCCCTCGTGTGATCGACACGAACCATTTTGCTACAGTCGTCGACACCGTCCTACTCCTAAAAACACCTTGAGGGGCAACCCCGGGTGTGCGGTCGGACCCAAAACACCGACAGAAACAAATTAAACAAAAAAATGACCACACCCTGCAGAGTATAAAGGTTGTGAAGACAAGCAAATTGAAATGTTAATAATCACATTCCATATCACATACTACTGCCTGGCCAAAAAAACATGCACTATATGAAACTGTTAATAATCTATATTTTTAACATACTTCAAATCACTCTGAGTAGCATAACCAAACACAGACACCGAGGCCCTCCCTGAGAATTGCCCGGCCACGAACTGAAACAAAAGTATAGCCAGAGACAACAAAACCACGTCAGGAGACGTCCAAATCAAGCCTAACGACCACGTAAGGCGACTGTGCTAGCGTTGCCCGAACAAACCAGCGCGCAGCAAACATCAAGCAGAATCTAGCGAAGCAATTTAATGGAACAGTAGTACTAAGCCAAGGAAGGTAGGGCATCACGTCAGGACGCACAGGGCCGCAGCAGGACCAACGGCTGAAACGGGGGCGGCATGAACGCCCCAAAGTCAGATGAATTCAGAGAGGGTAGGAGGAATCCAATAAATCATGCCAAGACACTAAACTCTCTAAGTTTTGGTCTCGGAGAGCACGAAATTTGCAGCGAGGAGAAGGACGGCACGACCAGTTGCCAGACACCCGAATCCGCGGCAGAGCAGAAGTAAATTCGAATTTGTTTGGCCAAACGCAGAAACGGCTCCGCGAGGGCCAGGAATGGCGCCCAGCCAAACCCCTCGGGAACGGCACTTGCCGCGTGCATCGTGGTGTGCTAGACCAACCCACCGATTTGAAGTAGGTCCCGTGGGAGCAGACAGAGCTCCCGGAAACCACCCAGCCGCAGACGGGCCAACTCGGCGGCGGGTGGTGAGCAAGAGCAAGGCAAGCAAAGCGAGGAGAGCAAGACGGGCGCACCGCCGCACCGCACCTTCGGTGTTGGCCAACACGAGCGCGACCGGGTGGAGCAGCCGCAGCGGCAGCAGGGCCCAGACCGCTGACCGGCGCCGCGCCTCCGCCGCAGCCATTGCCGCGCGACACCCACCTCCGCTAGATCCCTCGTCGGCCCGCCGCCATTCCAGCCGGATCAGGCCGTCCGCAGCGCCGCCCCGGCAGGCCGGGCGATCCGGCGAGGATTCGGTCCGGCGGGCGCAGGCTCCGCTTTCGCCACCACCTTGCCTTACTCCTTTTCCATCTCCGGCTCCACGGTGGAGACCATCGAGACCGTGTCCACCCGCCCAGGACCCATTGCGCAGGAAAGACCTAGCAAAGCGGCAGATCTAGTGAGACATGGTGTGGAGGCGTGCGCTGACTAACCATGCCGCGCCAAGGATGGAGATGCCGATGGCAGAGAAGGTGCTGGAGGCGGCGGAGGGGGCACAAGCCACGGAGCGCCGCGTCACCGTCACCATCCCACGCGAGCATCGTCAGGAGGCGGTTGCAGTGTGCAGGGAGGGCCGAGGACGGAGGCGATGATGGAGACGATGATGCCGATGGCGGAGAAGGTGTAGGAGGAGGCGATGGGGGTGGACGCGGGCGAGGAGAGGCACAGATCCGCCTACGGTGCCGGGGCCAAGGTGGACGGGGGCGGAGGCTGGTTGGTTCCATGCGCGAGTGCGGGGAGGGGCGGATTCAGCGGAGGCGAGGTCAAGCTAGCTGTGGACGTGAGGGAGGGGGCGTGCGCGGCGAGATTAGCGGCGAGCGGCGGGGGTAGGGCGGAACCAGGGTGACTGTGGACGCGAGGGAGGGGGCGTGCGCGGCGAGATTAGCGGCGAGCGGCGGGGGGAGGGCGGAACCAGGGTGAGGGTGGTGGACGCCCTTCTTGCACTCTTAAGGAATAGTAGAGATATGTGGGTCGACCGGCCGTGCCCGCGCTACTTGCGAGGCGGACGACCATCCCTCGCGGACACGTGACACGTGGGTCCGGACTCCGGAGCCCCCTTTCGCACGTGCGCGCTGAAACCGGTCGCCGTCACGCCCGTGCCGTCGCCGCTGTTTCGCGTTCGCGCGGCCGCCCACCATTTCTGCGCCCCGCCCCCACAGAAAAGCTTCGCCCATGCCGTCGCTGCCGACGCGCTGCTCTCTTCTTCTCTGCCCCTCCTCCTCCTCCACTCGTTCGAACCCGCCATGGCCGCCTCCAAGCCCCTGCGGCTACGCCTCGCGGTGCCGCTCGCCCTCGCCCTCCTCCTCGCGCTCGCCCTCGTCACCAACTTCCTCTGGGCCTCCTCCTCCCGACGAGTCTCCCCGCTGTCGGCCCCGTCTTCTTCCAGAACGGTACCCACGCCGCATTGCCCTGGCATAGACCAGCGAGATGTTCTCAACAAATTTCGTCGCTCTATCTAGGACTCTCTAACTATTGCTCCTCTGGATCGCGCACCCGCGCAGGTGATGGGGAAGAGCGCCAAGGCAGTGTGGCGCCTCAACGCGACGTACGCAGACTTGCCGGCGCCGCACTGGGACTGGGAGGAGATGCCCGCGGCGCCTGTGCCACGCCTCGACGGGGCGTCGGTGCAGATTGGGGATCTCCTCTACGTCTTCGCCGGGTACGGGAACATCGACCATGTGAGGCACCTTTGCTTACTATCGCGTCGTCGTTCCTCTGGACGATTTCCTTTTCGAAACGTTTTCAGTTGTGCTGGTAACTAAGTCACCAATCTAATTATGAGCTAATTCCATTACACCGAAGCAACCTGCGTAGTATTAGCTTCGTTTGTTTAGCAGCTAGGTTTGGGACTTTTGAGTTTTTTCGGTTTAGCATAGAATGCGGGTAATTGCAAAACAAAACATGAACGTATACCACTGATTGTATGTATCTGTGATGTTTCAACTTCTCCGGGAGCCGTTCATAATGTTTAGGATTTCAAATTGGAGTATCTGTAGTATATGAGCAACACCAAGCATTTCTTAATTCTTACTGCCAGTGTTCTTAAGGCGCCTAGGCAAGCAAGTGGACCAGACAACCGCCTTAGCGCCTAAACCCTAAACCCTAACGCCTAGGCGGGTATGGCGAGCAAGGCGGCAGTTTTGCCTGGGCGCCTGGACGCCTAGGCGACGCCTTAAGAACACTGCTTACTGCAAATGATTACTATTGCAAATCCTGGCAGTATCCTTCCTTTCTGATATATTGCCATGTTCCTTGCTTTTCAGGTCCATTCTCATGTTGATGTTTATAATTTCACCTCTAACACATGGACCCAAAGGTTTCATATGCCCAAGGAGATGGCACATTCTCATTTAGGAATGGCCTCAGATGGCAGATACATCTATGCAGTTTCAGGACAGTATGGACCACAGTGCCGCGCCTCGATTAATCGCAACTTTGTTTTTGACACTGAGACTAGAGAGTGGCATGGGTTGCCCCCTTTACCACTTCCTAGGTATGTATCCCTTTACCACTTCCTAGGTATGTATGGTACAGTGCACTTAGTTTATTAACCACAACTCGTTCTTGGAGTGATGATTATGTCTTTTGTATGTTATTTATTTTTTGCTTCTATCATTTATTATCATGCACATGCTTGTTCTATTTTGGTTCTAGTCCATTGGTTTTACCAATTTATGCTACTATTACAAACATGTTAAACATATAATGCCAGGCATCTGCTTGCTAATTTTGCATTTTCTATTGTTTGAGCAGTTAACTAAGAATCAAACTGTAGTATTTTGTATGGAGAATAATCTTCTAGTGTGTCACTTGACCAACCTAATCCTACAGAATGAGATTAACCTGTTAGCAATGCATGGAATTATTTATTTTAAGGCCATCTATATACTGCCAATATTTATTTTCAAAATCTACTGAAATGGTTCATTGCTTCCATTGTGTATTGCTCTAGTTGTTGCTGCCTTATTGGCACATACGACAAAAAAACTTATTTTGTGAAAAAATTCAGGTATGCACCAGCTACTCAGCTTTGGCGTGGGCGGCTCCATGTGATGGGTGGAGGCAAAGAGGACCGCCATGAACCTGGATTGGAGCATTGGAGCCTTGCTGTCAAGGATGGCAAGGCACTGGAGAACGAGTGGCGAGCTGAAGTACCCATACCACGTGGTGGACCTCATAGGTATGTCGGAGTATACTTGTGTCATTTGCATGTAGTCGCCATGAGGTAATGCCTGATTTCAGGGATGATTGTTGGTATCTAGTGCTTAGACACTGATACCGTTTATCCTTTGTTGCGTCAATTGTAGATATTTCTAAATGAACAATACCTTATAATTTCTGACTCCAACTTTTTGCAGGGCGTGTATTGTAGCTAATGATAAACTATTTGTGATTGGTGGACAAGAGGGAGACTTTATGGCTAAACCAGGATCACCTATTTTTAAATGTGTACGGAGGCATGAGGTGTGTTTGTGGTTCCTGCCTTCCTGGTGACACTTATTTGTGCATCTTTAACACTTTTTTAAAAACAAATAAGTTCCTGCAGTTGGGATATTACTTCCTAATGATTGCTTCAACTTTGAACCTGAAACGAAAACATATATTTTTCAATATCAGTCCTGATGTCCGAACTCCTGTTTTGTGTGAACATTTTTCTGCAGCCAAGTGAACAATTCTTATATGTTCAGAATTTCACTCTTGCAGGTTGTGTATGGCGATGTGTATATGCTAGATGATGGAGCCAAGTGGAAGGAACTGTCTCCAATGCCAAAGCCAGATTCCCACATTGAATTTGCATGGGTTGTCGTTAACAACTCCATAGTAATTGTTGGTGGAACTACAGAGAAGCATCCTATCACCAAAAAGATGATTCTTGTTGGTGAAGTCTTCCGTTTTGATTTGGAAGCACTGGTAGGTTTATGTCCAATCCATTTTCTTCTCCTTATGGTCGTTTTTAGTTTTATTGTGAGTCCATGACAGTTTCCTCTGAATTGTGAGGGTTCAGCTAAATGAATTAAAAGTCTCTATGCCATTCTTGCAGACCTGGTCAGTCATTGGGCGCATGCCTTTCCGAATCAAGACAGCCTTAGCTGGGTACTGGGAGGGGTGGCTCTATTTTACTTCTGGGCAGCGGGATCGTGGGCCTGATAATCCAGCTCCAAAGAAAGTTGTTGGAAGTATGTGGAGGACGAGGCTACACTTGTGACGGTAGAAGAAGTGAAAGTTTTTCTGAAAATTGTAGATTTGCGTCTGATTTCTAGTCCAACAGCTAGGTCCCTCTCAGAGAATTGCTTTTATCCTGTATTTTGTTGTTTGGAATGCATATTATCTATTTTTTACTAGATATTTTAAATTTAACATTTAGGCTTTCAGCTTGTAAATTGCCTTAATACTAACAGCAAAACAATGTAAATACCGCCTTTTGAACAGAGATTTGCCTAATCAAAGCAAGGGTCTGTTTGGAAGTAAAGTATTTTTTATAGTTTCTAGGCAATACTATGGTTTATAGGAATACCAGTGTATTTTATGCCATATGGTGTTTAGTTGTATTCCTAAAAACTATATTTTAAAAATCATGATATTCTAGATACCATGTTATTTTTAGAGTATTGGAAATTTCACTCTAACTCAAAGTTTTCATGACATGACTTACTTTTAGGTTTATAATATTATATTCAAATAATGTTTCTTAGAACCATGGTATTCTTGGGGTTGGCCAAAACTATGATATTATTATGACAATTATAAAGTACGGTATTGTAAAACGTAAAACCATGGTTTTAAAAAACATTATTGTCAAATAGGTCCTAAAGGTTACAGACATAGGTAGATCTGCATTTGTTCACATTTTTTTATAGGTAAGTCGAATTTCTTATTTTATATATTTTTTCAAACTTTTATGCTTATATCTTTGATGGTACTTGTTGAGCACCAAAAGTGGCGGACTGTCCGGGCCCGGACAGTTTGCGTGCCCCGCTGATTAAATCGGGTGATTATCCTTATCTCGTGCGTGGTTATCTATCTAATCACGTGGTAGTTGTTGGCTATCTCTTATAAACAGGTCTAGACCTTCTTCCCTATAAATATATGGGTTTTTAAGCTTTTTTTTTTCGAACACGCAGGAGAGTTGCGTATCATTGAATTAAGAAGAAGGGTCTAAAATTAGACCAAATACAAACACAACAGAAAAAAGAAATAAAGAAGAAAAAGAAGAAAGAAAGAAAAATAAACAAGGCCTACTGGACTCTCTACCAGAGCCCTACAAGACACCTGGAATGGGAGCTGTAATAAGGGCAAGATGCTTGGCCCCCGCAAACTTCCAAATAATAATTTCTTCTTCAGCTCTTCTAATAGCCCCCTCCAGGCTAGGTGTAACTCTATCAAAAACACATCCATTTCTATGGTTCCAGAGAGTCCAAAGCCCAAGGGTAATCAAGGAATTGAGCCCTTTTTTAGCAATTCCCTGAACCAGCTCACTGCTTCTGCTCCACCATTCCATTGCTTTAGCTTCTCCCACCACAGGAGCAAAGGCGGATAAGTTGACCTGTCCCAACAGCTGAAACCAAAAACTCCTAGCGAAAACACACCCCACCAAGATGTGATCAATAGTTTCTTGCTCTTGGTCACACAAGACACATTTGTCAGGATGGCTAAGTCCTCTCTTCTGCAGACGATCTGCTGTCCAGCATCTTCCAAGATCAGCAAGCCATAAAAAGAATTTACATTTGGGAGGGGACCAGGTTTTCCAAATAAGATCCCAATACTTAGCCACGGTCGAACCGATGAAGAGGCCATTATACGCTGCTTTTGCTGAATAAATTCCATCATTAGCGAACCTGAAAATATGCTTATCCTCCCTGTCTGGATAAAGCTGGACATTTTGAAGTTCATCCCAGAGATCAAGTAGATCGGCAAAGACACCTACTGTCAAGGCCCCTTTAATATCAGTTAACCATTTTCTGTCTGTCAAGGCCTCAAGCACAGTTCTGTTGTTCCTAATCCTTTTTGGCACTGCTGCAAGCAGCCGAGGAGCAATGTCTTCAATATTCTTTCCGTGGATCCAACGATCTTGCCAAAATAAGGTTGAAGACCCATTCCCAATGTTAGTGAGCAGGGCAGTGTAGAAAAAGGCCTTTATTTTGTTGGATATCTGCAAGGGCAATGAGGCCCAAGGCCTATCCGGATCTGTTTTGCGCAGCCACAGCCATCTCATTCTTAAGGCCCATCCTAGTTCTTTAAGACTAGAAATCCCAAGTCCACCAATTTCCAGAGGTCTACAGACTCTTCCCCAAGCTACTAAACAATGTCCTCCTCTGACCTCTTTCCTTCCACGCCAGAGAAAACCTTTTCTGATCTTGTCAATAGCTTTGAGCGAGGCTGTGGGTATGTCAACTGCCATGACTAGATATATAAGCATGCCAGTCATCACATACTGAACCTGCACTCTTCTGCCTGCCCTTGTCATGAGATCCGCTTTCCACCCAGAAAGTTGATCAGCCACTTTGTCAATAATGGGCTGCATCTGATTTTTGGACAGCTTTTTTAGAGACAAAGGCAGACCAAGGTATTTGCAGGGGAAAGACGAGAGTTCGCAGGGAAGCCAATCATTGAGGGTGACCAGCTCTTCCTGACCACATCGAATTGGATACACACTGCTTTTCTGAATATTAGTTTTTAATCCTGAAGCTTCTCCAAACAGATTCAGAATACCTAGAACAGTATGGATTTCACTCTCCCTTGGGTGGAAGAATAGAACTGCGTCATCAGCATAAAGTGAAATTCTATGCTGTAGTGGTTTGGAGGAGAGAGGCTGAAGCTGTCCCTCCTCATCCGCTTTAGCCACCATACATCCAAGGATGTCCATTACTAAAATAAAAAGCATAGGGGAGAGGGGATCCCCTTGCCGCAGTCCTCTCAAGTGGTGGATGGTGTGCCCCGGAACTCCATTGAGTAGAACCTATGTGGAGGCAGTTGCTAAAAGGCCACACAAGGTATCTCTCCAAATCTGCCCAAAACCCAATTGCTGGAGGACTTCAAGTAGAAAAGGCCAAGATACAGAATCAAAGGCTTTAGTGATGTCAAGCTTTAAAAGTACCCTTGGTTGGCCTTGCTGGTGAAGCAATCTAGCAGTCTGCTGGACCAACATGAAGTTGTCTTGGATGAAACGGCCTTTAATAAAGGCACTCTGCCTTAGAGACACTAGATCATGCAGTCGCTGGGACAATCTGTTGGCCATCAACTTGGTGACAAGCTTAGCAATGCTATGTACCAAACTGATAGGTCGAAAGTCTTTTACCTCCTCAGCCCCCTCCTTCTTAGGGATAAGGGTAACAAATGCAGTGTTAAGTCTCCCAAACTGCTGAAATTTTCTGCACCAAATTGCAGCAATAACAGCCATCACATCCCTTTTGATAATTGGCCAACAAACCTTATAAAATCTACCTGTGTACCCATCAGGCCCTGGAGCCTTGTCTGAAGGAAGCTGCATTATGGATTCCAGAACCTCATTTTCACCAATCTGCGCATCTAAATCAGACAGGTCATGTGAAGGTAGACCCAGGTAATCCAAATCAACAGTCAAGGATCTGTCCTCCTTGTAGCCCAGAAGCTTGAAATAAAACTCATCTACCGCTCTGGCCTTCTCGCCGTGGTCAGTGAATGTGTGCACCCCTGAAACAATCTTGGCAACAAAGTTCTTCCTTTGCCTGTGCCTAGCATGCATATGAAAAAGTTTGGAGTTGGCATCGCCTTCCTTAATCCAACTGATTCTGGACCGAAGGCGGGCAATAGTGCGCTTGAGGGAGGCAAGGGCTAAGGAATGCTTTTTAAGACCTCTCAAGAGCCATACCTCCAATGGTGACAAGAGTCGAGAGTCTTGGGCGATCTCCAACTGATGAAGAATTTCTCTAGCAAGTGCCAACTGGGAGGACACATGGCCAACCTTCTTAGCACTCCATCCCTGCAGAGCCTTGGCAGTTGATTTCAATTTCAGATCAAATGTCAGGAAAGGGCAGCTTCTTTCACTAACTGAATTCCAAGCTTCCGAAACTACATCTTGGAACCCTTCCAATTTTGGCCAAAAGGATTCAAAATGAAACCGACGCTTGCCAGAACACATACTGTTAAGCCCAAGAATCAGTGGGCAGTGATCTGAGTCCTCTGAAGCAGCACTTTGAAGGAGATGGTTAGGAAACAGTGCATCCCAATCAGTAGTGCATAGAACTCTATCCAGTCTGACCAGTGTTGGTGAAGTTTGATGGTTAGACCACGTATATTTGCGACCAACAAGGGGAGTATCAATCAGGCCAACATCATTGATAAACTTTCTGAAACGACCCATCATAGATCTATTAATATTATCATTATTCTTGTCTTCAGCCTTGTAGATGAGATTAAAATCTCCCACAATTACCCAAGGCTCAGAGCAGATGCTTCTGATATGCCTCAACTCTTGGAGAAAAAGGATCTTTTCAGTATTACTTTGAGGTCCGTAGACACAGGTCAGCCACCAAGACTGCCCAGTAATTCTCTGAAATTGCAAGGAGATACTATAAGAATCCACTCTGTTAAGCCCTGTCACCTTGATATGCTTTTTCCATGAAATCAGAATTCCCCCACTAGCACCATCTGATGGCAGCATTATATACTGATCAAAATCTGCTCCCAAAATAGTCAGGATCTTTCCTCTGCTGATTTCCTGCATTTTTGTTTCCTGAAGACAGATAACGTCTGCACCACAAGCATCAATGCACGTTCTAACAGAACATTGTCTAGATGCAGAATTGAGACCCCTTACATTCCAGCTCAAGATTTTTTTTGGATCCATTACAAACCACTTACATCAGCGACCTCTAAACGACAATTTAACAGGCACTAATGCCAACACTGGTACTACCCAACTTGAGATCATCTGGCACCACCCATCCAAAAAAGGACGCCAGCGCCTCAATATGTGAAACAGGAAGTTCAGTGGAGAACACTTTCAGATAGTCTTCTCTGGCCTGCTGGGTGACTGCCCCAGGGTCCCCAATTACTTTCAAGGCCTGCATGACTTTCTTTGTGGTTCTTGAAGATAAGTCCATCTTGTCAAATTCAACTCCCACGCCAGCAATTCGACGGCTGCGGCGTGGGATAAATTCTGCAATTTGGGCATTTTTCAACGTCATAAAAGGGGGGTCCCCTGGTGTTGCAAGAAGGCCTGAGATCTTTTTGGAAAGTTTATCAAGGAATTGTTTGTTCATGGGCTGTGAACTGTTTGTTTGGGTCTCCTGTAAAGCTGACTGACTATCTTCAGTAGTAACTGCCAGGCTGACCTCTCGCGCCGTGGGCACTGCATTTTCATCAGTATCAATCCCGCACGTCCCAGAAGCGTTTGGCCCACTCCGTTCTTCATTCAAGTTTCTAGATTTGTCCCTACTGTTGAATCGTTTTCGTGAGTATACCACCAGCTTCTTGAATGATTGACGGTCCCTAATTAGCAGCGTCCTTGGAAGTTCATTGCCAGTAGTGCAGTGACTGGGTTGGGGTAACAATTTCCTGGTTGAGGACTTCCGTTCACTGTACGAAGCATCAGGAGCACCCAGAGTCAAGGTTGTCCGCACAACCTTAGTAAGGTACACTTGATGGGTGAGGTCCGTCATAGCCCATTCCACCGGGTCAGCCACAAGATCATCCTGGCGCGGTGACATCAGGTATCGCAGTTCTTCATCCAAAAGTCCCAAAGGCCCATTAGCTTGGGGCGAATCAGTCCGGTCCCCCTCCAGCGGCCCAGCGGCAGCTAACTGATACTGGGGCGAGGCTGACCTCGACTGATTCAGCGACCCAACAGCCAGTGTCCCCTTGGTTCTGTCCCCATCAATAAAGGAGTCAGTTCGGACCCCAATGTTGCTTGCCTCATTAACCAACTGTCTGCACTGCTTCCATGAAGGGGATGGCGACTCCTGGGTTTTTTCCTCCGTTATGAAGGAGTTGGCCCAAGCATCGAGCTGTACGTCAATTAATTGGGCAGCGCATGCATCAATGATCGGCTGGAGCTGCGCGTCATTTACTTGGGCAGCGCACGCATCAGTGAACGGCTGGCTGCATATCCGCCTGGAGGAACCCGAGGTGCCACCGACCAGCTGCATTTCCCTCTCACCTCCCCAGGTCGGGAAGTCATTAAGGGGCTGCAATGAAGGTTGTTCATTAAATCCCGAGGCGCCTGAGCCTGTGCATGTCCTTTCAGCTTCCTCAACCAAGCACAGCGCCCTACTCCTTCCAGACACAAATTGGGCGCCTATCCGAAGGTGAACAGATTCCCTTGGTGGCTGAGGTGGAAGGCGGCGCTGCTGGGAGTTAGCTGGATCGCTGTCATCTTCTTCATCACACTGGCCATCATCAGAGGAAGGGGATAGAGTGTCAGTGTTATTGGTCAACTGAAGGGCCACCGGTGACACTGTCATAAAAATGTTGTATGTCAGACACCGTTTCTTCTGTTCATCAATGCCCGGCTCGACGATATGAAGTTCCATTTCCGAATGCAGTCGTTTTGGATCAAAACACCAGGCGCGTAGCAGAAATGATGTTCCTGAATCCCTTAACAGTTCCAAAACCCAGCACGAATCCTGTAGGAGCATTTTTGCCGTGGAGAGATCCCAAGCATGTGCTGGAATTCCTCGAATTTCAATATCAACCAGTGCCGCCATAGACGTCGTCGAGGCGTGTGAGAATCTCGTCCATCTTTTAAAGCTGAGAGAAAATCCAGGGCCTCTGAAAGGTCTTCCTTCATTAAGAATTTGGGTCGCTGTGTGTTCATCAGGCAGGAATAATAGGAAATCCTCTGGCGTGGCCTGCTGGATAGACATGTCAGCAGGGCTGATGCCAAAACATCGCGCCAATTCCTCAATCACCTCTTCCCCGCGAACCGTCGGCCTGGTGCCAACCACCGAAACAAACAAGGCTCTCCGAAGAGCAGCTTCCTTTCTTGCCAGATCAGCGGAGAACTCTAGGACGCAGGAAGGTTTCCGAGGCAAGGTGATCCGGACAGCATCAGGAGGATTGGGGTGTGGCTGACTTAGCCCCGAATTCAGTCCCGAGCTGCCTTTCCCGCGCTTTGAACGTCTTCTCTTCTTCTTCATACGTCCCTCAGTCGGATGCATGTCCCCCTGTGCTCCTTTCTCCACTACTAAGGAGTTCACTGGAGGGGAGAGTCTTCGCCAAACTGGGGGCTTGCGCTGAACGGCTGGACGATCCATCGTCGGTGGACCAGAAGTGTCCTCACCAGACAGACGCAGCCACACCGGAGTACGATCGCCACTAGAGCCCAAACGCTGCCACACCGACTTTCGCCCAGCTTCCGGCAAGGAGCACCTTGCCGCTTGATGGGGGTTTTTAAGCTGATACCCTCGGTTTTGCTGGTGTACTCACTTTTACCCTTCCAATGCTATAGAACAGAAGGGCAAAATTGAGCAAAAAATACAAATAAGGGTAAAAGTGAGGGCATCAGCAAAACCGAGGGCACCAGCTTACAAAAACCATATATAAAGGGGTACGACCGATTGAGAAACCTCGAACACATTCCAATCGAATATATCTACTTTATTTACCTTTCCTGCCTTAAGAGTAGATATAACTTAGTTCTAGTTGTAGCCTTCTGCATATCCACCTCCACCCCTATTCGACTCTATGTCGTCTAGATCCATCCTGTGGTGGCCTGTCGACTTCAGGACGACCCTATGATCTTTACCCCTCTTGAGGGCAAGCTCTACTTCGTCTACTTCAATCAAGATCTCTTCCTTGAATTGATCTCTTAATTCCTAGGTATCTCTACGTCATTTGGGGACGCCCAGGTGACCTGCTGACCCGAAGCACCCTAAGGTCTCTCCTCGGGGGACGAGATCTAGGTCCTACGAGGAGAAGACCCTGCGTCATTGCGGACCGCCCGGACTGCGCGCAAGGAAGAAGTCGTTCCTGCCGCCAGATCACGAACTGTCCGGCTTAGAGTCGCGGACCATCCGCGCCCCCGCAGCGAGCACCACCAGGCGACCCGGTGACCCGTCGCAGACCGCCACCACTGTTCACCTCGCGGAGCCGAACCTAAGGTATTGCTCATCACGAGAAGGCTCTAGGGTTCGTTGCTGTTTGGTTCCAAATAGGTGGTGACCATCATAAAAGTGTTGTCTCACCTTCAAGATAACCACTTTATTCGACCCTACATCATATAAAGGTGTAAAGTACCGTCAGTTGGTTCATTATAGTGTTTGGTGACAAAAAGACGCCAACAGTACTAAAACCGTGATCTATCGTGTCGATGTTACTCGACTCGGTGTCATAAAGGAAATAGTGATCTATCATGTCGACGTTACTCGGCTCGGCATCATAAGAAATAGATTGAGGTGCAATTAAAGTATGCTTTTGGTGTTTAATGGTCAATATGATTATTTAGGCTAATATTATTTGCTAGTGCTTAAATATAGTTCAAACGATGCACAAGTAGACTTAGGAGTGATTAATAATTTAAGCAAGACATAAAAATACCCGGTCGTAGCCTTCCATATAATGTTAAGAGATTGAAACACACTCTGCAACGGTCCAACCGGAGAGTGGCGTACAGGACATCATAATCCGAGAGCGGATAAGGCATAGGGAGGAGATTTTTTAACGAAGTCAAAAAATTCGCCTCTAAGAGGAATCGAGCCGAGCCTAGATCTTGATGTGCTACTTATTGGATGTGCTACTTAGAAACCTTAACCACTAGCCTATCGATATTGTACGAAAAAGAGCAACTGTAGGCAGGTGTGCGTCGGTTAATGAACACCTGATATATCCCATACATCCACACCAGATAAAGTAATCAGAAAGTTTGTAGCATGAGTTGGAGAACATCATAAGTACTAGACGTATCTGGTGGTATACCGAATACCGGTCTAGCTGACGTTGACAAACTAAACACATCTGGTGGGTGTATCAAATATTTTTGGTGTTTGCACATAAAATCTACGGTGTTATATTTAGTTTGTAAGCTATTTATATCCCTCTTAGCTGGCCATTTGTGAGGTGTGAGAGTTGAAAAACATATCTAGTAAGTTGATGATAAATTCATATTAGCTTTAGACACTCAAGTGTTTAAAAAATCACTCAGTGACTAGTTTACATGCTTTGCTAGTGCTTAAGTTAGGTAGACTATTTCTATATGCATTTGCTCTAGATTTATACCTAGTGTTTAGCGAGATTTTTATACCTCAAACCATTTGGTGCATGAATGTACCATTCAAGTTATACTAGTAGCTTGTAGTTATATTGGGATACTTTACCATATACTCTCTCCGATTTTGCTGTTTAGTTCAAACTTGAACTGCACAGCGACAAATATTAAAAAACAGAGATAGTATTATTTAATTTATTTAAAATAAGGTGCTCTGCTTCTGTTCAAGATCATCCACGCCAAATTTCTATAGTCCACACGCGTATCTTCTATCCTGGCCACTCTAGATTAGCCTGATTTATTATTATATGAGTTCCGTAAATCTGTCTGAACAAGCTAATGTAAAAAAAACAATATTTCCCCTCTAAACTGTCCAAGGTTCTGGGCCTTCTGGCTACAATCAAGCACCTCGAACAGGAACCGAGCTGTTGGCTATACACAACATTCGACGCAGAACACAGACCAAACAACTAGTACAAACAGAGCTACAACTACAAATCTAGTCAGGGTGGCCCGAGCCCGACAATGGTTGTGCAACGGACCAGAAAAGAATCAAAATTGACTATTCTATCGAAGAAACCTAAATGAACTCTCCTGCTAGACGATGGGTTGTGAGGAAAATTCAGTACATTCCTTTGAAAACCGGGCTTGTTCTGCAGATGCTGGCTCCATGTTCCTCGTATTCCTCCTTTGTGTGGCAGAACTGCATGAGAAAAGACAGATCACTTAGATTTCATTCGCACAAAAAGAATTCACGAGGAATAATTGTATTCATAGCTCAGTTATAACACTGCTTTAAAGTGTTACGAAAGAACAAGCATCGCAATTCACCGCGTTTTATTGGCATTATAAGTTCAGATCAGATAGCAGAAATACAGGCATGATTACTGAAGATTGCCAGTTTCTCGAGGCCCCTGGAATGACAAGCGGCACGTACCTCAAAGAATTCAGGGTTAGATGCAGCTACTGACCCCCCGAACCAAACTGCATAACTCTGGATTGGATGGGCAACCACGTTGACTTCAATAGGCTGACGACAGGGAAAAATGTCAAATTAAATGACAGTACAAAGAAAATAAAGTTACTCACATGTAGACTATCGACTACAACAGTACATTAAATGGGGATTGAGAATCAATCATCTGTACTTACTCTCACTTCCACACGATGACGGGCATTAGTCGCAGCAACACGGTCATCCACTATCTTCTTTATATCAGTTTGGAGTCTCTTGTGGAAGTCTTTAAACATGGTAGATCCACCAGATAATACTATATTCTGCAAAAAAGTAGAATTCTGATAAAATGTCACTGCATTCACAAATATCACTTCCCATCTTAGATATCCATGCAGAGTTTGAAGAAAGCACCTTGTACAGAGCTCTCCTTGTGTCAATTGGTGCAGACTGAACACAGTTATCAATCAACTCAGGTAAAGGAGTGGAGAAGTCGGCAGAGTAAATCTCAGGATTGAAGAAGATCTGCATTTGTTGCTAGATGATTAGAGACGCACACCAAATTCTGACTTCTTAAAAAAAATCATGACCAACTGAAAACAAGTTAAAAGTTTATTCTAACAAAAAGGTTAAATACCAACAAAATTAAACTCAAGGCAAAACAAACGTATAATTTCCATCACGTAATAACCTTTTCAAGATATATTTGATAATAGCCATTTATTAGTGCCAATTTCATACATCTGATGTAAGGTAACAATTCTGAACTACTACAAAATCTTATTGATATCACTTAACAGTGTAGAATGATGCACACCGTAGTATCCCATTGGAGGTAGAGACCAATGTTTATACAGTATCTACAAGGAGGTAATGAACAAAAATAGTGCCAAAGGTTAAGACAGTTCCAGAGAATAATAGCAATTGACAACTATTCAATTTTGTGGATGAACCGAGGAAACCATGATCTCAGTTCATAAATAGTAGCAGATCTATATGCCAAAGGATGCTTTATAAGTATGCAAGACAGTCATTCACAACTCTACATCTATAAATCCAATCATTGATGTGAACTCTGGTGATAACAATTTAGCAATTCAACATAATTTCACTGTGTGAACCATCAAACTTACTAATTTCTTTCCGTTGGAACTCCCCACTTTTCTGGGAATTAAATGTCCTTTTACTGTAAATCTTAAAGAATTTAAAATCATTCTTCAAGCTGATCATGCTTGGGATTTGGGAACATAACTTCAAGGTAACTCAAAAGATGATTACTGGCCATAATATTATACCATTTTGGATGAATAGTTTGGGAACAAAAAAACTAAAACTATTTGTAGTTTTGATGACAGAAATAGCAATAAACCTCTGGCCCAAGAAAGCGTTCATATCCAATGTCAATTGTATATGGGACCCCCGTCTTTGGTTTAACAGCTGACCAATGTTTGATGTACTTATCAGGCTTCTTGTCATGCTTCTTGAACTCCTGAAATTGTAATGGAGATGCATAAGAATCTAATCTTTTATTTGTTTAACATAGATGCCTACTGTATGGCCTCTTGCTGGAAGTGATACTTATATCAAACTTGCCACATATATATTTGTGAAATAAAAAAATGTATAAATTAATCTACATGGTGAGAACTGAGAAGCTGAAGACCAAAAGGTATATACAGTCATTGTTAAGCAACACAAGCAAACATAAAACAACATTACACAGATTCTCCAACCAGGTCAAAAGTAGTATTTACATACAGGCATGTTTAACTTCATTAGGAGGACTTCAACTCCCATTAAACAATTTTACTAGCTGTGTTTAACTTCATTAGGGAGACTTCACTTCCCATTAAACAATTTTCCTAGTTGTGATGAGTTGAAGACCAATGAATAATAAAAAGGCAATACCTTGACAATGTCTGAACAAGTATAACAATACACTTCTTTCACTTTACGAGATATATCCAAAGAATCCTCAGGTGCCAAAAGCTCACCTCTTTCCTGCATAACCGCCAGATGACACTATTCAATAACAGCATTTATAAGGTAATATACCATCAGCAGGACAGAATTCATGCGCATGAGAAAATCCATCCGGATTTTACATGGGACCACAAGAGAATACCTCAAAAGTAAAAGTAAAATATTGGGAGCATAAAGGACTAATACCAATCAGTACAGCTCTAATTGTGAATATGGTTTATGTTCACGGTGGTTCTGCAGTCAGATGCTGTTTCTCACCGGGTGACTAACCATGGTAATATGAGAATTCCCCATTTTCATGTAAACATTCCCAATCACACAATAATAATCAAGGATAGGATGGCATTCAAATACTATGTACTCCCAACGTTCCAAATTATAACCCGTATTGTTTTTTCTAGGTACATAGCTTTTGTTATGTATCTAGACATAGCATATATCTAGGTCCGTAACAAAAACTATATATTTAGAAAAGCTAACTACTTATAATTTGAAACAAAGGGAATAATGAATAGTGTACCATTCAATTTATTCTAGAAGAATGGCCAAAATAACAAGTATGCTGATGTTATCAGTGTTACTGATTGAATTTCTAGTAATAATATATGCTCTGCAACTAACACTTTGAAGGGTCAAAACTTGATTTCCTGAGACAAGGTTGGCTAACATTTTTAAGATATTGCCATTACCAATAATGGATTAATATAACATAAATCAGTAAGAGCTATGCTAATCCATCCACACATTATCTCTGTACATAAAACAAGAGTAATACTAGCATTAAGAATAACAAGCAATCCAGCAAAATATATCTGGGGTTTGACCCAATATACATTCACTTGTGGACTTACCACATGAGCGGATTCAGGATAGAGATTCATAGATGTTACTAGTGTTCAAAAGCATCATTATTGATCTTGTTTTTTATCAACAACATTTTAGCCTGGGATTTTAAATATCCACTGTTTTCCAGTACAAACACCAAAATAGCCTGCTTTTGCCCATGTTTCAACGCAACAGGCAGCATTCCCACCGACACTGACCAATCTACAATCTTATCTAATAAACAATCTAATTGAGCCATCCAGATTAATATTATCGCATTTTACAATACTTGATGTCGGCATCCATAAAACTCAATCATTAGATTTTTCCTATGCAAAGCAACCCTATTGAAACAATACGTACATATGTATGCTTGGTAAAAAAATACCTCAACACCAAGCTTATTATACTGCTAAAATAGACCTTTAATTTAAGAGCACGGAACCAGAGATAGCGGCCCTATTTACGAACAATATGAGAAATTTTGCATCTGAATGTAATCACAACAAAAAAATTGGAGAGCATGATGTACCTGTAAAAGTTGCGAAATAAACTGGGTTACATCACTTCCGGAAGAAGGAAAAGACTTTATGCTACTCCCAATTACATAGCCATTTACAACTGGCACGATTTGTGGAGCTCCATCCCCAATATCAACTACTACTCCTGTCATATCAGACTGACAAAGTATATTGGCCAGAGTTAATGAGAAGCAATGTGCCCTACCACAGAATTTATAGGAATTAAATGAAAAAAGGTCACGAGATTGGAACAATTTTTTTTTCTCGAAACACGCAGGAGAGCTGCGTGTAAATTATATTAAGAAAGAGAAAGGTCTGAGAACAGTGATTGCTAGTAACTACAAATGCCTTCCATCAATCATGAGTTCCAGAATTTGACAAACAACAGATTATATATAAATTATATTGCTGACTTTTTTAAGCCACATAATGATTCAAAAAAACTTATATAATGTAAAGGGGTAGCCAACCTTTGTGAGGACATGCAATCACTACAATAACTTTACATGTTCCATTTTCAAATAAATAAATAAATAAATAAAAGCAATGAATGTCAATCAAGAAGGTGTGGATTATGCAGTAACAAATACTTGGTAAAGCACAATAGGAGGTATTTTCATAACCAACCCTGGTATCGGAATCGTCATCAGAAAGACTTTTCAGATATGCATATCCAGCAGAAAGGCTGAGGACAGATTGAACAGAAATATATAATCCAGGGACATTGAAGGTCTCGAACATTATTTCTCCTGTACATTCACGACTTTCAGGTGTACTAACAGGACTATCCGTAAGAAGGAAATAGTGCTCTTCGGGATTGCAACGTAGATAATTGAAAATACATTGCTGCCAAAATCTCTCCATTGTATCCCAGTCATAAACCTGCAAAACAGAAAAGAGGATAAGGCATGTGGAGGTAGAACTGCAACTATTAATCTTAACTACTTGGGGCTGCCCTCTCATAACCTGGAGGATTTGGACTTGCCAATTACAGAAAAAGAAGTCCTTGAAGCCATTAAAAAGCTGCCATCTTACAAAGCTCCTGGACCAGATGAGTTCACAGGAAGATTTTACAAGGCTTGCTGGCCTACTATTAAGGAAAGTGTGATGCAGATGCTTGCAGCTATTTGGGACAGGAAATTTGGCCACTTTAGCAAGTTAAATTCAGCTCTTGTTATCCTTATTCCAAAAAAGGAGGGAGCTGACCAGGTCAAAGACTTTAGACCTATTAGTTTAGTTCATAGCATGGCCAAGCTAGTCACTAAAATTCTAGCTAACAGACTGGGGGATAAGCTACAAGCTATGGTCTCTCAAAGGCAGAGTGCATTTATTAAAGACCGGTTCATCCAAGACAATTTTATGATTGTGCAGCAAACTGCCAGACTCCTCCATCAGCAAAGACATGCAAGAATCCTTTTGAAGCTTGACATCACTAAAGCTTTTGACTCAGTATCCTGGCCATTCCTCCTCGAAGTGTTTCAAAAACTGGGGTTTGGGCAGATTTGGACAGATGTTTTGAGTGGACTGCTATCTACCCCGTCCACACAAGTGATGCTTAATGGAGTAGCTGGTGAAAAAATTCAGCTTAAAAAGGGTTTAAGGCAGGGAGACCCCCTCTCACCTATGTTGTTCATACTAGTCATGGACGTGCTAGATTGGTTAGTCTCAAAAGTTGAACTGGAAAATCTGTTGTAGCCCTTGTCCTCTAGGCCTTTGCAACACAGAGTGTCCTTGTATGCTGATTATGTGATCATGTTCTTGCAACCAAAAGAATCTGATATACAAATTGTACTCAAAATCTTAGAGATTTTTGGAGAAGCTTAAGGGTTGAAAACCAACATTCAAAAAAACAATGTGTATCCAATTAGATGTGGGGAAGAAGTGGTAACCCTTCAAGAGCTACTTCCATGTAAGATCTCTTCTTTCCCCTATAAATATCTTGTTCTGCCTCTGTCTCTGAGCAAGCTATCCAGAAATCAAACTCAAAGCATAATTGACAAGATAGTTGACCAGCTCCCTGGGTGGAAAGCTAACTTGATGACTCGAGCTAGAAGAAAAGTGCAAGTTCAATATGTTATGACAGGAATGGTCATCTACCTTGCAATGACGGTGGACTTACCTCCAAGAGCTCTCAAGGATATTGATAAATTAGAAAAGAATTCCTTTGGCGTGGAAGAAAAGAAGTCAGAGGGGGACACTGTCTGGTGGCTTGGGGAAGAGTGTGCAGGGCCAATTGAGTTTGGAGGCCTAGACATTTTCAGCCTTAAGGAGCTAGGATGGGCTCTGAGAATGAGATGGTTATGGATGGCTAAAGTGGAGCCTGTAAACCTTGGGCAGGGCTCCAATGCATTTTCCTTCAAAGGTGAAATCCTTCTTCCATGCTGCCATCCACACGGAAATTGGCAATGGATGTTCGACACTTTTCTGGGAAGATAGATGGATACAGGGAAGAAATGTGAAGGACATTGCTCCCAGACTGCTGGCGGCTGTGACAATGCGAATTCAAAACAGTAGAACTGTCCATACAGCTCTAGCAAATAGAAGTTGGTTGAATGACATTGTCGGAGAGGGAAATCTCCGGCCGGGTGGTGGAATGCACCCGCCCTAATCCTAAGATGAGGAGGGGGCTTAAGCGTTTTGCCTGTTGGTAGATGAACGATGAACTCAAGAACACGCAAGAGTTTTAGAGTGGTTCGGGCCGCCAGAGCGTAACACCCTACTCCACTGTGTAATGTATTGAGCTTGTTTGAACTTGTGAGCCTGAGCTAGGTCTAAGTGTGCTTGAGTCTCCCTTTGTAACGTTGCATGCCTCCCCTTTTATAGCTCAAGGGGGGGCGCGTACAAAGGTGCTGAGCCCCGACATGTGGGCCCAGAAATATAATGGTTGTAATACTTGGAGTTGCTGGAGCAATCTTCTTGTACCCTGACATCCGCGATCTGCGTGGTATTGGCGTGCAGGGGAAGCTTCCCTGGCAATGCATAAGCAATGGTGGACACAATGCACCTTGCAGCACGAGCGTACTGTTTGGCAATGGACTGGACAGGCACGCCGCCTGCAGGATGGCCTGGACGCCGCTGCCAGCTGAGTGGACAGGTCACAATAAATGCCGAGGCGGCACATCGCCTGTCAGCAGAGTGGGCAGGCGGCGCGTCCTCTCCGCAATAAATGCAGAGACCGCGCGGCCCAGAGGCCTTACGTCAGGCTCCGCCCGCTGGCTTACGTCACGGGCAACAAGCCACGTGGCAGCATCGGGTCTCCGCCTGAGCGGGGAGCGCAAGCGCACAGGATAAAGTCTGGACACGTGTCAGTACCGGACCCTTACTTAGGCCAGGGTATCCCCTGCCCCGGGACCTCGCTGTGGGTGGCCTGGACCCCGCTCAGAGGGGTCCGGGCCTCACCCAAGGGGTCCGGCATGCTTGCATGGGAGCCCTGGGCCATACTCGGAGATCCAGGTAGTGAGTATAGGGGTCCGGTGCCTTCTTGAGGAGGTCCGGACCTACTGAGGGTATCCTGGAGTATACCACCTTTTCCGGCCACGTGGCAGCCCCGGAGCTGCCCATGCGAAAAGGTTGGGTGTTGTTTTCCCGCGCAACTAGGGATAGTTGCGCGGGCACCGTGTCTTTAATGCTGTAGTAAGGGGTACCCCTGATTCAGGGTACCGACAGTGGCCCCCGGACCCGCCTCAGGGGAGGGTACAAGCCTACAGTTGGGGCCAAAGCTTGATCGGCGATTGGCGCGCCGCTTCCGTGCGCTTGCTGACATAATTATTGTCAGTCCGCCTTCAGTCACGTCAACCACCATGCCTATTCCCGCGGCTAACTGGCCCGTGACCTCCGCACTCGATGGTTTTACTGGGCCACGCGCGGGGTGCCTCGGTACCGCTGCGTTGATTTTGAAATTTCACCTTTACTGTCTTCTACGGCAGCCCCAAGGAGGCGCGGTATTGGTGCGAGCGGTGGTTCGACTTCTCTGTACGCAGGGACCGGCGCCCAAGGAGGATGACTCGTGGGCCTAGGCCCCCGTGCCAGAGACTGGGCTGTCGGTTTCGGCGGGGGCGAAGAGGCGCACTACCGCAGGCAGTGGCGCGCTCTTCACGCGTCGGTTCTCCTTCTCCGCACACAGAATCTGGCGCGCTAGGTGCATGACATGTGGGCCTGGGCCCCCATGCCAGAGGTTGGACCGCTGGTTGCGGCGAAGACGAGGGGGCGCACTACCGTGGGACGGTAGCACGCTCCTTGTGCGGCGGTTCACCTTCTTGACCGTTGGTCGTGGCGAAGATGAAGGGGGCGCACTACCGCGGGGGCGGTAGCACGCTTCTTGTGCGGCGGTTCGCCTTCTTCGCACTCGAAGACCAGCGTACCAGCTGTATGACTTGTGGCACCGGGCCCCCGTGTCATAAGATGGATACCCCGGTGAGCATCGGGGGAGACTTCTCGCGACGTATCGAGGCGGGAGCGGGGGAGGCTGCCTTTAAAGAGGGGTTCATCCCTCGAGTAGCAGCCATGCCTTGCTTCTCTCCCACTCGCGGTGCCCTTTCGCCTCCGAGCTCTCTGCGCCCCTTTGCCTTCAAGGTCTCTGCTTTGCGTTGTTGTAGTTTGCCATGGCTTTGTAAGTTCATCCCGAGCATGCCCAGACTGAGTGAGTGCTCGACATGGTATACCGCTTGCTTGGATGGGATGCGCCGGCGTTCGGCGGAAGGATTTGCGTCGGCGCCACACCCTGGTGAACTTGCCGTTGGAGAGTTCGTGCCTTTTGTCCTCCCCAGCGGGTTGGTGCTGCCGGTCTTGTCTTTCCTCTGCTGGAGGTGTGCGGCCTTGTGGGAGCGGCGCTCTTCCACCGGTGCTTGGCTTCAAGGATGTTCATCAACCTCGCGGTGGTGGAGAGCGAGCTGAGCCGCGGCTCCGCCTCCCATATGGGCTGGTGACCCGCCTCTTCCTCCAGCATTCGGAGGAAAAGGATGATCACCAGCCTTGTGAAGGAGGCAAACTTCGGCTACGCGGTCCCGGCCAGACCGCAAGCACCGCCTGCCGCCGTGCTCCCAGCTCCATGGCTTGGATGGTCTTGTCCTCACCCCCGTAGGAGGGCGGGGGCGAGGGCCTCTTTGCCATGGCGCGCACGCTGAGGTGGTCGCCACCGCTGGGGAGGCTGCCCGGCGCAGAGGTGGTCGCCTCCACTGGCGAGCCGCTCGGAGCAGAGGTGGCCGCCGCCGCTGGCGAGCCGTCGGTGCAGAGGTGGTCGCCTCCGCTGGCGAGCCGTCGGTGCAGAGGTGGCCGCCGCCACTGGTGAGGCTGCCCGGTGCAGAGGTGGTCGCCGCCGCTGGCGAGTCGCTCGGAGCTAGCTACCCACGCGACCCTACCGGTGTGGAGGTAGTTCATACCTGTAGAGTAGAGATGGAGCTAGGACTCCGCTTGAAGGCGGATGTAATACTTTTGCTTTTTGTAAGGTACTTTTGAGTACTATTTATCAAGCAGTATTAGCACTTATCTGTGTACCACTTGTCCCTGTTGTGTGTGGTGTAACCAATTCCTCCTTGGTACCTGGCCCCCCTGGGATGTAGGCTCGACTTGTCGAGGCTGTAGACCAGCATACCTAAGAAAGAGTTGGCAATGGCCCCTAGGAGGTAGCCTCGACTGGGACCTAGGCCTGCACACAGCTTCGGCTAGGGAGCATTAGTAGTACACCCGCAGGGCCCGTCATCTGACACTAGCCATCCTTTGATACATGCTCGGAACCTGCAGGGTCTAGTCTAGGAAGCCAAGTTGTGCGTACGGACCCCCTGGATGGTGGTTCTAGATACTAGGACACCCGTCACAGAGTGGTGGAGCGTGCAGGCCCACGGTACGGGACCAGGCTGAGCGGCTACACGGCTCCGGACCACCCCAGGAGACAAGTGTTCATTCTCTAGTTCCGGACCCCAGGTTGCCGGACCCACAGGACTTATAGCTCCAAGTACTAGGGTACCCGTCACGGAGTGGTGGAGTGTGCAGGCTTTCGGGTACGGGACCAGGCTAAGCGGCCACACAGGCTCCGGACCACCCCATGGAACGGGCTCCCGTTCTTTAGAACCGGCCCCCAGGCTGTCGGGCCCTCCTGCTTTCGCAGAGAGGTCCTAAACTGCAAGCCTGGCTGTTCAATTCGGATGTCATCATGTCTAATGGAATGGGAACTGCTTGGGTGGGTTAGATAAAATAACATCCGGAAAACTGTAAGGTAGGACCATGGAGCAGTAGGATAAAACTATCATGGAGGCACATCTGAGAGGGTAAATCTTTTCTTTATAACCTGTCATGCATGGGTGCAGACCAACAGGCCGAGCTTATGAGGGCAGACCTCACCGGGCTGGCGTACACGTATGCGTTACCTAGTTACAAAAGGGAAAAAAAATTCGACCCCTCAGACTTGCTCCTATGGATAGAACTTACAGAGATGCTCCAGTGGTCAGGAAGAGGTACTCCTTCAGTCGCAACAAGATAGTCACCCCCGGGTCGACGTATTCCTGTCACCTTGAAGGGTCCTTCCTAGCTGGGGGCGAGTTGCGGAGCCCTTCTTGGTTTTGGTACTTGCCGTAGGACTAGGTCCCGACCCTGGGTTCCCATCTGCGTTTGATGACGGAGTCCTCGTCCTTGTGCGGTAGCCATTTCTGCATGGACTTGTCAGAAGCCTGGACCAGTGGAGAGTCCAGAAGGGTTTCCGGGGGAAGGCAGGCTTCAGCCCCGTAGACCAGGGAGTACGGGGTCCCTCCGGGGGTCTATCTAGTTGTCGCCACCGGAGTAGGAGTCTCCGGCGAAGACATCCTTCAGGTCCCCCTCGGGTGACTGATACCCGAGGTCCTGTTCAGCCGCGGCCACCTCGCCGTCGTCGACCCTTTCCTTGCCAGGTCGGCGACGAGGTGGGGAGCCGTCCTTAGAAGACTGCTCGCGCCGCTCGCTGACGCGTTTTGCGAGGTCGATGATCTCGCGACACTCCGCGGCGCTGTGGCGACCGTTGGGGTGCACAGGGCATGAGCCGCTGTTACCCCTCTGCGGCCGTGGGCGTTTGTTGCGGTCGCCCCGGCCCCCAGTCGCGGCTGCGACGACTAGGGCGGTGGACCGCGGCTTCTGGTGGTCGCGGTCCTTCTTCTTTTTCTTCTTACCGTCCTGGGGGATGGTACCCGAGCCACCCGTCTGGGTAACCCCGGTCTGCGGGGCCGAGTGCCATGCACGGCCCTCGGCGGCTCTGGCGCACTTGTCGGTCAGAGCGAAGAGAGTGGGGACAGTTTCCACGTCATGCGTGGCCAACTTCTCCAACATTTTCTCATCACGTACTCTCTAACGGAAGGCCGTGATGATGGAAGCATCGGAAATGCGAGGTATAGTACCTCGCACCTTGGTGAAGCGGGAGATAACGTCCGGAGAGTCTCCCCGGGCTCCTGCCTCACTGCATGGAGGTGGGCCTCCACACTGTGTTGCTGGTAAGCGCTGGCGAAGTTCGCAACGAACCGTGCGCAGAGCTCTTCCCAGGAGTAGATTGACCCTGGGGCGAGGTTCATGAGCCAAGTCCGGGCAGGCCCAGACAAGGCGACATGAAAATATGTCGCCATCACAGCGGTGTTTCCACCTGCTGCTGTGATAGCGGTGATGTACACCTACAGGAACTCCGACGGGTTTGACATACCGTCGTTCTTCTCCGGCAGGTGCGGCCGGAACTTGGATGGCCATGACGCCGCGCGGAGATGATCCGCGAGGGCGGCGCAGCCCACGCCGGCCAAAGGGACACCTGCTTGGGACCGGGTGTCCATTAGGGCCTGCGGTGCTACCGCAGCGAAGTCTTGATCGAGGTTGCGACCCTCGATGTTTTGCCGGCGCTCGCGCGCCCTCTCTAAAGAGACCCGGGTGTCCTCTCCCGCACGCCTGCGGTTGAGCTCTGCCCGGAGGTCGTCGGTCTGCGCGCCCCTTGCTGAGGGTGAGCGCACAGACGCCGTCGCCTCACGTTGGCGTCGGGATGACCGAGGCTTGGACCTGGTTGCGGTGGAATGTGCCATGCCGAGTAGCCGGTCGACGTCGTCGCGCCACTGCTTCATGGCCCCTGACGATGCCATGGAGCTTGGAGGGTGACGCAGCAACTCCCTAGCTGCAGACAATGCTCCCGGCGCCGTTCTCGACGGAGTCCGGGATGTCTGCGCAGTTGTATGCTGCTGTGCAGCGTGCACAGCAGCAGTGCCCGGCACAGGGCGGTTGGGAACCTGTGGCGTGGAAAAAACAGCTTCTTCCTCCACCACGAAATCCACTGAAGTCTCGGCGCGGTGCTCAACAATTTGCACCATCATGCTGAGCGAGAAAATAAGCAAAAACTAATGCCAAGCCCCCTACCTGGCGCGCCAAATGTCGGAGAGGGAAACCTCCGGCCGGGTGGCGGAATACACCCGCCCTAATCCTAAGATGAGGGGGCTTAAGCGTTTTGCCTGTTGGTAGATGAACGATAAACTCAAGAACACGCAAGAGTTTTAGAGTGGTTCGGGCCGCCAGAGCGTAACACCCTACTCCACTGTGTAATGTATTGAGCTTATTTGAACTTGTGAGCCTGAGTTAGGTCTAAGTGTGCTTGAGTCTCCCTTTGTAACGTTGCATGCCTCCCCCTTTTATAGCTCAAGGGGGGCGTGAAAGGGAATTAGGCTTACACCTATTTCCTAATTGATTTTGGTGGTTGAATTGCCCAACACAAATAATTGGACTAACTAGTTTTGCTCTAGTGTATAAGTTATACAGGTGCTAAAGGTTCACACTTAGCCAATAAAAAGACCAAGTATGGGGTTCAACAAAGAGAGCAAGGATAACCGAAGGCAACCTCTGGTCTGGCGCATCGGACTGTCCGGTGTGCCACCGGACAGTGTCCGGTGCACCAGGGGACTCCAAGTCAAACTCGTCACCTTCGGGAAAATTCAGAGGGGCTCCGCTATAATTCATCGGACTGTCCGGTGTACACCGGACAGTGTCCGGTGCCCAAGGGAAGAGCGGCCTCTGGAACTCGCCAGCTTCGGGAATCTGCTCCGCTATAATTCACCGGACTGTCCGGTGTACACCGGACTGTCCGGTGAGCCAGCGGAGCAACGACTATTTCGCGCCAACGGTCACCTGCAGGCGCATTTAATGCGCGCCAGAAGCGCGCAGAAGTCAGGCACGCGCCAAACGGTGCACCGGACAATCTACAGTACTTGTCCGGTGTACACCGGACAGCCAGGCGGGCCCAGAAGTCAGAAGCTCCAACGGTCGAATCCCAACGGCCTAGTGACGTGGCTGGCGCACCGGACTGTCCGGTGCACCATACGACAGTCAGCCACCACCAAACGGCTAGTTTGGTGGTTGGGGCTATAAATACCCCCAACCACCCCACATTCAAGACATCCAAGTTTTCTCACTTCAACTACTTACAAGAGCTCTAGCATTTAATTCTAGACACACCCAAGTGATCAAATCCTCTCCAAACTCCACACAACGCCCTAGTGATTAGTGAGAGAGATTTGCTTGTGTTCTTTCGAGCTCTTGCGCTTGGATTGCTTTCTTTTTTCTTTGATTCTTTCTTGCGATCAAACTCACTTGTAATTGAGGCAAGAGACACCAATCTTGTGGTGGTCCTTGTGGGAACTTTGTGTTCCAAGCATTTGAGAAAAGAAAGCTCACTCGGTCCGAGGGACCGTTTGAGAGAGGGAAAGGGTTGAAAGAGACCCGGTCTTTGTGACCACCTCAACGGGGAGTAGGTTTGCAAGAACCGAACCTCGGTAAAACAAATCCACGTGTCTCACTCCTTATTCGCTTGCGATTTGTTTTGCACCCTCTCTCGCGGACTCGATTATATTTCTAACGCTAACCCGGCTTGTAGTTGTGATTAACTTTGTAAATTTCAGTTTCGCCCTATTCACCCCCCCTCTAGGCGACTTTCAATTGGTATCGGAGCCCGGTGCTTCATTAGAGCCTAACCGCTCGAAGTGATGTCGGGAGAACTCGCCAAGAAGGAGATGGAGACCGGCGACAAGCCCACTACAAGCCACGGGAAAGCTTCATCGGAAGAGTCCCGCAACAAGGATAAGAAGGAGAAGAAGGAGAAGAAGACTTCTTCTCACAAATCGCATCGGAGTGGCGACAAAATAAAGAAGATGAGGAAGGTGGTCTACTACGAGACCGACACTTCATCACCTTCTACCTCCGGCTCCGACGCGCCCTCCATAACTTCTAAGCGCCATGAGCGCAAGAAGTTTAGTAAGATCCTCTTACACTATCCCCGTACTTCTAGACATACTCCATTACTTTCCGTTCCATTAGGCAAAACGCCAACTTTTGACGGTGAAGATTATGCTAGGTGGAGTGATTTAATGAAATTTCATCTAACCTCACTCCACAAAAGTATATGGAATGTTGTTGAGTTTGGAGCACAGGTACCATCCGTAGGGGATGAGGATTATGATGAGGACGAAGTGGCCCAAATCGAGCACTTCAACTCCCAAGCTACAACCATACTCCTCGCCTCTCTAAGTAGGGAGGAGTACAACAAGGTACAAGGACTAAAAAGCGCCAAGAAAGTTTGGGACGTGCTCAAGACGGCGCACGAGGGTGATGAACTCACCAAGATCACCAAGCGGTAAACGATCGAGGGGGAGCTCGGTCGCTTCCGTCTACGCCAAGGAGAGGAGCCACAAGACATGTACAACCGGCTCAAAACCTTGGTGAACCAAGTGCGCAACCTCGGGAGCAAAAAGTGGGATGACCACGAGGTGGTTAAGGTTATTCTAAGATCACTTATTTTTCTTAATCCTACTCAAGTTCAATTAATTCGTGGCAACCCAAGATATACTCTAATGACTCCCGAGGAAGTAATCGGGAATTTTGTGAGCTTTGAATTTATGATCAAGGGCTCACGGAAAATCAACGAGCTTGACGGCCCCTCCACGTCCGAAGCTCAACCGGTTGCATTCAAGGCGACGGAGGAAAAGAAGGAGGAGTCTACACCAAGTAGACAACCAATCGACGCCTCTAAGCTCGACAATGAGGAAATGGCGCTCGTCATCAAGAGCTTCCGCCAAATCCTCAAACAAAGGAGGGGGAAGTACTACAAACCCCGCTCCAAGAAAGTGTGTTACAAATGTGGTAAGCCCGGTCATTTTATTGCAAAATGTCCAATATCTAGTGACAGTGACAGGTGCGATGACAAGAAGGGTAGAAGAAAGGAGAAGAAGAGATACTACAAAAAGAAGGGCGGCGATGCCCATGTTTGTCGGGAGTGGGACTCCGACGAAAGCTCTAGCGACTCCTCCGACGACGAGGACGCCGCCAACATCGCCGTCACCAAGGGACTTCTCTTCCCCAACATCAGCCACAAATGCCTCATGGCAAAGGACGGCAAAAAGAAGAAGGTTAAATCTAAATCCTCCACTAGATATGAATCATCTAGTGATGAAAATGCTAGTGATGAGGAAGATAACTTGCGCACTCTTTTTGCCAACTTAAACATTCAACAAAAAGAGAAATTAAATGAATTGATTAGTGTCATCCATGAGAAGGATGATCTCTTGGACTCCCAAGAGGACTTCCTAATCAAGGAAAACAAAAAGCATGTTAAAGTTAAAAATGCTTATGCTCTAAAAGTTGAGAAATGTGAAAAATTATCTAGTGAGCTAAGCACTTGCCATGAGACAATAGACAACCTTAGAAATGAAAATGCCAATCTATTAGCTAAGGTTGATTCAAATGTTTGTGATATTCCCAATCTTAAAAATGATAATGATGATTTGCTTGCTAAGATTGAAGAATGAAACATGTCTGTTGCTAGCCTTAGGATTGAGAATGGAAAATTAATTGCTAAGGCTAAAGATTTTGATGTTTGCAATGCTACTATTTCTGACCTTAGAACTAAGAATGATATATTGCATGCTAAGGTTGTAGAATTAAAATCTTGCAAACCCTCTACATCTACCGTTGAGCACACTTCTATTTGTACTAAATGTAGAAATGTTGATGTTAATGCTATACATGATCACATGGCTTTAATTAAACAACAAAATGATAATATAGCAAAACTAGATGCTAAAATTGCCGAGCATAACTTAGAAAACGAAAAATTTAAATTTGCTAGAAGTATGCTCTATAATGGGAGACGCCCTGGCATCAAGGATGGCATTGGCTTCCAACAGGGAGGCAATGTCAAACTTAGTGCCCCTCCTAAGAAATTGTCCAACTTTGTTAAGGGCAATGCTCCCATGCCTCAGGATAACGAGGGTTACATTTTATACCCTGTCGGTTATCCCGAGGACAAAATTAGGAGAATTCATTTTAGGAAGTCTCACTCTAGCCCTAATCATGCTTTTATGTATAAGGGTGAGACATCTAGCTCTAGGCAACCAACCCGTGCTAAGTTGCCTAAGAAGAAAACTCCTAGTGCATCAAATGAACATGACATCTCATTTAAAACTTTTGATGCAGCTTATGTTTTGACTAACAAATCTGGCAAGGTAGTTGCCAAATATGTTGGGGGCAAGCACAAGGGGTCAAAGACTTGTGTTTGGGTACCCAAAGTTCTTGTATCTAATGCCAAAGGACCCAAAACCATTTGGGTACCTAAAGTGAAGAACTAAACTTGTTTTGTAGGTTTATGCATCCGGGGGCTCAAGTTGGATTATCGACAGCGGGTGCACAAACCACATGACAGGGGAGAAGAAAATGTTCTCCTCCTACGAGAAAAACCAAGATCCCCAACGAGCTATCACATTCGGGGATGGAAATCAAGGTTTGGTCAAAGGATTGGGTAAAATTGCTATATCACCTGACCATTCTATTTCCAATGTTTTTCTTGTAGATTCATTAGATTATAATTTGCTTTCCGTCTCTCAATTATGCAAAATGGGCTACAACTGTTTATTCACTGATGTAGGTGTCACTGTCTTTAGAAGAAGTGATGATTCAATAGCATTTAAGGGAGTGTTAGAGGGTCAGCTATACTTAGTGAATTTTGATAGAGCTGAACTCGTCACTTGCTTAATTGCTAAGACTAACATGGGTTGGCTATGGCACCGCCGACTAGCCCATGTTGGGATGAAGAATCTTCACAAACTTCTAAAGGGAGAGCACATTTTAGGATTAACAAATGTTCATTTTGAGAAAGACAGGATTTGTAGCGCATGCCAAGCAGGAAAGCAAGTTGGTGCTCACCATCCACACAAGAACGTTATGACTACTGACAGGCCACTGGAGCTCCTACACATGGATCTATTCGGCCCGATCGCTTACATAAGCATCGACGAGAGTAAGTACTGTCTAGTTATTGTGGATGATTATTCTCGCATAACTTGGGTGTTCTTTTTGCAGGAAAAATCTCACACCCAAGAGACCTTAAAGGGATTCTTGAGACGGGCTCAAAATGAGTTCGGCTTGAGGATCAAGAAAATTAGAAGCGACAACGGGACGGAGTTCAAGAATTCACAAATTGAAGGCTTCCTTGAGGAGGAGGGCATCAAGCATGAGTTCTCTTCTCCCTACACGCCACAACAAAATGGTGTAGTGGAGAGGAAGAATCGAACTCTATTGGACATGGCTAGAACCATGCATGATGAGTACAAGACATCGTATCGGTTTTGGGCCGAGGCGGTCAACACCGCCTGCTACGCCATCAACCGGTTATATCTACACCGAATCCTCAAGAAGACATCTTATGAACTCCTAACCGGTAAAAAGCCCAATATTTCATATTTTAGAGTCTTTGGTAGCAAATGCTTTATTCTTGTTAAAAGAGGAAGAAAATCTAAATTTGCTCCTAAGACTGTAGAAGGCTTTTTACTAGGATATGATTCAAACATAAGGGCATATAGAGTCTTTAACAAGTCCTCTGGACAAGTTGAAGTTTCTTGTGACGTTGTGTTTGATGAGACTAACGGCTCTCAAGTACAGCAAGTTGATCTTGATGAGATAGGTATTGAAGAGGCTCCGTGCATCGCGCTAAGGAACATGTCCATTGGGGATGTGTGTCCTAAGGAATCCGAAGAGCCTCCAAATGCACAAGATCAACCATCCTCCTCCACGCAAGCATCTCCACCGACTCAAAACGAGGATGAAGCTCAAGTTGATGAAATAGAAGATCAAGCAAATGAGCCACCTCAAGATGACGGCAATGATCAAGGGGGAGATGCAAATGACCAAGACAAGGAGGATGAAGAACAAAGGCCGCCACACCCAAGAGTCCACCAAGCAATCCAACGAGATCACCCCGTCGACACCATCCTTGGCGACATTCATAAAGGGGTAACTGTGACTAACCTGGATTAGGTGAGATAATAATCCCCTCAGGGTACTGTAGCATATATATAGGCAGTCAATAATATATGGGCCTTATGGGCCTTAACACCCCCTGTCAAACTCAAGGCGGAAGTGGAGGATTTGAAGCATTGAGTTTGAGTAGATGAAACTGATGTTGTGCCCTAGTTTGTGCTTTTGTGAAGAAATCCGCAAGCTGTAATTCTGAGGGCACATATTGAAGATCAATGGTCTTCTGATGACAATGAGATCTAGTGAATGAGACATCAACACCAATGTGTTTTGTGAGTTCACGCTTCACTGGATCATGACAGATTTGTATAGCTCCAGTGTTGTCACAGCGAAGAAGAGTAGGCGAGTCACAAGAAACACCTAGATCAGCCAAGAGCCAACGGATCCAGATAATCTCAGCAGTAGTAGTAGCCAGGGCTCGAAGTTCTGCTTCAGTACTAGATCTAGATACAGCAGCTTGCTTCTTGGATTTCCAAGCAACAGGGGATGATTCAAGAAGAATACAGTAACCAGTGATGGAGCGACGATCTGTAGGATCACTGGCCCATGTAGCATCAGAGTAAGCATGAAGCTGAAGTGGGGAATTTGAGTCATAAAATAAACATTGTGTTTTTGTCCCCCGTAAATATCTAAGCACACGAAGTAGGTGCCCATAATGAACTGATGTAGGAGCAGAGACAAACTGACTCAAGATCTGAACTGCATGAGCAATATCTGGCCTGGTGACAGTAAGGTAAACTAAGCTGCCAACAAGATGTCTATATCGAGATGGATCCTCCAAAGGTGTCCCATCAGTCGGACAAAGAGATAAGTGAAGATCCATAGGCGTGGCAACAGTGCGAGTGTCACTAAGACCAGAACGATCAAGAAGGTCTTGTATGTACTTGGCCTGAGAAAGATAAATACCATTTTGAGTCTGCAAAACCTCAATGCCCAAAAAATAACTGAGTGCCCCCAAGTCAGACATTTGAAATTCCTTACTCAGGTACGTCTTCACATGAGCAATATGGTCTGGATCATCGCCTGTAATCAACATGTCATCAACATATAGTAATAGCAACGTGCGGCCTCGTGAAGACACATGAATGAACAATGCAGGATCATGATCACTAGAATAGAAACCACAAGCCTTGATGACAGAAACAAATCTCTCAAACCAAGCACGAGGAGCTTGTTTGAGACCATACAAGGCTCGACGAAGACGACAGACATGCCCTGAGGGAACCTCTATCCCAGGAGGTGGATGCATATAGACTTCCTCATGTAGGTCACCGTGAAGAAACGCATTTTTGACATCCATCTGAGAGATACTCCAAGAAGATGAGGCTGCAACAGCAAGTAAGGCTCGGACAGTAGTCAGATGGGCCACAGGTGCAAAAGTCTCATCATAGTCAATACCCTGAGTCTGTTGAAAACCTCTGGCCACAAGACGAGCTTTATATCGCTCAATAGACCCATCATATTTGGTTTTAACTTTGAAGACCCATTTGCACGTGATAGGTACAACACCAGCAGGTAACGGAACAACATCCCATGTACATGTGCGATGAAGGGCATTTAATTCATCAGTCATAGCACGCTGCCACTCAGGTATAACAGAAGCCTCTTTATAAGATGATGGTTCAGCAATGACTGCACCGGCACGGGAAAACCCATAACGTTCTGGAGCTGCAATAGTGCCACGGTCACGAAGATGATACCCCTGATTAAAAACAACATGAGAGTCATCATTGTTAGTACAAGTATCGGCAACAGGATCATCAGCAGGACTGGCTGTGGGATTAGAGCGAGGACGACGAATGTAAGTCTGAGTAACAGGTGGTTTGGAAGAGTAAGACTGAGATGATGTGGAAGTGGAAGGTGGTGTGATGGGAATAAGAACATCGGGTGTAGAAACAGTAGGTGGTAATGCTGATGAAGTTTCAGAAATGGGAGGAAGGCTCATGAAGGCGGTAGACTCTGTGGAATGAAAAGAAGAATGAGTGGAAGAGTTGTAAAAGAAGGGTCGGTTTTCATTAAAGCTCACATCTCGAGAAATACGCATGCGACGAGAAGATGAATCATAACACCGATAGCCTTTATGTTCAGGGCTGTATCCAAGAAAAACACACTCAACAGATTGAGCAGTCAACTTAGTACGTTCACGAGGTGATAATAGTACATAACACGTACATCCAAAAACTCGAAGGTGGTCATAACGTGGAGGAGTTCCAAAAAGGACTTCACCAGGTGTTTTGCCAGAGAGTTTGGATGACGGTTGTCTATTGATGAGGTAAACCGCAGTAGAAACTGCTTCACCCCAAAAATGTGAAGGAACAAAAGAAGATATCAACAAAGTGCGAGCAGTTTCTATAATGTGACGGTGTTTGCGTTCAGCCACACCGTTCTGTGCATGAGCACCAGGACAAGAAAGCTGAGCAAGAGTGCCCTCTGAAGTCAAAAACTGGCGAAAATTATCAGATAAATATTCACCACCAGAATCAGAACGGAAGGTTTTAATATGAGTGGAAAATTGAGTGTGAATCATGCGAGCAAAGGTTTTATAAATAGAAATCAGCTCAGAACGGCGTTTCATGAAATAAATCCAAGTGTAGCGAGAATGATCATCAATAAAAATGACATAGTATTTATATCCACCTTTTGACACAAAAGGTGCAGGACCCCAAATATCAGAGTGAACCAAATCAAACGGTTCAACAGAATGAGAAGTACTAGTAAAATATGGAAGTTGTATTTGTTTTCCAAGATGACAACCCTTACAATAAAAATTAGACTCAACCGAAGTATGACCTAAGCAACCTGACTTTATTAGAGTAGACAATCTAGAGCCACACAAATGACCTAGACGATGATGCCACTGGGCAAAAGACGCAACAGAAGCAAGGGTAGCTGAAAGGACATGCGCTGGAGATGTAGCCAAGGAAGGAAGCCGCAAAGAGTCCAAGATGTAGAGGCGAGGAGCTGCTCTACGGCGACGGCCAGTCCCAATCACTTCCCCTGTGCGAAGGTCCTGTACAAAACAAGATGAGTCATCAAATCCGACAAAGCAATTATGATCCGTAATTTGACCTACCGAAAGGAGATCCATAGATAGGTCAGGGACAAAGAAAATATTAGGTACTGTAAAGTGAGGATCAGAAAGAGAACCCTTATGAGTAATGTGGCATACAGTACCATCAGCTGTCTGCACTGAAGCACCATCTGTGACAGGTGTAGTAGAAGCCAACTTTGACTGATCAGACGTGACATGAAAGGAGGCTCCTGAATCAAGTACCCAAGCCGACTCTGAAGTAGAAGCGGACGAAGTGGCAGCAACAGCAACTGAACCTCTAGTAGACGGTCCTGGACCACGACCACGAGCAGCACGTCGTGCACGAAAATCAGTCAACTTCTCAGGAAACTTGACAAAGCAAAGCTCAGATCGATGATTGGTCTTGCCACAATGATCACAAGGCTTAAAAACATTCTTAGGTTTCTGGGCAGCAGCCAACACACTGTGAGGATTACCACCAGTAGAGGAAAGTGAGTGAAGACGAGTCTCTTCAGCAAGTAAATCAGACAATGCCTTAGCCATTGTGAGAGTGTCAGAGCCCTGAAGTAAACGAGCACGAAGAGAATCAAACTCGGCCCGAACACCCATAACAAATCTGTAAGTGAAGAACTTCTCAATAAACTTATGAGCCGGACATGGATCAGCAGTACAAGCAGGCACCATTGATGTCAAAGCACTCATCAGGCGATCAAAGGCTGAGTAATACTCATCAATGCTCATATCATTTTGCTCAATAACATGTGTCTGCTGCATGAGGGTGTGTAATAGAGCACCACTATCCTGAACAAAACGCTCCTTCAAATGAGACCAGATGGATTTAGCAGTTTTGAATTTAGACAAACTCATAATCATAGACGGTTTGACGCTGTTCACCATAGCAGCCATCACTTTACCATCATTAAGTTGCCACGTTTTGATATCAGCAGCATTGCGACGATCATCAGCAAGAACAGGTGCCGCATCAGTCAAATGGAAGAGTAATCCATGTCCCCGGAGTGCAGTCTCAACACAGAAAGCCCACTCCGGATAGTTTTGACCATCTAGAGTGATATTGACTACAATAACATTTGTCGCCATATTGAATTCAATGGAGATAAGTGAAACCAAACAAACCAGAAGAGCTGCAGCTGACAGCAGTCCGACTTGGACAAGTTGGCGAAGATCCTGGGCAGCAGAAGCTGAGATGGACAGCAGTTGTCGCCCTGCTGCAGAGAATCGAGATCACTGGAAGCCACCTGCGCAGAAGCAGCGACAGCAGCAACGGTGTAGAGTTGCAGTCCTGCTCGGCACAGAAGTGGCGAGGGCGCAGATCCGGATCAGGCGGATCAGACAGACAGCGCAGAATTGCTGACAGCGCAGATCCGGTGAAGGCGCCCTGCAGACTGTAGTTCGACTCGGCAGGCAGCTGGCCAGCCGCCGAGCCGGCGGACCACCAGGAAGAAGATGGCGGGCTCCTGGCAGGCACAGCGACAGCAGCAACGGACTCCTGGCGGGCACAGGAAGAGGGCGGCGGACGGCCCCTGGCGGCGGACGTGACAGATCCGCGCGGGGCGACCAAGATCCGGTCCTGGCGGGCACAGGAAGAGGGGGAGCTCGATCCACGATGAAGCAGCAGATGGGGCGCAGACCGAGACGGCGGATCCGGCGGACGGTGGATGCGCAGGCTGGATCCGGCGGACGGCAGACGGCGGGCGGCGGATGGCAGACGGCGGACAGCAGGCCGCGACGGCGGCCGGGAAAAGGAGGCCCGCGGCCGCGACGACGGGCGGGAGAGGGAGGGCCGCGACAGCAACCGGAGAAGGGGAAGAAGCTGGCTGCGAGGGCAGCACAGCGACGGCGCGACGGCGCCGAAAAAAAATTGGATCAGGGTTGGGTTTAGATGTAAACCCTAACCCTAACCTGCTCTGTTACCATGTGACTAACCTGGATTAGGTGAGATAATAATCCCCTCGGGGTACTGTAGCATATATATAGGCAGTCAATAATATATGGGCCTTATGGGCCTTAACAGTAACCACTAGATCTCGTGTTGCACATTTTTGTGAGCATTACTCTTTTGTTTCCTCTATTGAGCCACACAGGGTAGAGGAAGCACTACTTCAGATTGAGTGGTGGCGATGCAAGAGGAGCTCAACAACTTCACAAGGAATGAGGTATGACATTTAGTTCCACGTCCTAATCAAAATGTTGTACGAACCAAATGGGTCTTCCGCAACAAGCAAGACGAGCATGGTGTGGTGACAAGGAACAAAGCCCGACTTGTGGCCAAGGGATACTCCCAAGTCGAAGGTTTTGATTTCGGTGAAACCTATGCACCCGTAGCTAGGCTTGAGTCAATTCGTATATTATTGGCCTATGCTACTTACCATGGCTTCAAGCTTTACCAAATGGACGTAAAGAGTGCTTTCCTCAATGGACCAATCAAGGAAGAGGTCTATGTTGAGCAACCTCCCGACTTTGAAGATAGTGAGTACCCTAACCATGTGTTTAAACTCTCTAAGGCGCTTTATGGGCTTAAGCAAGCCCCACGAGCATGGTATGAATGCCTTAGGGATTTCCTTATCACTAATGGATTCAAAGTCGGAAAAGCCGATCCTACACTCTTCACTAAAACTCTTGAAAATGACTTATTTGTATGCCAAATTTATGTTGATATTATATTTGGATCTACTAACGAGTCTACATGTGAAGAATTTAGTAGGATCATGACACAAAAATTCGAGATGTCTATGATGAGGGAGTTGAAGTATTTCTTAGGATTTCAAGTGAAGCAACTCCAAGAGGGCACCTTCCTAAGCCAAACGAAGTATACTCAAGATATTCTAAGCAAGTTTGGAATGAAGAATGCCAAACCCATCAAGACACCCATGGGAACCAATGGGCATCTCGATCTCGACAAGGGAGGTAAATCCGTCGATCAAAAGGTATTACCGGTCGATGATAGGTTCTTTGCTATATTTATGTGCATCTCGACCGGATATTATGCTTTCCGTATGCATGTGTGCAAGATTCCAAGCCGACCCTAAGGAAGCTCACCTTACGGCCGTAAAACGAATCTTGAGATATTTGGTTTATACTCCTAAGTTTGGGCTTTGGTATCCTAGGGGATCCACTTTTGATTTAATTGGTTATTCGGATGCCAATTGGGCAGGGTGTAAAATTAATAGAAAGAACACATCGGGGACTTGCCAGTTCTTGGGAAGGTCCTTGGTGTCTTGGGCTTCAAAGAAGCAAAATTCTGTAGCTCTTTCTACCGCCGAAGCCGAGTACATTGCCGCAGGACATTGTTGCGCGCAACTACTTTGGATGAGGCAAACCCTTAGGGACTACGGTTACAAACTAACCAAAGTTCTTCTTCTATGTGATAATGAGAGTGCAATCCGCATGGCGGATAATCCCGTTGAGCATAGCCGCACTAAACACATAGCCATTCGGTATCACTTTTTAAGGGATCACCAACAAAAGGGAGATATCGAGATTTCATATATTAACACTAAAGATCAATTAGCCGATATCTTTACCAAGCCACTAGATGAACAAACTTTTAACAAACTTAGGCATGAGCTAAATATTCTTGATTCTAGGAACTTCTTTTGTTGATTTGCACACAAGCTCATTTATATATCTTTGATCATGTCTCTTTCATATGCTATGACTAATGAGTTTTCAAGTCTATTTCAAACCAAGTCATAGGTGTATTGAAAGGGAATTGGAGTCTTCGGCGAAGACAAAGGCTTCCACTCCGTAACTCATCCTTCGCCATCACTCCGAGCAACTCTCCATCTTTGGGGAGAAAAGGACTCCGTCTTTGGTATAATCTTCACTCATTTATTTATGACCAAAGAGGGAGAAAGTAATTCCAAGGGCTCTAATGACTCCGTTTTTGGCGATTCATGCCAAAGGGGGAGAAAGTATTAGCCCAAAGCAAAAGGACTGCACCACCACCTAATTTTAAAAAAAAAAGAGTTTTTCAATTGGTATGATTCTCAATTGACAAATTTAACATTGGTACCTTATTGTGTTCAAAAGGGGGAAAAAGTAATTTTTCAAATTTGATATATCAAAACCTTCTTCAACACTAAGAGGAGAATTTTATTTAGGGGGAGTTTTGTTTAAGTCAAAGGAAAAGCATTTGAAACAGGGGGAGAATTTCAAATCTAGTAAATGCTTCGCAAAATCTTATTCATTTACCTTTGACCATTTGCAAAAGAAATTTGAAGAGGATTTACAAAAGAATTTGCAAAAACAAAACATGTGGTGCAAGCGTGGTCCAAAATGTTAAAAATAAAGAAACAATCCATGCATATCTTATAAGTATTTATATTGGCTCAATTACAAGCAACCTTTGCGCTTACATTATGCAAACTAGTTCAATTATGCACTTCTATATTTGCTTTGGTTTGTGTTGGCATCAATCACCAAAAAGGGAGAGATTGAAAGGGAATTAGGCTTACACCTATTTCCTAATTGATTTTGGTGGTTGAATTGTCCAACACAAATAATTGGACTAACTAGTTTTGCTCTAGTGTATAAGTTATATAGGTGCTAAAGGTTCACACTTAACCAATAAAAAGATCAAGTATGGGGTTCAACAAAGAGAGCAAGGGATAACCGAAGGCACCTCTGGTCTGGCGCACCGGACTGTCCGGTGTGCCACCGGACAGTGTCCGGTGCACCACCGGACAGTGTCTGGTGCACCAGGGGACTCCAAGTCAAACTCGTCACCTTCGGGAAAATTCAGAGGGGCTCCGCTATAATTCACCGGACTGTCTGGTGTACACCGGACAGTGTCCGGTGCCCCAGGGAAGAGCGGCCTCTGGAACTCGCCAGCTTCGGGAATCTGCTCCGCTATAATTCACCGGACTGTTCGGTGTACACCGGACTGTCCGGTGAGCCAGCGGAGCAACGGCTATTTCGCGCCAACGGTCACCTGCAGGCGCATTTAATGCGCGCCAGAAGCGTGCAGAAGTCAGACACGCACGAAACGGTGCACCGGACAATCTACAGTACTTGTCCGGTGTACACCGGACAGCCAGGCGGGCCCAGAAGTCAGAAGCTCCAACGGTCGAATCCCAACGGCCTAGTGACGTGGCTGGCGCACCGGACATGTCCGGTGTGCACCGTACTGTCCGGTGCACCATACGACAGTCAGCCACCACCAAACGGCTAGTTTGGTGGTTGGGGCTATAAATACCCCCAACCACACCACATTCAAGACATCCAAGTTTTCCCACTTCAACTACTTACAAGAGCTCTAGCATTTAATTTTAGACACACCCAAGTGATCAAATCCTCTCCAAACTCCACACAACGCCCTAGTGATTAGTGAGAGAGATTTGCTTGTGTTCTTTCGAGCTCTTGCGCTTGGATTGCTTTCTTCTTTCTTTGATTCTTTCTTGCGATCAAACTCACTTGTAATTGAGGCAAGAGACACCAACCTTGTGGTGGTCCTTGTGGGAACTTTGTGTTCCAAGCATTTGAGAAAAGAAAGCTCACTCGGTCCGAGGGACCGTTTGAGAGAGGGAAAGGGTTGAAAGAGACCCGGTCTTTGTGACCACCTCAACGGGGAGTAGGTTTGCAAGAACCGAACCTCGGTAAAACAAATCCACGTGTCTCACTCCTTATTCGCTTGCGATTTGTTTTGCACCCTCTCTCGCGGACTCGATTATATTTCTAACGCTAACCCGGCTTGTAGTTGTGATTAACTTTGTAAATTTCAGTTTCGCCCTATTCACCCCCCCTCTAGGCGACTTTCAGGGCGCGTACAAAGGTGCTGAGCCCCGACATGTGGGCCTAGAAATATAATGGTTGTAATACTTGGAGTTGCTGGAGCAATCTTCTTGTACCCTAACATCCGCGGTCTGCGTGGTATTGGCGTGCAGGGGAAGCTTCCCTGGCAATGCATAAGCAATGGTGGACACAGTGCACCTTGCAGCACGAGCGTACTGTTTGGCAATGGACTGGACAGGCACGCCGCCTGTAGGATGGCCTGGACGCCGCTGCCAGCTGAGTGGACAGGTCACAATAAATGCCGAGGCGGCATATCGCCTGTCAGCAGAGTGGGCAGGCGGCGCGTCCTCTCCGCAATAAATGCAGAGACCGCGCGGCCCAGAGGCCTTACGTCAGGCTCCGCCCGCTGGCTTACGTCATGGGCAACAAGCCACGTGGCAGCATCGGGTCTCCGCCTGAGCGGGGAGCGCAAGCACACAGGATAAAGTCTGGACACGTGTCAGTACCGGACCCTTGCTTAGGCCAGGGTATCCCCTGCCCCGGGACCTCGCTGTGGGTGGCCTGGACCCCGCTCAGAGGGGTCCGGGCCTCACCCAAGGGGTCCGGCATGCTTGCATGGGAGCCCTGGGCCATACTCCGAGGTACAGGTCGTGAGTATAGGGGTCCGGTGCCTTCTTGAGTATACCACCTTTTCCGGCCACGCGGCGGCCCCGGAGCTGCCCATGCGGAAAGGTTGGGTGCTGTTTTCCCGCGCGACTAGGGATAGTTGCGCAGGCACCGTGTCGTAACACCCGGGTTTTAGGGGTCCAAAGCCCGGGCGTAAACATAATCACCAGGTGTGCTGGGACCAAGTCTCACACATACGATGAATCATGGCACAGGATCGAATGTCACATCTTTACTACATAACAGGAGTTCTATACAAAATAAATAATTACATTATAAGGAGACAACGGTCCAGCAACCCAAAGTTGACTGGGAGACGACGACCTAGACCTCTCACGAACTCATCGCAGCATCCTCCACGCGCCTCATCCTGCGGTACCTGTTCTTGACCTGTGGGGGGGGTGTGAGACAGCAAGAGTGAGCTCACAAACGTTCATCGCTCAGCAAGTTGTGGGGAATAATGTGCATGAACTCGCCAAAGGTGAGAGCTCACGTGAAGTGTAAGGTTTACCAAAGAGGATGGTTAGAGCTGAGCATTGCTTTTAAAGTTGGTCAAAATTTTATTAGCAATTACTAAGTATAAGTAAATACCAACCCAATTAAGTAGTAGAACAAAAGTAACAACCTCACCTGCGATGCAATGCATATGACAAATTTAGTTTAAGTTCCATAATTTAATCATCAGAGAGTCCTGAGCTGCTCATGACCGTGAGCTCGGCTAGTATACCAGTTTTACACTCTGCAGAGGTGGTACCCTTTACCCACAAGTCATGTTACCCATCTGCCAAGGGATCGCGACTTCCCATACACCTCTACCGAGGAGGCGAGGCAGGGTAACACTACGAGGCCTTTACAAAGTTCCACTAGCTTCAGAAAACCCGCTACAGTTTATAGGAAGCTCCAATGCAGGAATCCCTTGCAGGACCGCCATCGCAGCAAAATCCTCCCGAGGGCCTCCCTACACTGACCACTCCCCTACTGCCCTTGCCCCTTTCGGGTAAGGTAGTCCTCCACTAGCTTTCCTAATTAATCAGCCAAGGGCGTCCATAAACCCTTGTGGTGGCACGTGTTTCTCAAGTTAAGCTCTATGTTCCAATTAACATTTAATGATCTTATCATGAACATAAATAAAATAACAACATAATTGGAACATAGATATAATGAAATATTAACCCAAAACCATATAAAGCAGTAGCAGAACTACCCAAGTGATTCAGGGGTAAACAAGGTATTCAGGATAAACAATCTAGGGTGACCTATTGGGTCCCATCAAAATTAACCTATGCAGATCATTATGATTAATCAGAACATGAATAGGTAAGAAGAAGTGATCAAGGGCACAACTTGCCTGAGACTTGAGATTCCAGTTACCAGGGTGATCTTCAGGTCCTCGTGACCTCACTGCTAGTCGTAGCAATACAAACAAACATGGTATAGACAAAATTAACATCACACCAAACATGAGAACAAACTGCGTAATAATAATCTACGCGCTGCTACGAGATCGTAGGAACAAGAATCACTAAATTCGGAGTTACGGTTATGAAGTTATGATTTTATAAAGATTTAAGTGTTGGACAAGAAAGAAATTGAGCACATAAATTATACCTTTGTTTCATAATAAAATTACCGGATGATAAACAATATTATTATGAATTTATAGCAAGTGGAATAAATTAATTCGGACCTAAGATGAATTAAATATGAATTATACAAGTTTCTGGAATTATTTTTATACTAAAAATCAATTTCCCTAATCATTTCTCTATTTTTATCTACCTCTGGACTGCGCGCCAAAATCAAAGAAGTGCAGGGGCTAATTTGTATATTTCTCCAAGACTCATATTCTCACTGCGCGGATGGCGGGTTGGTTATGGGATTTTGCGGGGGCTCCTTTGCATAAAATCCCAGCCGAAGGGGTACGGGTCATTTTGAGCCGCACGATCAGATATCGAGGGCTCAGATTAGATCGCTTATCCCCGAACCGGTATGCATTACCAGCCGCCGGATCGGGATCCGACGACCCAGAGTTTATGAAACCAGATCTAACCACTACCGTTAGATTCGAGATCAACGGTTCCCGACCAATGTGGCGAAGGGGTACGCTAACTTCTAATCGCAGCCGTTCTCCACTGGATCAATGGTCCGGATCGATCACGTGAAGAGGTACGCCTACTGCCTAATCGTGGCCGTTGGTCAAAATCCAAGGGTCCGAAGACCCATCCCCTACCCACCGCCGAGCCATGGCGGCGCGCTCAAAACGCACGGCGGCGCACTCGCCGGTGCACGGTGAATGGCCCACCCGAACCCCCACTACCCCTACAGCAGGTTCTTACGCACGGCAGAGACGATACTGGGCAAGAGGGGAGGTCAATTACCTTTGTTTACAGTGACGACGTCTCGCACCACGGCACGGGGCGGCGCGGACGCTGGGAGGAGACCCGGTGAGGAGTTCCCGCGGCCACAGAAGCTAATCCCGGTCGCGATGCTTCGGAGATCTTTCTCCCGATTCAGCGGCGCAACCAGGTGAGTAATCGGGCCCCGAGAAGTAACGCCGGAGAGGAGTACCGCGGCGGTGGTCAACCCCAAATCCCAATCCCCCTGCTCACGGCGAGCTTCGCGGTAATGGTGGCGCTCTACGTCTCTCTCTCACTGGCAAGACCCTTGGCTGGCGATGGCGTCCAACGATAGCGGTATGGATGCGCAGACGGCTGGCCCCTATTTTATTACTGCGGGGAGGCGGTTGGGTCGTTCGCAGGCACCGGCGGAGCTGCGGCAATGGGGGCAAATCTGTTTCGCCCCAGCGCACGGATCGGAGAGGCCGGTGATGACGCGTGGGCTTAGCGGCGACTGCAACGAACCCGCCCGAGAACTCCGGCGGCGGGATCCCCTGGTCTGGCGGCGGTCGGTCCGGAGTTCAGGCAGATTCTCAACAACCCAGCACCCAGGCGGCTTCCGGTTCAACGGGGAAGAGGACCCGACAGGTGGGCCCCACCCGGCATTGAGTGCGCAAGCTGGCTGGCGCCCCGGCAGTGAGAAGGAGCGCGGGCGAGAGAATGGTCGAGCGCGGTCCGTGCGCGAAGGCGCCTGACGAAGCGGGCCCACCCGGTCAGTAGGCGGAAGTGTGGGCTGTGGGGAGAGGAAAGTGCTAGCTGGGCCGGAATGGGGTAGTTGCTGGCCCATCTGAAGTTTTATCTTTTTCTTTTTATTTATTCATTTTCCTTTCTCTTTTCTTCTAGGTTTAAATTTGAATGTGAATTTAGTTTCAAACCTTGTGCAAATTTGTTATCAAATCATATTATGGAATGAAAAATACAAATTTTAGAAATATATTTATATTATTTATATTTTTCATATCATTTCTCTTCTTACCTTCAAACCCTAATTTTCAATTTAGGGTTTAATCCAATTTCTAGTTATTATTAGCTTATTATCATTAGAATTATTTTTAATGCACAAACATATAAACTCCAGCATGATGCATTTTTTTATCATTTGTTTGACTTAATCTCTAAATGGTGTGTGGGCTCTTTTCTTATGATGCAAATGAGGCACATAAAATGAAGAAATCACTATATATTCCTTGTATACAATTTTGAGTATTACAAATCCTACCCCCCATAAAAATAATCTCGTCCTCGAGATTTGAAGAAAAGGGATGCAACCAGCTTGGTTTAGGAATCAAAAGTTTTGTTTCATGTTTTTTTTATAGTAGCTAGTAGATGATTTGGAAAATATAGACATATACGTCTAGCCATCTATTAGGTCAGATGAGGTACGATTATGGCAAGTATAGATAATAGGTTGTGGCAGGGAAGAGTATAATAAGGAAAGACTTCATCCTGAACTGTGGATCTTGATTCCGATGGCGATTCAACTTGATCTTTGAAGTCTTGAGTTGATGCTTATCCTTCTTTGACATGGTTGGTCTTCTTTGGCCTTTATTTCTTGGAGTTGTCATCCGAGTTAAGGACATATGGCTAGGACATATGTGAGTAGGATGGATTGTATGGTGTAGGTAGATTAGAATCTCTTGCTAGGTTAAAATTGTGGGGTTATGCAACTATTGGATGGTTAAGGTAGCTGCATATGGCCAAGTCGATCTATCCTTCTTAATTTAGTGCAGGGTGAACTAAGTTAAGACCTGTTCTATAGGAGTAGAGTCTAATCTATTTCATCAGTATTATCTAACATGTTTGATAAGTCACTTTAGATTAGATCAGATCTAGGTTAGATTGGTGTGACTAGTTTGACTAGATAAGATCTTATTTATTTTAGGCTAGATCATGGTTGTTACACTAGCGTGGGATAAATATGCTTATTGGGGTAAGATGAATCCATAAGGATAAGGTAGAATCTTTTGAGGTCAGATAGATCTATTAGGATAAGATAAATCTTTTCAAGATAAGATGAGAATCTATTTTTTTTAGGATAAGATAGATCTATGAGTGTAGGATAGACTTTTTCAAGATAAGATGGATTTTGCTAGGCTAGATTCTTTGATGAGGGATAACCTAGTTCATTTAGATATTTTTATAACCGTTTTTTTTTCTATATGTATATGCAGATGTGATTGTGGACATTACTCCACAACTCATCACACTCAATCAAAGATCCAAATCAGACAAGTATCATAAGAACAAACATTGAAGCACATAAATACCTACAAAAATAGTTTTGTTTTGTTCCTAAGAGTAGGTCTCCTATTCCTAAAGGTCACTTTAGGTACGGAATTTCAAAGTGTGAAATCCACATTTGTCTTTTAGAAAGAAATGGTAAGAATAATCAGAGTAAAGCGGAAATAGATGAGAAAGGTTAAGAAAAGTTTAGAGAAGAATCAGAGTAGTAAAGGTAAGTAAGTATTGGTTGTCCAGTTCTATCTAGGTTTCGTCCTACAGTCAACATTGCTCTGATACCACTTCTGTAACACCCGGGTTTTAGGGGTCCAAAGCCCGGGCGTAAACATAATCACCAGGTGTGCTGGGACCAAGTCTCACACATACGATGAATCATGGCACAGGATCGAATGTCACATCTTTACTACATAACAGGAGTTCTATACAAAATAAATAATTACATTATAAGGAGACAACGGTCCAGCAACCCAAAGTTGACTGGGAGACGACGACCTAGACCTCTCACGAACTCATCGCAGCATCCTCCACGCGCCTCATCCTGCGGTACCTGTTCTTGACCTGTGGGGGGGGTGTGAGACAGCAAGAGTGAGCTCACAAACGTTCATCGCTCAGCAAGTTGTGGGGAATAATGTGCATGAACTCGCCAAAGGTGAGAGCTCACGTGAAGTGTAAGGTTTACCAAAGAGGATGGTTAGAGCTGAGCATTGCTTTTAAAGTTGGTCAAAATTTTATTAGCAATTACTAAGTATAAGTAAATACCAACCCAATTAAGTAGTAGAACAAAAGTAACAACCTCACCTGCGATGCAATGCATATGACAAATTGAGTTTAAGTTCCATAATTTAATCATCAGAGAGTCCTGAGCTGCTCATGACCGTGAGCTCGGCTAGTATACCAGTTTTACACTCTGCAGAGGTGGTACCCTTTACCCACAAGTCATGTTACCCATCTGCCAAGGGATCGCGACTTCCCATACACCTCTACCGAGGAGGCGAGGCAGGGTAACACTACGAGGCCTTTACAAAGTTCCACTAGCTTCAGAAAACCCGCTACAGTTTATAGGAAGCTCCAATGCAGGAATCCCTTGCAGGACCGCCATCGCAGCAAAATCCTCCTGAGGGCCTCCCTACACTGACCACTCCCCTACTGCCCTTGCCCCTTTCGGGTAAGGTAGTCCTCCACTAGCTTTCCTAATTAATCAGCCAAGGGCGTCCATAAACCCTTGTGGTGGCATGTGTTTCTCAAGTTAAGCTCTATGTTCCAATTAACATTTAATGATCTTATCATGAACATAAATAAAATAACAACATAATTGGAACATAGATATAATGAAATATTAACCCAAAACCATATAAAGCAGTAGCAGAACTACCCAAGTGATTCAGGGGTAAACAAGGTATTCAGGATAAACAATCTAGGGTGACCTATTGGGTCCCATCAAAATTAACCTATGCAGATCATTATGATTAATCAGAACATGAATAGGTAAGAAGAAGTGATCAAGGGCACAACTTGCCTGAGACTTGAGATTCCAGTTACCAGGGTGATCTTCAGGTCCTCGTGACCTCACTGCTAGTCGTAGCAATACAAACAAACATGGTATAGACAAAATTAACATCACACCAAACATGAGAACAAACTGCGTAATAATAATCTACGCGCTGCTACGAGATCGTAGGAACAAGAATCACTAAATTCGGAGTTACGGTTATGAAGTTATGATTTTATAAAGATTTAAGTGTTGGACAAGAAAGAAATTGAGCACATAAATTATACCTTTGTTTCATAATAAAATTACCGGATGATAAACAATATTATTATGAATTTATAGCAAGTGGAATAAATTAATTCGGACCTAAGATGAATTAAATATGAATTATACAAGTTTCTGGAATTATTTTTATACTAAAAATCAATTTCCCTAATCATTTCTCTATTTTTATCTACCTCTGGACTGCGCGCCAAAATCAAAGAAGTGCAGGGGCTAATTTGTATATTTCTCCAAGACTCATATTCTCACTGCGCGGATGGCGGGTTGGTTATGGGATTTTGCGGGGGCTCCTTTGCATAAAATCCCAGCCGAAGGGGTACGGGTCATTTTGAGCCGCACGATCAGATATCGAGGGCTCAGATTAGATCGCTTATCCCCGAACCGGTATGCATTACCAGCCGCCGGATCGGGATCCGACGACCCAGAGTTTATGAAACCAGATCTAACCACTACCGTTAGATTCGAGATCAACGGTTCCCGACCAATGTGGCGAAGGGGTACGCTAACTTCTAATCGCAGCCGTTCTCCACTGGATCAATGGTCCGGATCGATCACGTGAAGAGGTACGCCTACTGCCTAATCGTGGCCGTTGGTCAAAATCCAAGGGTCCGAAGACCCATCCCCTACCCACCGCCGAGCCATGGCGGCGCGCTCAGAACGCACGGCGGCGCACTCGCCGGTGCACGGTGAATGGCCCAACCGAACCCCCACTACCCCTACAGCAGGTTCTTACGCACGGCAGAGACGATACTGGGCAAGAGGGGAGGTCAATTACCTTTGTTTACAGTGACGACGTCTCGCACCACGGCACGGGGCGGCGCGGACACTGGGAGGAGACCCGGTGAGGAGTTCCCGCGGCCACAGAAGCTAATCCCAGTCGCGATGCTTCGGAGATCTTTCTCCCGATTCAGCGGCGCAACCAGGTGAGTAATCGGGCCCCGAGAAGTAACGCCGGAGAGGAGTACCGCGGCGGTGGTCAACCCCAAATCCCGATCCCCCTGCTCACGGCGAGCTTCGCGGTAATGGTGGCGCTCTACGTCTCTCTCTCACTGGCAAGACCCTTGGCTGGCGATGGCGTCCAACGATAGCGGTATGGATGCGCAGACGGCTGGCCCCTATTTTATTACTGCGGAGAGGCGGTTGGGTCGTTCGCAGGCACCGGCGGAGCTGCGGCAATGGCGGCAAATCTGTTTCGCCCCAGCGCACGGATCGGAGAGGCCGGTGATGACGCGTGGGCTTAGCGGCGACTGCAACGAACCCGCCCGAGAACTCCGGCGGCGGGATCCCCTGGTCTGGCGGCGGTCGGTCCGGAGTTCAGGCAGATTCTCAACAACCCAGCACCCAGGCGGCTTCCGGTTCAACGGGGAAGAGGACCCGACAGGTGGGCCCCACCCGGCATTGAGTGCGCAAGCTGGCTGGCGCCCCGGCAGTGAGAAGGAGCGCGGGCGAGAGAATGGTCGAGCGCGGTCCGTGCGCGAAGGCGCCTGACGAAGCGGGCCCACCCGGTCAGTAGGCGGAAGTGTGGGCTGTGGGGAGAGGAAAGTGCTAGCTGGGCCGGAATGGGGTAGTTGCTGGCCCATCTGAAGTTTTATCTTTTTCTTTTTATTTATTCATTTTCCTTTCTCTTTTCTTCTAGGTTTAAATTTGAATGTGAATTTAGTTTCAAACCTTGTGCAAATTTGTTATCAAATCATATTATGGAATGAAAAATACAAATTTTAGAAATATATTTATATTATTTATATTTTTCATATCATTTCTCTTCTTACCTTCAAACCCTAATTTTCAATTTAGGGTTTAATCCAATTTCTAGTTATTATTAGCTTATTATCATTAGAATTATTTTTAATGCACAAACATATAAACTCCAGCATGATGCATTTTTTTATCATTTGTTTGACTTAATCTCTAAATGGTGTGTGGGCTCTTTTCTTATGATGCAAATGAGGCACATAAAATGAAGAAATCACTATATATTCCTTGTATACAATTTTGAGTATTACACTTTAATGCTGTAGTAAGGGGTACCCCTGATTCAGGGTACCGACAGACATCAAATGAGCTCTCACAGTGGAAGTCCTTGCTGATTTTCTTGATCTCTGGGATGCAATTCTCATAGTAAACATAAATCCACAAAGGGAGGACAAACACATATTCAGTTTTGCTCATAATGGAAAATATTATGCTAAAGTAGCCTACAAAAGTCTCTTCATTGGATCAACATACTTTGAGCACTGAGACAGGGTTTGGCATTCCTGGTCCCCCCAAAATGCAAATTTTCCTTATGGCTTGTGGCGCTTCAGAGGTGTTGCATAGCTGATAGACTTCAAAGGAGGGGGCTGGATCACTCAGATCAGTGTCCTCTTTGTGACCAGGAAACAGAAACCATTGACCGTCTCCTTGTGAGTTGTGTGTTTGCAAGAAGCTACTAGTTTAGGCTGCTGGGACAGGTTAACCTTCAGGATTTCACTCCTCAAGTGCATAAAGAGAATATCATGCTCTGGTGGAAAAGATGCAGTGATCAGCTGCATGGTATAGCCAGAAAAGGGCTAAACTCGCTTATCAGACTCGGCCTCTGGATCTTGCGGAACCATCGAACTGCATGTGTCTTTGACGGTTTGTCTCTCTGTCTTAATGTAGCCATCAAGAGGACCGAGGAGGAGAGGGATCTGTGGGTGTTAGGAGGGGCTAAAAACCTAGATCTCCTAACATCCCCAATCCCAGATCTTTAGATCAGAGTAGTTCCGGGTTTTTTCCTCATGGATGTCTTTTTGTTTCTTTGTTTTAGGCTGCAGTAATGGGAGCTTTTTGTGTCTCCCTGTATTGATCCATTTTGAATCTTTTTTCTCTCTCTTCTTAATGAAATGATGTGCATGCCTCTTGCGCTTTCGAGAAAAAAAAGCATGTGGAGGTAGAAACGCAAACGAAGGACAACAATACTAAAAGGAAAAGTATCTACATACCTGACCATGACGGATTGGACTTCTTAAAGTGTACAGCCCACTAGATCTAAACCGCGATAGAGCCTCGTCTCCAATAAAAAAGTCAAGATCAGCCATGATGCCTGCATTATACTGCGCTATCCAGTTTGCACTACTCAACAGCTCTGTCTGGTCTAGAAAAGATTCATTTGCTGCTACGACAGTAGGGAGGGTGAAAGACGGCTCTGAGTTCCCAGAAAATCCAAGTTTGCTATACCTAAACATAAGAGTATAAAAATATTGTAAGGATAAACTGGTGAAAGACGGCTCCTCGGTGCTATACTATCAAGAAAAAAAAGACACAGAGTGACATAGTTCGGCAATTGCAGAGAAATCAAAGCAATTCAGAATGAAAATTGTTGACATCCTATAAGAAGATTCATCTGTGGCCATTATTACCTTTAGATCTGTTCTTGTGAGTCTATACTTTGTTAGTTGTTCATAAACAGATGTGGAATAATGTGACAACAATGTCTGGGAAGTTGATAAACCCAGCATTCAAGGCGTATGTCTTATTACAACCTAAAATGCTGGAAGCTGAGAGTACAAGAGGAAAAGTTACCATGGAATCTGCCTTGAGTTGAGGATACTATATGCACCATAAAGTACAGCACAGGCAGGACGGAGACATATAATTTCACATTTTACTTGGCGAGAAGCTGAGGAGCAGTCTCAATTAAAATAAAAGGTTACCATTATAACAGTCCTCACGACCTTACACTTTCCATCCCAAATTATAAGTCATTCCGATTTTTTCAGAAAGTGAAAGTATCTCAAGTTTGGTCAAATTCATGTAATAAAACAGTAACAGTTATGATACCAAATAATTATCATTAAGTTCTTTATTAATTGTATTTTTTATAGTATACCTATTTGGTGTCACGAATCTTTGTATCCCTCTCCGTCATTTTGGCTTTGACTCTCCGGTGAAGTTGGAACGACTCGTCATAACTTGCAACGAACGGAGGTAAATAAAAAACAATCACCAGCTCTTACCCTTCACTGCACCTGCACGGGTTTATACCCTGACCGCGCAACAGCACAGCCCAGAAGAGCAGAACGGGCAGCTTGGCTTGGGTACTGTCTCGGTGTCTCCCGATCCTAACCGGCGATCTAGAGTTACATATGGAGCAGTCCTAACCCAATCAGTACCTCCAAACTGCACAACGAGAATGTCCCACGACAAACCAAGCCACGGGCCCCCATTTCAGGAGGCAACCGCGCGCTCTCGAGGGGAACGCTCGGCGATAGAGCAGTACTGGCACCAGTGGCCCCGAGGCCGGCGGCAGCGAGTGGGCGAGAGGGGTCGGGGTTACCCTGTGCCGTTGTCGATGACGATGGCCGGGCGCGCGGTGGCGTCCATGACTGGCAGGTCCGGCGAGTCCCGGCCGGCTCATGTCTCCTCCGTCGCCGCCGCCGGATTGGCCGGGAGGCGGGGCATCGGGGTCCGCCGCGATCGAGGCCTGCGCGCGGGCTCGAGAGATTCGGGGAGGCGGGCGGGTGGTGCGCGGCGCGTGGCGATCCGGAGGAGACCTGGCGAGTCGGTTGATTTGGTTGACGAGGGAAGCGGGAAGGAAGAACCAGCCACCCAGAAGGCCAGAACCCAGGCGAAGTGGGTGGCTTGTGTTGTACTGTTGTGAGTGATATGTCTGGGTCTGTGTGCGCCCCGCGTTGGTGGGGTGGGTGGGTGACCTCTGGCTCTGTCCATCAGTGGGGTAAGCAACGAGCACGTTCATTAGTGCTGTTTGGTTGGGGCTTTTCGGCATGTAATAATCAATTCACATCATTAATGGATACCGCTGCTTCCTGTTTGATTGCGTCGGACAGACAGTAATGGATCACAGCGTTTACAGATACTACGGCACAGTACAATGCCCATGCCGTTCACAGATTTCCCCTTACACAGTGAGAAGAAAAAATTCCCTACACAAACAATGACAGGCTTCGGTTTTCTCAGATCACGGCTGTAACCATTCATCGTCGTTTACTGTCAGCAACCCTGCAACAACTGATCAAGAGGAGGAGGAAGAGAAGACAGCGGTAGCAGAAAAAGGGAAGAGCGCAAAGACTGATGGTGGGCTGCGAAGAAGTAAGAGAACACCACGGCCCAACAACAAGTTCACAGGGCAGGAGTGGGTTAAGTGATTCAGGCCCATGTGGTCTTGTAATGGGATGTAAATAAGGGAGACGTGGAAAGAGGGAGGACATCGAACAAGGAACCCTGGAACCGGCTGCGTCCGGCAGATTGGCGGCGTGCCGTCGTGTACGAACTCCAACTATACCATACTCCAGAAATCTTCGTGAGAGGAAGTCGAGCGCCGGGAGCGGTGCTCAACTCATCTGCTCATCGGGGTTCTAACATTTGGTATTCGGAGCTGAGACTGGAGCACTCGCACGGCTACTTCACCAGGCCTCAAGCCATGGCGCCGTCGCAGGTGGAGGATCTGATGGCGCAACTGTTGGCTAAGATCGAGGAGGGTAACAAGGAAACACACCGGCGCATGGAGGTAATGCAAGCATCCATGGTGACGGTTGAAGCAACGATCAAAGGGTTGATGAAGGAGCAAGGTGAACTTCGCCGATGGCGGCCAGAGGTCGAGACGAAGGTGTCGGAAGTTGCAGAAGCCCTGAAGACAATCCAAGCTAAGATTGATCAATTTGGGAAAGGGGTGGCAACCGAAGCGCATCGGGAAGGAATTCCAGCAACTGATGGTGCGTCGATCTCTGTTCAACGGGAGATCCCGTCGACTGAAGCGACGCACGGGCAACTTCGCCAACGCTTTGCTGAAAATCACCGGAGACCGGGTGTTGTTACGGATAATTTCCGGACACCCGCTCCGGTCGAAGGTATGAAAATTCCCCCGGAACACATGTCTAATTTCTTCGATTGGGGTTCGATGGGGAGAAATTCGATGGCCGAATGGTCTCAAATGTCTGGACCACCTATGCCTAACATGAACTTTCCGGTGTTTGATGGAACCAACCCTAAACTGTGGAAGCACAGGTGTGAAACTTATTTTGAGTTTTACGCGGTACCTGTGGAAAGATGGGTGAAATTAGCTACCATGTATTTTGAGGGATCTGCTGTTTTCTGGGTTCAATCCATGGAAGGTAGAATTAGAGAAATGGGGTGGGAAACATTGTGTGCAGCTCTTAGTGCTAGATTTGGTAGAGATCAGCATAACCTACTCATTCGTCAATTCTACCATATCCATCAGACTAGTTCAGTAGCTGAATATGTAGAGAATTTTGATCAACTCATGCATCAGTTGTTAGCTCATGAAAACAACTTGACTTCAACCATGATAACTGCGAGATTTGTGGATGGGTTGAAAGACGAAATTAAAACTGTTGTAATCATTCAACGCCCACCCGATTTGGATACTGCTTGCTCTTTGGCAATGTTGCAGGAGGACGTGCTGCAGCACACGAGACACCGGGAGATCAAGCGATCAGACTTCAGCAATTTTTCTCGAACACAGACGAAGTCTACACCAATGCCATTGCCTTTACCCCCATTTCCTGTGACTCGAGTCAGTGGAGCAACAGAAGAGCGTAGAAGTCAGCAACAGCATCAGAACAAGGGAGAAGATAGCAAACTATCAACTCTGAGGGCATATCGAAGGGCTAAGGGTCTGTGTTTCAAGTGTGGGGAGCGCTGGAGTCATTCACACCGTTGTTCCACCGCTGTTCCATTACATGTGGTGGAGGAGATGTGGGAGCTGGCCACAAAAGAGGAAGATATTGCTGAAGGAACTGAAGAAAACAATGGAGGTGGTATTGAGCAGAGTCCAGATAGCATTCATGCAATATCTACGGCTGCAGTTGATGGCAGTGAAGGTATTCAGACTATTCGATTGTGGGCTTCAGTGCATTGTCAACAAGTTTTAGTGCTGGTGGATTCGGGCAGCACTGCCAGTTTTCTTGGAAGTCATCTCATGGGAATCATGCCAGAAGTGCAATTGCTCAGCAAACCACTGAAAATAAGGGTGGCAGATGGAAGAGTTCTATTGAGCAAATACTTTGTTCCGGATTGCAAATGGCTATGTGGAGGTCTGACTTTCTCTACGCATTTTAAAATAATTCCTCTGGGGGGTTATGATATCATACTGGGCATGGATTGGTTGGAACGTCATAGTCCAATGTCTGTACACTGGGCAGAAAAGTGGTTGGAATTTGAGTATGGACAGAGAAAGGTCCAGTTGCAAGGGGTGCAGCCCAGAATTCAGACATGTTACAGTCTCAAGTGTGGTCAGTTGGACTCTATGATCAAGCAGGAAGCAGTAGAGCAGTTGTTGATACTGAAGAACGTGGAAAAGGGTGAAGTTACTGCTGAACTGGTGCCGAAACCAATACAACAGTTGATCGATCAATATCAGCACCTTTTCTTGAAACCTGAAGGTTTACCTCCTCGAAGACCAGTGGACCATGCCATTGATTTACTACCTGGTGCCCAACCATTTCGGTTGAGACCTTATAGATATACTCCACAACAGAAAGATGAAATTGAAAAGCAAGTTCGGGAAATGTTATCTAGTGGAGTAATTCAACAAAGCTCTAGTCCTTTTGCATCACCCATTGAAAGGGAATTAGGCTTACACATAGTCCCTAATTAATTTTGGTGGTTGAATCGCCCAACACAAACAATTGGACTAACTAGTTTGCTCTAGATTATATGTTCTACAGGTGCCAAAGGTTCATCTATAACTATACTTAATCGACTGTCCGGAATACCGTAGATTATTCCGGACAGGAGAAGCTTTTTGGAAAAACAGGCCAAGCGCGGACCGTCCGGGCCCCTACGGCGGATCGTCCGCGACACCAGGATACCCTTCGGACAGAACCAATGCAAAAATACAAGTCTCCACTATGGACCATCCGGAGGAAAGCAAGGACCGTCCGAGCCCTCGCGCGGACCGTCCGGCCTCAGGCGCGGACCGTTCGGTAGGTGAGAAACCGAAAAACCCGAAGGTGACGGGTTCGGAGAAATGAATTATAGCGGCCTCGCGGACCGTCCGGGCCAGGCGGGCGGACCGTCCACGACTGGCTTCATCTGACATCTGACGACGCATTAAATGCGATATAGCCGTTGATATAGCCGTTACTGCTGACCGTTGCGTTTTCAGCCGTTGATCTACAGGGGCAGACCGTCCGGACCAGGCGGGCGGACCGTCCGCGCTCAGCAGAATGGAGCAACGGCTAGGAAGTGGTTGGTGGCTATAAATACAACCCCAACCACCTCCATTCACTTCATCCAAGCATTCCAACCTTCAACATTCAATACAAGAGCTAGCAATCCATTCCAAGACACATTCAAAACCTCCATCTTTCCAAGTTTCACAATTGAGAAAAGAGATCATTAGTGATTAGTGACTTGAGAGAGAAAGTGATCCGTGTGTTATTTGTCGCTCTTGTCGCTTGGTTTTTGCAATCGTGCTTTCTTTCAATCTTTCTTACGTTCAACTCAATTGTAATCAAGGCAAGAGACACCAATTGTGTGGTGGTCCTTGTGGGGAAGTTTGTTCCCGTTTGATTGAGAAGAGAAAGCTCACTCGGTCCGAGGGACCGTTTGAGAGAGGGAAGGGTTGAAAGAGACCCGGCCTTTGTGGCCTCCTCAACGGGGAGTAGGTTTGCAAGAACCGAACCTCGGTAAAACAAATCCGCGTGTCACACTTCTTACTTGCTTGCGATTTGTTTTGCCCCTCTCTCGCGGACTCGATTATATTTCTAACGCTAACCCGGCTTGTAGTTGTGATTAACTTTGTAAATTTCAGTTTCGCCCTATTCACCCCCCCCCCCCTCTAGGCGACTATCAATTGGTATCAAAGCCCGGTGCTTCATTAGAGCCTAACCGCTCGAAGTGATGTCGGGAGATCACGCCAAGAAGGAGATGGAGACCGGCGAAAAGCCCACTACAAGCCATGGGAGCACTTCGTCGGAAGAGTCCCGCACCAAAAGGAAGGAGAAGAAGAACTCCTCCAAAGGGAAGGAGAAGAAGTCTTCTTCACACCACAAGGAGAAGAAGGAGAAATCTTCTTCTCACAAGACACGCCGGAGTGGGGACAAGAAAAAGAGGATGAGGAAAGTGGTCTACTACGAGACCGATTCTTCATCGCCATCCACCTCCGGCTCCGACGCGGCTTCCGTCACTTCTAAGCGCCAAGAGCGCAAGAAGTATAGTAAGATCCCCCTACGCTACCCTCGCATTTCCAAACATACACCTTTACTTTCCGTCCCATTAGGCAAACCACCAACTTTTGATGGTGAAGATTATGCTAGGTGGAGTGATTTAATGCGATTTCATCTAACCTCACTCCACAAAAGTATATGGAATGTTGTTGAGTTTGGTGCACAGGTGCCATCCGTAGGGGATGAAGACTATGATGAGGATGAGGTGGCCCAAATCGAGCACTTCAACTCTCAGGCAACAACAATACTCCTCGCCTCTTTAAGTAGAGAGGAGTATAACAAAGTTCAAGGGTTGAAGAGCGCCAAGGAGGTTTGGGATGTGCTCAAAACCGCTCACGAAGGAGATGAGCTCACAAAGATCACCAAGTGGGAAACGATCGAGGGGGAGCTCGGTCGCTTCCGGCTTCGCAAAGGAGAAGAGCCACAAAACATGTACAACCGGCTAAAGACCTTGGTAAACCAAGTGCGCAACCTCGGGAGCAAAAAGTGGGATGACCACGAGGTGGTTAAGGTTATTCTAAGATCTCTTATTTTCCTTAACCCTACTCAAGTTCAATTAATCCGTGGCAATCCAAGGTATACACTAATGACCCCCGAGGAAGTAATCGGGAATTTTGTAAGTTTTGAGTGCATGATCGAAGGCTCCAAGAAAATCAACGAGCTTGATGAACCCTCCACGTCCGAAGCACAACCGGTGGCATTTAAGGCGACGGAGGAGAAGAAGGAGGAGTCTACACCAAGTAGACAACCAATTGACGCCTCCAAGCTCGACAATGAGGAGATGGCTTTAATCATCAAAAGCTTTCGCCAAATCCTCAAGCAACGGAAGGGGAAGGATTACAAATCCCGTTCCAAGAAATTTTCCTACAAGTGGGGTAAGCCCGGTCACTTTATTGCTAAATGTCCATTATCAAGTGACAGTGACAGGGATAACGACAAGAAGGGCAAGAGGAGAGAAAAGAAGAGGTACTACAAGAAGAAGGGTGGCGATGCCCATGTTTGCCGAGAATGGGACTCCGACGAGAGCTCCACCGACTCCTCCTCTGACGAGGACGCCGCCAACATCGCCGTCACCAAGGGACTTCTCTTCCCCAACGTCGGCCACAAGTGCCTCATGGCAAAGGACGGCAAAAGGAAGAAGGTTAAATCCAAATCCTCCACTAAATATGAGTCTTCTAGTGATGATTATGCTAGTGATGAGGAGGATAACTTGCGCGTTCTTTTTGCCAACCTTAACATGGAACAAAAGGAAAAACTAAATGAGCTAATTAGTGCCATCCATGAAAAGGATGACCTCTTGGACTCCCAAGAGGACTTCCTAATCAAGGAAAATAAAAAACATGTTAAGGTTAAAAATGCTTATGCTCTAGAGGTAGAAAAATGTGAGAAACTATCTAGTGAGCTAAGTACTTGCCATGACACTATCACCACCCTTAGAAACGAAAATGCTAGTTTAAATGCTAAGGTTGATTCACATGTTTGTAATGTTTCAATTCCCAATCCTAGAAATGATAATGATGATTTGGTTGCTAAGATTGAAGAATTGAACATTTCTCTTGCTAGCCTTAGAGTAGAAAATGAAAATTTAATTGCTAAGGCTAAAGAACTAGATGTTTGCAATGTTACAATTTCCAATCTTAGAGATAATAATGATATCTTGCGTGCTAAGATTGTTGAACTTAATTCATGCAAACCTTCTATATCTAGTATTGAGCATGTTTCCATTTGTACTAGATGTAGAGATGTTGATATTAATGCTATTCATGATCACATGTCTTTAATTAAACAACAAAATGATCACATAGCAAAATTAGATGCTAAAATTGTCGAGCATAACTTAGAGAATGAAAAATTTAAATTTGCTCGTAGCATGCTTTATAATGGGAGACGCCCTGGCATCAAGGATGGCATTGGCTTCCAAAGGGGAGACAATGTCAAACTTAATGCCCCTCCTAAGAAACTGTCCAACTTTGTTAAGGGCAAGGCTCCCATGCCTCAGGATAACGAGGGTTACATTTTGTACCCTGTCGGTTATCCCGAGGACAAAATTAGGAGAATTCATTCTAGGAAGTCTCACTCTGGCCCTAACCATGCTTTTATGTATAAGGGTGAGACATCTAGTTCTAGGCAACCAACCCGTGCTAAGTTGCCTAAGAAGAGAATTCCTAATGCATCAAATGATCATGACATTTCATTCAAAACTTTTGATGCATCATATGTTTTAACTAACAAATCCGGCAAAGTAGTTGCCAAATATGTTGGGGGCAAGCACAAGGGGTCAAAGACTTGTGTTTGGGTACCCAAAGTTCTTGTGTCTAATGCCAAAGGACCCAAAACCATTTGGGTACCTAAAGTCAAGAACTAAACTTGTTTTGTAGGTTTATGCATCCGGGGGCTCAAGTTGGATTATCGACAGCGGGTGCACAAACCACATGACAGGGGAGAAGAAGATGTTCTCCTCCTATGAGAAAAACCAAGACCCCCAACGAGCTATTACATTCGGGGATGGAAATCAAGGTTTGGTCAAAGGTCTTGGTAAAATTGCTATATCTCCTGACCATTCTATTTCCAATGTTTTTCTTGTAGATTCATTAGACTACCATTTGCTTTCTGTATCTCAATTATGCAAAATGGGTTACAACTGTCTTTTCACTGATATAGGTGTCACTGTCTTTAGAAGAAGTGATGATTCAATAGCATTTAAGGGTGTGTTGGAGGGTCAGCTATACTTAGTAGATTTTAATAGAGCTGAACTCGACACATGCTTAATTGCTAAGACTAACATGGGTTGGCTCTGGCACCGCCGACTAGCCCATGTTGGAATGAAGAATCTTCATAAGCTTCTAAAGGGAGAGCACATTTTAGGACTAACCAATGTTCATTTTGAGAAAGACAGGATTTGTAGCGCATGCCAGGCAGGAAAGCAAGTTGGAGCCCATCATCCACACAAGAACATCATGACGACCGACAGGCCGCTTGAGCTACTCCACATGGATCTATTCGGCCCGATTGCTTACATAAGCATCGGCGGGAGTAAGTATTGTCTTGTAATAGTGGATGATTATTCTCGCTTCACTTGGGTGTTCTTTTTGCAGGAAAAATCTCAAACCCAAGAGACCTTAAAGGGATTCTTGAGACGAGCTCAAAATGAGTTCGGCTTAAGGATTAAGAAAATAAGAAGCGATAACGGGACGGAGTTCAAGAACTCTCAAATTGAAAGCTTCCTTGAGGAGGAGGGCATCAAGCATGAGTTTTCTTCTCCCTACACGCCACAACAAAATGGTGTAGTGGAGAGGAAGAATCGAACTCTACTGGACATGGCAAGAACCATGCTTGATGAGTACAAGACTTCGGATCGGTTTTGGGCCGAGGCGGTCAACACCGCCTGCTACGCCATCAACCGGTTGTATCTACACCGAATCCTCAAGAAGACATCATACGAACTCTTAACCGGTAAAAAGCCCAATATTTCATATTTTAGAGTCTTTGGTAGCAAATGTTTTATTCTTGTTAAGAGAGGTAGAAAATCTAAATTTGCTCCTAAGACTGTAGAAGGCTTTTTACTAGGATATGATTCAAACACAAGGGCATATAGAGTCTTTAACAAGTCCACTGGACAAGTTGAAGTTTCTTGTGACGTTGTGTTTGATGAGACTAATGGCTCTCAAGTAGAGCAAGTTGATCTTGATGAGATAGGTATTGAAGAGGCTCCGTGCATCGCGCTAAGGAACATGTCCATTGGGGATGTGTGTCCTAAGGAATCCGAAGAGCCTCCAAATGCACAAGATCAACCGTCCTCCTCCACGCAAGCATCTCCACCAACACAAAATGAGGATGAAGCTCAAATTGATGAAATAGAAGATCAAGCAAATGAGCCACCTCAAGATGACGGCATTGATCAAGGGGGAGATGCAAATGAGGAAGACAAGGAGGATGAGGAACAAAGACCGCCACACCCAAGAGTCCACCAAGCAATCCAACGAGATCACCCCGTCGACACCATCCTCGGCGACATTCATAAGGGGGTAACCACTAGATCTCGTGTTGCACATTTTTGTGAACATTACTCGTTTGTTTCCTCTATTGAGCCACACAGGGTAGAGGAAGCACTACAAGATTCGGATTGGGTGGTGGCGATGCAAGAGGAGCTCAACAACTTCACTAGGAATGAGGTATGGCATTTAGTTCCACGTCCTAATCAAAATGTTGTAGGAACCAAATGGGTCTTCCGCAACAAGCAAGATGAGCATGGCGTGGTGACAAGGAACAAAGCTCGACTTGTGGCCAAGGGATACTCCCAAGTCGAAGGTTTGGATTTCGGTGAAACCTATGCACCCGTAGCTAGGCTTGAGTCAATTCGTATATTATTGGCCTATGCTACTTACCATGGCTTTAAGCTTTATCAAATGGACGTGAAAAGTGCCTTCCTCAATGGACCAATCAAGGAAGAGGTCTATGTTGAGCAACCTCCCGGCTTTGAAGACAGTGAGTATCCTAACCATGTCTATAAGCTCTCTAAGGCGCTTTATGGGCTCAAGCAAGCCCCAAGAGCATGGTATGAATGCCTTAGAGATTTTCTTATTGCAAATGGATTCAAAGTCGGAAAGGCCGATCCTACGCTCTTTACCAAAACACTTGAGAATGATTTGTTTGTATGCCAAATTTATGTTGATGATATTATATTTGGGTCTACTAACGAATCTACATGTGAAGAGTTTAGTAGGATCATGACACAGAAATTCGAGATGTCTATGATGGGGGAGTTGAAGTACTTCTTAGGATTCCAAGTGAAGCAACTCCAAGAGGGCACCTTCATTAGCCAAACGAAGTACACTCAAGATATTCTAAGCAAGTTTGGAATGAAGGATGCCAAACCCATCAAGACACCCATGGGAACTAATGGGCATCTCGACCTCGACACGGGAGGTAAGTCCGTGGATCAAAAGGTATACCGGTCGATGATAGGTTCCTTACTCTATTTATGTGCATCTCGACCGGATATTATGCTTTCCGTATGCATGTGTGCAAGATTCCAAGCCGACCCTAAGGAAGCTCACCTTACGGCCGTAAAACGAATCTTGAGATATTTGGCTTATACTCCTAAGTTTGGGCTTTGGTATCCTAGGGGATCCACTTTTGATCTAATTGGTTATTCGGATGCCGATTGGGCGGGGTGCAAAATCAATAGGAAGAGCACATCGGGGACTTGCCAGTTCTTGGGAAGATCCTTGGTGTCTTGGGCTTCAAAGAAGCAAAATTCGGTCGCTCTTTCCACCGCCGAAGCCGAGTACATTGCCGCAGGTCATTGTTGCGCGCAATTGCTTTGGATGAGGCAAACCCTGCGGGACTACGGTTACAAATTAACCAAAGTCCCTTTGCTATGTGATAATGAGAGTGCAATCAAGATGGCGGATAATCCCGTCGAGCATAGCCGCACTAAACACATAGCCATTCGGTATCATTTTCTTAGGGATCACCAACAAAAGGGAGATATCGAGATTTCTTACATTAATACTAAAGATCAATTAGCCGATATCTTTACCAAGCCTCTTGATGAACAAACTTTTAATAAACTTAGGCATGAGCTAAATATTCTTGATTCTAGGAATTTCTTTTGTTGACTTGCACATATAGCTCATTTATATACCTTTGATCATGTCTCTTTCATATGCTATGACTAATGTGTTTTCAAGTCTATTTCAAACCAAGTCATAGGTGTATTGAAAGGTAATTTGGAGTCTTCGGCGAAGACAAAGGCTTCCACTACGTAACTCATCTTTCGTCGTCACTCCAAGCAAAAGGACTCCATCTTTGGTATAATCTTCACTCATTTGTTTTGACCAAAGAAGGAGAATGTATCTCGAGGGCTCTAATGATTCCGTTTTTGGCGATTCATGCCAAAGGGGGAGAGAGTATGAGCCCAAAGCAAAAGGACCGCACCACCACTAATTTCAAAAACTTAGTTTTTCAAAGAGTATTTTCAATTGGTATCCTATTGTGTTCAAAAGGGGGAGAAAGTAGTATTTCAAATTGATATATCAAAACCCTCTTGAACACTAAGAGGAGGATCTCATTTAGGGGGAGTTTTGTTTAGTCAAAGGAAAAGCATTTGAAACAGGGGGAGAAAATTTCAAATCTTGAAAATGCTTTGCAAAATCTTATTCATTTACCTTTGACTATTTGCAAAAGAACATTGAAAAGGTTTTACAAAAGAATTTGCAAAAACAAAACTTATGGTGCAAGCGTAGTCCAAAATGTTAAAAAATAAAGAAACAATCCATGTATACTCTATGGGTATTTATATTAGCTCAATTCCAAGCAACCTTTGCACTTACGTTATGCCAACTAGTTCAATTATGCACTTCTATATTTGCTTTGGCTTGTGTTGGCATCAATCACCAAAAAGGGGGAGATTGAAAGGGAATTAGGCTTACACATAGTCCCTAATTAATTTTGGTGGTTGAATCGCCCAACACAAACAATTGGACTAACTAGTTTGCTCTAGATTATATGTTCTACAGGTGCCAAAGGTTCATCTATAACTATACTTAATCGACTGTCCGGAATACCGTAGATTATTCCGGACAGGAGAAGCTTTTTGGAAAAACAGGCCAAGCGCGGACCGTCCGGGCCCCTACGGCGGACCGTCCGCGACACCAGGATACCCTTCGGACAGAACCAATGCAAAAATACAAGTCTCCACTACGGACCGTCCGGAGGAAAGCAAGGACCGTCCGAGCCCTCGCGCGGACCGTCCGGTAGGTGAGAAACCGAAAACCCGAAGGTGACGGGTTCGGAGAAATGAATTATAGCGGCCTCGTGGACCGTCCGGGCCAGGCGGGCGGACCGTCCGCGACTGGCTTTATCTGACATTTGACGACGCATTAAATGCGATATAGCCGTTGATATAGCCGTTACTGCTGACCGTTGCGTTTTCAGCCGTTGATATACAAGGGCGGACCGTCCAGACCAGGCGGGCGGACCGTCCGCGCTCAGCAGAATGGAGCAACGGCTAGGAAGTGGTTGGTGGCTATAAATACAACCCCAACCACCTCCATTCACTTCATCCAAGCATTCCAACCTTCAACATTCAATACAAGAGCTAGCAATCCATTCCAAGACACATTCAAAACCTCCATCTCTCCAAGTTTCACAATTGAGAAAAGAGATCATTAGTGATTAGTGACTTGAGAGAGAAAGTGATCCGTGTGTTATTTGTCGCTCTTGTCGCTTGGTTTTTGCAATCGTGCTTTCTTTCAATCTTTCTTACGTTCAACTCAATTGTAATCAAGGCAAGAGACACCAATTGTGTGGTGGTCCTTGTGGGGAAGTTTGTTCCCGTTTGATTGAGAAGAGAAAGCTCACTCGGTCCGAGGGACCGTTTGAGAGAGGGAAGGGTTGAAAGAGACCCGGCCTTTGTGGCCTCCTCAACGGGGAGTAGGTTTGCAAGAACCGAACCTCGGTAAAACAAATCCGCGTGTCACACTTCTTACTTGCTTGCGATTTGTTTTGCCCCTCTCTCGCGGACTCGATTATATTTCTAACGCTAACCCGGCTTGTAGTTGTGATTAACTTTGTAAATTTCAGTTTCGCCCTATTCACCCCCCCTCTAGGCGACTATCACCCATCCTGTTAGTTAAAAAAAGATGGTGAGTGGCGTTTATGTGTTGATTACAGGAAGTTAAATGCCCACACTGTCAAAAATAGGTATCCACTGCCTATCTTTGATGAGATAATTGATGAGTTGACGGGAGCATCTATTTTCACCAAACTGGATCATCGTTCGGGTTATCACCAGATACGCATCAAGGAGGGTGATGAATACAAAACTGTGTTTCAAACGCACCACGGGCATTTTGAATATAAGGTTATGCCCTTTGGACTAACAGGAGCCCCAGCCACATTTCAAAATTTTATGAATCAGCTACTTGCTCCATTACTACGGAGGTGTGTTGTCGTATTTCTGGATGACGTCCTGGTGTACAGTGCTACCCTGGAAGATCATGTAAGGCATTTGAAACAAGTCTTGGAACTGCTCCAACAACATCAATTACATCTGAAACAGTCGAAATGTTTGTTTGCCCAGAAGAGGCTGGAATTTCTTGGACATGTGATTAGTGTTGAAGGCATATCAACCGATCCTAAGAAGGTGACAGTAATTTCACAATGGCCTACCCCTACCTCAGTTAAAGAAGTTCGAAGTTTCTTAGGCATGGTTGGGTATTATAGGAAGTTCGTGGCACATTTTGGAATTATTAGCAAACCTCTCACCAGCCTGCTGAAAAAAGACAATATATTTGCTTGGACTGAATTGGCAGACCAATCATTTCGAGCTCTAAAAACAGCCTTAACACAGACTCCAGTATTAGCTATACCTAATTTTGCCAAGCCTTTTACCATTGAAACAGATGCAAGTGGGGGAGGAGTTGGTGCTGTCTTACAGCAGGACGGACATCCAGTGGCATTTATCAGTCGAGCACTGGGTCCAAAGAATCTGGGTTTATCTACCTATGAAAAAGAGTGTTTAGCTATTCTCTTTGCGATAGAACAATGGCGTCCCTATTTACAGCATGGTGAATTCATCATCAAGACCGATCATCAGAGCTTAACCCATCTCGATGATCAGAGATTGTCCACCACCTGGCAACAGAAAGCGTTGACTAAGTGAGAGCACCTAGAGGGGGGTGAATAGGTGATCCTGTGAAACTTAAACTTATAGCCACAAAAACTTGTTAAGTGTTAGCACAATAATTGCCAAGTGGCTAGAGAGGAGTTTCAACAAAACACAATACCACAAGAGATCAAACACAGAGATGACACAGTGGTTTATCCCGTGGTTCGGCCAAGACCAACGCTTGCCTACTCCAAGTTGTGGCGTCCCAACGGACGAGGGTTGCAATCAACCCCTCTCAAGCGGTCCAAAGACCAACTTGAATACCACGGTGTTTTGCTTTGTCTTTCAATATCCCGTTTGCGAGGAATCTCCACAACTTGGAGCCTCTCGCCCTTACACTTGAGATTCACAAAGAAATACGGAGTAAGGGAGGAACTAGCAACGCACACAAGACTCAAAATCAGAGCAACAGCACGCACACAAGTCGCAACAAGAGCTCGCAACACCACTCAATGAGTTCACAACTCAACAAGAGCTCTAGATGCTATCACAATGAACCAAATGCGCGGAATCGATGTCTTGGTGCTTAGGAATGTTGTAGGAATGCTTGGTGTATTCCTCCATGCGCCTAGGGGTCCCTTTTATAGCCCCAAGGCAGCTAGGAGCCGTTGAGAGCAAATCTAGAAGGCTGATCTTGCCTTCTGTCGACTGGTGCACCGGACAGTCCGGTGCACACCGGACACTGTCCGGTGCCAGATTTCTTTCCTTAACAGACGCAGCCGACCGTTGGCAGACTTGGAGCCGTTGGCGCACCAGACATGTCCGGTGCACACCGGACAGTCCGGTGCCCCCTTCTAGTCGTTGGCTCGGCCACGTGTCCCGCGCAGATCGCGCGGCCGACCGTTAGCCCGGCCGACCGTCGGCTCACCGAATAGTCCGGTGTACACCGGACAGTCCGGTGAATTATAGCCGTACGTCGCCGGTGAATTCCCGAGAGCGGCCAGTTCTCCCGAGTCAGTCTGGCGCACCGGACACTGTCCGGTGCACCACCGGACAGTCCGGTGCCCCAGACCGAACAGCCTTTTGGCTGTACACAGCCAACTTTTCTCTGAATCGATTTCTCCTGTTTCTAGCACTTAGACACAATTCATTAGTCTTCAAAACAATGTACTAAGGCTTAGAAACATACCTTTACTCTTGATTTGCACTTTGTCCATCCATGGGTATAGATTCACATTTAAGCACTTGTGTTGGCACTCAATCACCAAAATACTTAGAAATGGCCCAAGGGCACATTTCCCTTTCAATCTCCCCCTTTTTGGTGTTTTATGCCAACATAACATAAAGCAAGTAGAACAAGTGCAAAATCACTTCAAATAAAAACTCAAATTTGTTTTGGTTCAATTTTGGCATATATGGATCATCCTTTGCCACCACTTGGTTTGTTTTTGCAAATCAACCTCAAATTTCTATCTCTAAGTCAAACACACATGTTAAGGCATAAAGAGAGTCATTCCAAGAGTATTTGATTCAAGATTTCAAAAAAAACTCCCCCTTTTTCCCATAATCAACATTTCTCCCCACAAGAAGCCAACTTTTGACAAGAGAGACAATAAAAGAGTTTTGACAAAACAAAAAAACTCTATTCTACTATTTTCAAAATCTCTCAAGTGGTAGCTGATCCATTTATCGCTTTGGCCTTTATTTTCTCCCCCTTTGGCATCAAGCACCAAAACGGGATCAATCTTGGCCCTTTTAACCCCATTGCCTCACCAAAATCTTCAATTAAGAGCAAATGGCAATAAGAGTTTAAAGATGAAATTGGAAAGGTTACTCTTTTCATCGGAGTGCAGTGGAAGTCTTGCATGGTCCAAGTCCACCTTTTCCCTTTCAATTCTCCTTCGAGACTAAATCAAGCAAACTCAAGCATATGGTTAGTCTCAAAGGGTCAAGTTGTAACACATCTCCCCCTAAATATGTGCATCTCTTGCACAAGGACTTGTGAGGTCCGGGGAGTGCTTGTACAACTTGAGCACCATTATAAGCAACAAAATGCAGAATGAACATGATCAAAGGCATAAACACATGTATGCTACAATTCAATCCAAGTTCCGCGAATCTAAGACATTTAGCTCACTACGCAACCTGCAAAAGGTCTTCTCATCTAGAGGCTTGGTAAAGATATCGGCTAGCTGGTTCTCGGTGCTAACATGAAACACTTCGATATCTCCCTTTTGCTGGTGGTCTCTCAAAAAGTGATGCCGGATGTCAATGTGCTTTGTGCGGCTGTGTTCAACAGGATTTTCAGCCATGCGGATGGCACTCTCATTATCGCATAGGAGTGGGATTTTGCTCAGATTGTAGCCAAAGTCCCGGAGGGTTTGCCTCATCCAAAGTAGTTGCGCGCAACACTGTCCTGCGGCAACGTACTCGGCCTCAGCGGTGGATAGGGCAACAGAAGTTTGTTTCTTAGAGTTCCACGACACCAGGGACCTTCCTAAGAATTGGCACGTCCCCGATGTACTCTTCCTATCGACCTTACATCCAGCATAGTCGGAATCTGAATATCCAATCAAGTCAAAGTTCGACCCCTTTGGATACCAGATCCCGAAGCAAGGCGTAGCAACTAAATATCTAAGAATCCGCTTCACGGCCACTAAGTGACACTCCTTAGGATCGGATTGAAATCTAGCACACATGCATACGCTAAGCATAATATCCGGTCTACTAGCACATAAATAAAGCAAAGAACCTATCATGGACCGGTATGCTTTTTGATCAACGGACTTACCACCTTTGTTGAGGTCGGTGTGTCCGTCGGTTCCCATCGGCGTCTTTGCGGGCTTGGCGTCCTTCATCCCAAACCGCTTCAGCAAATCTTGCGTGTACTTCGTTTGGGAGATGAAGGTGCCGTCCTTGAGTTGCTTCACTTGAAACCCAAGGAAGTAGTTCAACTCGCCCATCATCGACATCTCGAATTTCTGCGTCATAACCCTGCTAAACTCTTCACAAGACTTTTGGTTAGTAGAACCAAATATTATGTCATCGACATAAATTTGGCACACAAAAAGATCACCGTCACAAGTCTTAGTGAAAAGAGTTGGATCGGCTTTCCCAACCTTGAAGGCATTAGCAATTAAGAAATCTCTAAGGCATTCATACCATGCTCTTGGGGCTTGCTTAAGTCCATAGAGCGCCTTAGAGAGCTTACACACGTGGTCGGGGTACCGTTCATCCTCGAAGCCAAGGGGTTGCTCCACGTACACCTCCTCTTTGATCGGCCCGTTGAGGAAAGTGCTCTTCACATCCATTTGGTACAACCTGAAAGAATGGTGAGCGGCATATGCTAGCAAGATACGAATTGATTCTAGCCTAGCCACAGGAGCGAATGTTTCCTCAAAGTCCAAACCTGCGACTTGGGCATAACCTTTTGCCACAAGCCGAGCCTTGTTCCTTGTCACCACTCCGTGCTCGTCCTGTTTGTTGCGGAACACCCACTTGGTTCCCACAACATTTTGCTTGGGACGAGGCACCAGTGTCCAAACTTCATTGCGTTTGAAGTTGTTGAGTTCCTCCTGCATGGCCAACACCCAGTCCGGATCTAGCAAGGCTTCTTCTACCCTGAAAGACTCAATAGAAGAGACAAAGGAGTAATGCTCACAAAAATTAACTAATCGAGATCGAGTAGTTACTCCCTTGCTAATGTCACCCAAAATTAGGTCGATGGGATGATCCCTTTGAATCACCGCTCGAACTTGGGTTGGAGGTGCCGGTTGCGCGTCTTCCTCCATCACGTGATCATCTTGTGCTCCCCCTTGATCACACTCCTCCTTTTGATGAACCTGTTCATCGTCTTGAGTTGGGGGATGCACCGTTGTTGAGGAAGAAGGTTGATCTTGTTCATCTTGTTCCTGTGGCCGCACTTCTCCAATCGCCATGGTTCGTATAGCGGCTGTCGGAACATCTTCTTCATCTAAATCATCACAATCAACAACTTGCTCTCTTGGAGAGCCATTAGTCTCATCAAATACAACGTCGCTAGAGACTTCAACCAAACCCGATGATTTGTTGAAGACTCTATACGCCTTTGTATTTGAGTCATAACCTAACAAAAACCCTTCTACAGCTTTGGGAGCAAATTTAGAATTTCTACCCTTCTTCACTAGAATGTAGCACCTGCTTCCAAATACACGAAAGTAAGATACATTGGGTTTGTTACCGGTTAGTAGCTCATACGAAGTCTTCTTGAGGAGGCGATGAAGGTAGACCCTGTTGATGGCGTGGCAAGCCGTGTTCACGGCTTCCGACCAAAAACGCTCGGGGGTTTTGAATTCTCCAAGCATCGTCCTCGCCATATCGATTAGCGTCCTGTTCTTCCTCTCTACCACACCATTTTGCTGTGGTGTGTAGGGAGCGGAGAACTCGTGCTTGATCCCTTCCTCCTCAAGGAACTCCTCCACTTGAAGGTTCTTGAACTCGGACCCGTTGTCGCTCCTTATCTTCTTCACCTTGAGCTCAAACTCATTTTGAGCTCTCCTGAGGAAGCGCTTGAGGGTCCCTTGGGTTTCAGACTTATCCTGCAAAAAGAACACCCAAGTGAAGCGGGAAAAGTCATCAACAATAACTAAACCATACTTACTTCCTCCTATGCTTAGATAGGCAACAGGTCTGAAGAGGTCCATATGTAGCAGTTCCAGGGGTCTTGATGTGGTCATCACATTTTTGCTGTGATGCGATCCTCCCACCTGTTTACCTGCTTGACAAGCTGCACAAGGTCTATCTTTTTCGAATTGCACGTTAGTCAAACCTATCACGTGTTCTCCCTTTAGAAGCTTGTGAAGGTTCTTCATCCCCACATGTGCTAAGCGGCGATGCCACAGCCAGCCCATGCTAGTCTTAGCTATTAAGCATGCATCTAGACCGGCCTCCTCTTTTGCAAAATCAACTAAGTAAAGTTTGTCGTCTAATACACCCTTAAATGCTAGTGAACCATCAATTCTTCTAAAGACAGACACATCTACATTTGTAAATAGACAGTTATATCCCATATTGCATAATTGACTAACAGATAGCAAATTATATCCAAGAGACTCTACTAAAAACACATTAGAGATAGAGTGCTCATTTGAGATTGCAATTTTACCTAACCCTTTTACCTTGCCTTGATTCCCATCACCAAATATAATTGAATCTTGGGAATCCTTATTCTTGACGTAGGAGGTGAACATCTTCTTCTCCCCCGTCATATGGTTTGTGCATCCGCTGTCGATAATCCAGCTTGAACCCCCGGATGCATAAACCTGCAAGGCAAATTTAGGCTTGGGTCTTAGGTACCCAACTCATGTTGGGTCCTACAAGGTTAGTGCATATATCCTTAGGGACCCAAATGAAAGTTTTGTCTCCCTTGCATTTTGCCCCTAACTTCCTAGCAACTATTTTTCTGTCCTTTCTACAAATAGCAAAGGAAGCATTTAAAGCATGATAAATTGTAGAGGGTTCATTCATTACTTTCCTAGGAATATTAACAACATTTCTCCTAGTCATATTATGAACAACATTTCTATCATGCACATAAGAAGAACTAGAAGCAAACATGTCATGAGAATCAAAAGCATCATATGCGTTACATCTCCTATAAGCATTTCTAGATTGTCTCCTATCATGGTACATAAAGGCATGGTTCTTTTGCACACTACTAGCCATAGGGGCCTTCCCTTTCTCCTTGGCGGAGATGGGAGCCTTATGGCTTGTCAAGTTCTTGGCTTCCTTCTTGTAGCCAAGTCCATCCTTAATTGAGGGGTGTCTACCAATTGTGTAGGCATCCCTTGCAAATTTTAGCTTATCAAAATTACTCTTGCTAGTCTTAAGTTGAGCATTAATACTAGCCAATTCATCATTAAGTTTGGAAATTGAAACTAGGTGTTCACTACAAGCATCAATGTCAAAATCTTTACACCTATTGCAAGTTTCAACAATTTCTACACAAGATGTTGATTTACTAGCTATTTCTAACTTAGCGTTCAAATCATCATTAACACTTTTTAATTTAGAGATGGATTCATGACAAGTAGATAATTCACTAGAGAGCATTTCATTCCTTTTAATTTCTAGAGCAAGAGAATTTTGTGCACTAACAAATTTATCATGCTCCTCATATAAAAGATCCTCTTGTTTTTCTAGTAATCTATTCTTGTCATTCAAAGCATCAATCAACTCATTAATCTTATTAATTTTAGATCTATCTAATCCCTTGAATAAGCATGAGTAATCTATCTCATCATCATCACTAGTCTCATCCTCACTTGAAGAAGCATAAGTACTAGTATCATGAGTGCTTACTTTCTTCTCCCTTGCCATGAGGCAAGTGTGACGCTCGTAAGGGAAGAGGGATGACTTGTTGAAGGCGGTGGCGGCGAGTCCTTCATTGTCGGAGTCGGAGGAGGAGCAATCCGAATCCCACTCCTTTCCGATATGTGCCTCGCCCTTGGCCTTCTTGTAATGCTTCTTCTTCTCCCTTTTGTTCCCCTTTTCCTGGTCACTTTCATTATCGGGACAGTTAGCAATGAAATGACCAATCTTACCACATTTGAAGCACGAGCGCTTCTCCTTTGTCTTGGTCTTGCTTGGCTGTCCCTTGTGACCTTTAAGCGCCATCTTCAAGCGCTTAATGATGAGGGCCATCTCCTCATTATTTAGCCCGGCCGCCTCAACTTGCGCCACCTTGCTCGGTAGCGCCTCCTTGCTCCTCATTGCCTTGAGAGCAATGGGTTGAGGCTCATGAATAGGACCGTTCAACGCATCGTCCACATATCTTGCCTCCTTGATCATCATTCGCCCGCTTACGAACTTCCCAAGAACTTCTTCGGGCGACATCTTGGTGTACCTAGGATTTTCACGAATATTGTTCACCAAATGAGGATCAAGAACGGTAAAGGACCTTAGCATTAGGCGGACGACGTCGTGATCCGTCCATCGCGTGCTTCCGTAGCTCCTTATTTTGTTGATAAGAGTCTTGAGCTGGTTGTATGTTTGAGTTGGCTCCTCGCCCCTTATCATTGCGAACCGTCCAAGCTCGCCCTCCACCAACTCCATCTTGGTGAGTAAGGTGACATCATTCCCCTCATGAGAGATCTTGAGGGTGTCCCAGATCTGCTTGGCATTGTCCAAGCCGCTCACCTTATGGTACTCGTCCCTGCACAAAGAGGCTAGCAACACAGTAGTAGCTTGCGCATTTTTATGAATCTGTTCATTAATAAACATGGGACTATCCGTACTATCAAAGTGCATTCCATTTTCTACAATCTCCCATATGCTAGGATGGAGAGAGAACAAGTGACTACGCATTTTGTGACTCCAAAATCCGTAGTCCTCTCCATCAAAATGAGGAGGTTTACCAAGTGGAATAGATAATAAATGAGCATTAGTACTTTGAGGAATACGAGAGTAATCAAAAGAAAAGTTCGAATTGACCGGTTTCTTTCTCTCGTATTCGTTGTGGTCGTCGTCCTTTTGGGAGGAAGTAGACTCATCGCTGTCGTAGTAGACGATCTCCTTGATGCGTCTTGTCTTCTTCTTCTTCCCATCTTTGCGTCTGTGGCCCGAGCCCGAGTCGTTGGACTTGTCATCCCTTGGCTCGTTGACGAAGGACTCCTTCTCCTTGTCGTTGATCACAATTCCCTTCCCTTTAGGATCCATCTCTTCGGGCGGTTGGTCCCTTTGTGAAGAGAACGGCTCCGATACCAATTGAGAGCACCTAGAGGGGGGGTGAATAGGTGATCCTGTGAAACTTAAACTTATAGCCACAAAAACTTGTTAAGTGTTAGCACAATAATTGCCAAGTGGCTAGAGAGGAGTTTCAACAAAACACAATACCACAAGAGATCAAACACAGAGATGACACAGTGGTTTATCCCGTGGTTCGGCCAAGACCAACGCTTGCCTACTCCACGTTGTGGCGTCCCAACGGACGAGGGTTGCAATCAACCCCTCTCAAGCGGTCCAAAGACCAACTTGAATACCACGGTGTTTTGCTTTGTCTTTCAATATCCCGTTTGCGAGGAATCTCCACAACTTGGAGCCTCTCGCCCTTACACTTGAGATTCACAAAGAAATACAGAGTAAGGGAGGAACTAGCAACGCACACAAGACTCAAAATCAGAGCAACAGCACGCACACAAGTCGCAACAAGAGCTCACAACACCACTCAATGAGTTCACAACTCAACAAGAGCTCTAGATGCTATCACAATGAACCAAATGCGCGGAATCGATGTCTTGGTGCTTAGGAATGTTGTAGGAATGCTTGGTGTATTCCTCCATGCGCCTAGGGGTCCCTTTTATAGCCCCAAGGCAGCTAGGAGCCGTTGAGAGCAAATCTGGAAGGCTGATCTTGCCTTCTGTCGACTGGTGCACCGGACAGTTCGGTGCACACCGGACACTGTCCGGTGCCAGATTTCTTTCCTTAACAGACGCAGCCGACCGTTGGCAGACTTGGAGCCGTTGGCGCACCGGACATGTCCGGTGCACACCGGACAGTCCGGTGCCCCCTTCTAGCCGTTGGCTCGGCCACGTGTCCCGCGCAGATCGCGCGGCCGACCGTTAGCCCGGCCGACCGTCGGCTCACCGGACAGTCCGGTGTACACCGGACAATCCGGTGAATTATAGCCGTACGTCGCCGGTGAATTCCCGAGAGCGGCCAGTTCTCCCGAGTCAGTCTGGCGCACCAGACACTGTCCGGTGCACCACCGGACAGTCCGGTGCCCCAGACCGAACAGCCTTTTGGCTGTACACAGCCAACTTTTCTCTGAATCGATTTCTCCTGTTTCTAGCACTTAGACACAATCCATTAGTCTTCAAAACAATGTACTAAGGCTTAGAAACATACCTTTACTCTTGATTTGCACTTTGTCCATCCATGGGCATAGATTCACATTTAAGCACTTGTGTTGGCACTCAATCACCAAAATACTTAGAAATGGCCCAAGGGCACATTTCCCTTTCACTAAGCTGCTTGGGTTGCAGTTTAAAATTCAGTATCGACAGGGTAGTGACAACAAGGTAGCTGATGCTCTGTCTCGACGGCCAGACATGAATCAAGATTCAGTAACCATGCAGCTGAATGGGTTGTCTGTGTCTTCCATAACACCTAGCTGGCTACGACAAGTTACTCAGGGATATATGCAGGATTCAACTGCCCAGAAATTAATAGAGAGTTTGACCACTGGTGCAAAACGGGAACATTATACCTTAACTCAAGGAGTCATCTGTTTCAAGGGTAGGATTTGGCTGGGAGCAAACAAGGAATTACACCAGATGGTTATGTCAGCGCTACATGATAGTGCTGTTGGGGGTCATTCTGGCTTTCCTGTGACTTATCGGAGGATCAAAAGTAGTTTTGCATGGCCGGGCATGAAGCAACACATCCGTGAATTTGTGAGTGGTTGTCAGATTTGTCAACAGGCAAAACCAGAGAGGGTCAAATACCCAGGACTACTTTTGCCATTACCTATTCCTGAACAAGCTTGGCAAACAGTGACCATGGATTTTATATCAGGGCTTCCTCCATCCAGCAAGGGTAACTGTATTTTGGTTGTAGTAGACAAGTTTTCCAAATACGCTCACTTCCTAGTGTTGAAGCATCCTTTCATGCTCTGACAGTTGCAAAAGTTTTCCTGTCCGAAGTATATAAATTGCATGGATTGCCTATGAACATTATATCTGATCGTGATCCCATTTTCACTTGTCGGCTCTGGCAAGAACTATTCAAGTTGACAGGTACTCAGTTATGCCTTAGCAGTTCCTATCATCCCCAGTCTGATGGATAGACGGAGAGAGTGAATCAGTGTCTTGAAACGTATCTCTGTTGCTTTGTTCAGTCGTGTCCACGACAATGGCCAATGTGGTTGCCTCTCGCGGAGTTTTGGTATAACACCTGCTACCATTCTTCATTGGGCAAATCTCCTTTTCTGGTACTATATGGTCACTCACCATCACAATTGGGCCTGGTATCGACTGCTCAGTGTACCATTCCAGATCTTCAACAGTATCTGAAGGACCGTCAACTCATGTTACAACAGGTGCGCATGCACCTGCAACGTGCTCAGGAGCGTATGAAAAAGCAAGCAGATAAGGACGCACTGAACGTCAGTTTGCTGTAGGTGACAGTGTGTTCCTCAAGCTCCAGCCTTACTGTCAATCATCGGTCACTGAAAGATTGACCCGGTCACATATGAACTACAATTACCAACTGGGAGTTCTATACATCCATTTTCCATGTGTCGCAACTGAAAGACGCGGTGAAACCCTATACTCCGGTCAGTTCGGTTCTACCTAACTTGACTCATGATCTCCAGGTTCCTACGGCTATTCTAGACAGCGGGTTGAACCGTCAGGCAGGCAAGGTGAGAACGCAGCTGTTGATCAAATGGAGCAACTGGCCTCCGTCGTTGGCCACTTGGGAAGACGAAGGAGATATCAGGCGGCGTTTTCCTTTTGCTCCAGCTTGAGGACAAGCTGGTTTTAAAGGGAGGGAAAATGTCAGCAACCCTGCAACAACTGATCAAGAGAAGGAGGAAGAGAAGACAGCGGTAGCAGAAAAAGGGAGGAGCGCAAAGACTGATGGTGGGCTACGAAGAAGCAAGAGAACACCACGGCCCAACAACAAGTTCACAGGGTAGGAGTGGGTTAAGTGATTCAGGCCCATGTGGTCTTGTAATGGGATGTAAATAAGGGAGACGTGGAAAAAGGGAGGACATCGAACAAGGAACCCTGGAACCGGCTGCGTCCGGCAGATTGGCGGCGTGCCGTCGTGTACGAACTCCAACTATACCATACTCCAGAAATCTTCGTGAGAGGAAGTCGAGCGCCGGGAGCGGTGCTCAACTCATCTGCTCATCGGGGTTCTAACATTTACATTTACTAGTCGTAACCAAACAACAACACCTAAATGACAGGCCAGCACGTCGATGGATAGCGCTGTTGAGTTGGTACACATCGAAGGAGCTCAGTGATAATAACATTGCATCCCCCTGACTCAACGAGAACTCATCGAAGGCCGGGTTCCAGATTCATAGCTGCGCCACCTGACTCAACGAGAACTCATCACTAATCTTTGCGGCAAAGTCCTCATCAACCTCCATCCTAGCGCACAACTCTGGGACGGAGTAAGGCTGTGCTACTGCTGCTGCGGCTGACTCTTGATCTCTCTGCTCCATCTCCACTCCAGCTTGCCTGTCAGTAGAGGAGCCCTTCTCCTTCCCAAACAGCTGCTCGATGAGATCGCGGCACGGCTTCAGGTCGTCCTCGCTCCGTGCCCGTGTCAGCTTACCGAGCAGCTCGTTTAAGCTCGCGCTTCTCTCTGCCTTCTGCTTCGCGCTGAACTTCGCCGGGTTTAGATGATCGTCCTGGTCTGGATCGGACAGTTTGTCGTCCTCGTCGGCGCTTTGGCTCTCGAGCAGTTTTTTCAGCTTCTGGTCCAAGATGGCGGCGACCCTCTCCTTGAAGCGATCAGCGATTTCGTTATCCGACTTCAGCCTCACCTTTGCCTCCGAAACCAGCAAGTCCATCCTTTCTTCGTCTGAAGAAGGTGCTTCGGCTTCAGGCTCGACATCAGCGTATTCCATGGGATAGAATGTTTCCTCCAGTAACCTAACATTCTGTGTATACCTCTCATATGCTTCGTTTTCATCATCGATATCGCCTTGCATATGTTCCCTTAGCTTCATAAACCTCCACTTGTTTATAGCCACGGCATCCTAGAACAAGACAGAAGTCACAAAACGGTTCAAAAACAAACAGAGCGCGTGAAACAGCCAACAACCTTTTTCGTAAGCGACTTCTTTGTTTGGAGAGACTTCAGAAAATGCTGAGGAAGCTTTTGCAAGGCAGCTAGCCTTGATGCTGAACTGTGAAAAAACAACAACCAAGCATTAAAACAGTGCAGTTGTTTGCAAGAGATTAATTGCCAACTTATGTTTTATGAATTTTACCTGGTTGCGGGTAAATTGGTAGATGGCTGTTCTGTTGAAGAAGCAGTAGCAGGTGATGGCTTATCTGGCAATGTGTTGCTCTGCTTCAGGACTATCATGATAAGTAAAGTGAGGCAACATTAGTGGTGTAAACAACATTATGGCATAGGACAGAGCAGCAGACATGATAATAAACAATGTAAAAGAAAGTTGAAAATAAGAAAAATGGAATTGACATGCAGATTGAGATAGAAATATCATAAATAAAACATCAATGTTCATAAGAAACGGTTCTAACATAGATTACTAACGCTGCTTGGCTAGACTGGAAGTTTGGAACTACAATAACTCCCCAAACCTTCACTTTTTCCCTTCAATAGCCTCTTCCCGCATTTCTTCATAAATCATAAGAGAATAGCTTCATTGAGGGTCAATGCATGGTTTAATCTACAACCCATATAACCAGTGGCGTAGCTAGAATTTTTTCGTGAGGTATGCCATTAGAATTTTTTATAAATAATTTAATATAATATATAATAATTTGGTATATAGTTCAAAATATAAAGATAAAAATAACATATAACACTATAGATTTAACATTTAAGTCTGTAAATGTATATATTAGAATGCAAATATAATATATATCAGTATTTTTTATATGGGTCTTGGTGGACTGGTGATCCGGTGGGCCAGCTTAGGACATGCCGTGGCTCACCCGGACCACCCACTGTCTAGGCCACTGCATATAACACTTCCTCCCCACATATTTGACATGTCCTTGAAGCAAGATAGGTCACAACATCCTCCCAGATGCAAAAAAATTATATATGGCCTTCCATTACTTGTTTAGTTTTTTTACACATTTCATTTCTGTTGGATGAGTGATGCTTGCAGTTTGTGAAGATTTACTCCAAACCATAGTCACTGAAAACAGGGTCGAAGGCATAGAACCAAGACCCAGGAACATCATCCCCGACCTGGGTACACGGGGTTATTTTCAACCTTGCCGTGTGTAAACCTCTCACAAGTTACAAGTAGCGAACCACGTTCCTGACCCCATTGACCCAGAAACTGTGACTACATCTCAAACATTGTTCCAGACATTAATTCTGGATGGTAATTTATGAGTTATGACTGCTAATAACCAATTCTTTTGCCTAATAACTTGCCACAAATATTTGAAAAACAACCATTAGTGAATCATTGCTAGGGTAGATTGGTTAAATCTGGTAGCTTGCACCTCTAAGCAAGCTCATTTTGGCCACGAAACCAAATGTACCCCTAAATATAAAAGGTTCTGGAACAACTGCAGAATGACGGTAAAGAAAAGGCAAAGTTGCCTCGGTGGCATTCTCCACAGTCTGTTTTGCTAATACTGATCCCCTATCAGTTATCAGTCTTATATTCTAGCACTCATTCCCTTACTGATTGTCTGTCATAGTGCTCCATCGAACCTGCTGTCTCCCTACCTCCCTCGGCGCCCCTCACAGTTATGCGCATGGAGCAACAGAGTGCCCTGGTAAACTGGCCGAACCAGATATGTAAACTCTCCAAACTCAGTGTCCTGTGCCATTGGTTTCCAATCGTGCCACACAGCACTAGGATGGGGGAAACGAAGTAGGGACTAGGAAGTGATAAGATAGGACACTGAGTTTGGAGAGTAGTATGTTGAGAAGGCTATAGACGCAATTTTGCCTAACTAAAAATAGAAGGGATGCCTGGAAAACTGACCATACCAGATATGTAATTGTGCATATATTTAGATAGAATATCACCATTCACCAAACCAAACTGCTTGTTGGTCACTAACATAACTTCAAGTGTAGATTATCATTTTCTTATAACAGTGCAGATTATCACGTTAAAGGAGTATATCACACATACCATGGATGTGACAAGGATTCTGAGCCTTGTAGCAGCAGCTCTTGCAACATTGGAATGGGCACCTGAAAGGCCAAGCAGAGCGCACGCATATGATTCATTAACAAATAAAAAAATACTGTGGTCTCTTGTCACATAATCAAAGGTGAAGGTTCTCAGTTGCCTGTAAACTGCCTCTGCACACTATGCCATAAGTAGGAAGAAATAATTCTGCCTAATCAGGAAGTATTGATAAACTCTGTCTCCATACCTGGAGCGGGCAACGTTACCACACTGGATGCACTTGGGCTTGTTAAGACCACGAAGGTTTGGCTTGGGCATGTCGAAGGTGGCAGCTGGAATAGGAGGCGGCTTCTGCGGTGTCCCATTGCTGCTGGCGACGGCCGGCGCAGGAGGAGTAGCAGCAGGGGAAGGAGAGTCACCAGCCACTGCCTTGGCGACCGTGGCAGCAGCGGACTTCACGTCCGGCATGGTTCTCCTCAACCCAGCAAAACTTGTGGGCAAAAAAAGTTAAGTCAGTAAAACTTGGGGGGGGGGGGGGGAGCATGCATCCAACCATTGGTTGGACCCATGATTTTAACCTAGGGTATGTATATGCCTAGCATAATATAGAATACAATGTAACAACCATAAATCCTACAGATGGTTCAATATAATACCTTAGATTCAACAATCAACAAAGAAATGTCAAACTTGCATAAATTATACTATAATATTTTTACACTTACACAGCTTCAAAAAATATATTTTTACACTTACAAACTCCTTGAAATTTGACTATAACGTTGTTTCTATTTCTGGTAGTACTTGTGACATTCTACGAAAACAGAATTTAGGAAGGAAGGAATGCAATTCAATTGGACACTAGTACTTTTTATTGTTGAGAAAACTAGGGGCTGAATTTGTTCGGTAGAACTTTCATCAGCTAATCACTAATAAGTCACTGCTCACTACAGAAGGCCAGAATCCAGTATTTACGCAAGGAACGGGAACAGCACATTTTCATATCATTCAGAAACAGACGTTTCAGTCCTTCACACACAAATCTGTTGACATTTCAGGTGAAGAATCATGCAATGCTGCCACGTCATATTAACAATAATTTTGAAAGCTACATTCAAAATCCCTAACCTTAAGACGGAAGTAGGCAGGCACTCACCAGGAGTCCAGGAGCCAGTTGGCAAGGGGTCAACTGCCGGCCTGTCGAGCTCCGCTGGAGCCTGGAGGCGCGTCCCGCGCTGGGAGAGGTGACGTTCCACTGGACGCAGCCCGCACAGCGAAAGGCGTCCGCAGCCGCAAGGCGTCGGGCAGTCCGAGAGATGCAGATCGGGAGTCAGCGGGCCTGGGCAACTCTACGGCGGCGCGTCGTCTTCGCGCAGAGGCAGCTGGCGGCGGCACGTCGTCGTACCTGGCTCGGGGAGAGGGAGAACGGGCGAAGAGGCGTGAGTCGGGGGGTCGACGCAAACGGCTTGAGAGTTGAGAGTTGAGAGTGGAGAGTTACTAGGGCTGGCAGCTGGCTATTGCCTCTTTGGGGCTTTCTTTATCGAGATTGGGTGCTCAAAATCTGACTATTTAAGCCTATTTTAGGCTAAAATGGACGCCAGGCAGGCCCCAGGTGAGGTCCGGGGAACCGAGCAGCGCCTCTCGTCAAGGAAATTGGGTGGGAGGAGGCCTTGCCGGCGACGAGAAAGGACACGACCTGGCAGCGGCGATCGGATGGCGCGCAACAAGAAGAGGACGAAAGAGAAGACGAAAAGCCCGAAACCCTACTCTGGGCTCGGGCTGGGCTTCGGCTGGTTCGACCGGTCCGGTTGTCCCGGTTTTGGTGCTATCTGCCGTGCCAGTTTGCCACTGTGCCAGTGCACGCGAGTGTGACAGATCATCTTTTTTCTAGTGTGAAACAATTGCTCAATGAACATCGTATACATAGAGGTTTTTTGTGCAATCGTTTCACAAAATTTAATTTTTGTGGTTAGATCGTTTCTCAAAGTGTGAAACCTCTATGCAATCGTTTCATAACAAAGAGAAACTTATGAAACGATTGCTCAAGTATTTAAATTTAATATTAATGAACAAGGAAATGTGCAAGAAGTATATTGTCTGTTTGGTCGGAGGACACGACCGTGCACCTGCAGCCGCGTAGTCTCAAAGCAGGTGACGTTTGGTTGGTTTCTCATCACATACAGGTTGAATAGATACAAAACGAGGGGCAGCAGATGGGTATCTCTACGCAAGCAGGCGCTGCCCATGCAACTGCATGTATTTGCACGCAAACAAGAAAGCTTTAAAGGTTGTTTTTTATTATATTTTCTAATTAAAATATTTACTCGTCAAATCAATTTCATATTCATGTTTCTCAAAATTTTACGAACAAAACTAGACTATACTATACGTGTTGTATAATATTTGAAAAAAATATTTATGCACTCTTCTTTTATACATGTTCTGATGCAGATTACCAAACACAAACTGTATTTATCTTGAATGTACTAATATAAACAACCAAACAAGAGACTATGTATAGATAGAGTATGTGCCCAAGATATCTGGCTCCTCACGTATAGGCCATGCTACCACCATTCAACAACCAAACAGACGCTTGAGCAATCGTTTCATACTTCTCTTCTTGCTCAAAAGATAGAATTCTGTTTAGGTAACTAACGTAAGTAAGGTGTGACATGATATTTTTCATAAATCTATCTATGTATCTATTGTTATTTTTTTATTGCTTCCACTTGTTGGGGACTTGTTCTCAAATGCTATGAGTTAAGAACAAGGCAACACAGAAAATGTTAATCGTTAAAGCCCTTCGTCCTTCGAAACATTATTTCCCTTAGGGTATAATGGTTTTCTGACGAAGGTTATGAAGGATATACCTTCATAAATTCATTAAATAATGACGAAGGATGAAATGTAAGAAATATAAATGACAACATGAGCAATTATGCATTATTATTAAGCATAAACGGAAATGTCGTTGAATTACAAGTATACCTTCAACTGGAAGGAGATGATAGTACAAGCGTGACGCAAAAAGCGAATGCCAAGTCAGCGTGAACAATACAGGGGTACTGTTCACCTATTTATAGGCGCGGGACACAACCCATACAAAATTACATTCATGCCCTTTACACTTGATAATAACTCTATAGTAATCTGTCGAGGTCTAAATAGTCTTTTTATCTTTAAGTCGGTTTCCCCTTCTGCTGTCACGCCGAAGCTTTCCTGCTCACACCTTCGGCTCTGTATCAACCTTCGTATTACTCTGGTCTACTGCGATGCTGACTTGAATCCGAAGATACCTGTTCACACATTATACTCCAGAAATACTATTAAATCCTGTTTTTGAGGACCTTCGGATGCCGAAGGTCCCCAACACCACTAACCCCTCGTGTAGTGATATAAAGTCATCATTTCACTTGTGATGCCTTATTTGTGGTTAAATTCGACTCTTAGGAAGGAGGTGAATGAGCTCACTCACGCCTTAGATAATTCACTAAGAAACTTAGCTTTTATAATAATTAACTCTCTTGGTATGTAAATAAAAAATTATCCGTGGTTATAGCGCTTATATCTAGATCAAAGCCCATCATTACTTTTCATAAAACTAGCCTCGTGGGTAGTGAAAGACATGTTGCCCATCATATAGTTGTGAGAGAAACACATCCAATAAAACTCACTCTCTTATTAAATTATTGCCATATTATCATATTTTCTTATGTGGCAACACATTTAATCGAGATTGAAACTCGGACGAAATCCCCGCTGGAAATAGCCTAACAATGTCCATGTTCCCAGAAAACGTATTACTGCTACTTGTACATCCACAATCTTTAGCGAGTTATTATAAAACTCATACAACATCCTGAACTCTGGAGGACCAAACCATTTATCCGAGTGTGATCCATAAACGGATGGCGCTCCACACACACAACCTGGTACAAGGAGCCTCCTCCAGCCGCAATCAGTAGTCATCGCCTCTGGAAATGACCTCTTTGCAAGTTGGCCGGAGTAAGATTGTGTGCTCAAACTGTGAGACGTAGCTCCCTCTCACATCGCACAGGGGAGGGTACGGCTGCCAAGACGGGCGAATCGACATGTCAGCAACAAGGTTAGATCTGGACAATGGAGCAAGACAAGGAGCGATGCACCTACCTGAACGATGCCATTGTCACAAAGATTCTTCAGAGCCATGAGGTACTTGGTCTCACCAAGGCGGTCCAAGTACCGCCGGCAAAAGGCGAGCGTTCCGAAGTTGTGGTTGATGGTCCCAAGCAGTTGCTTGGCCTTTGCTAACCTTAAAGGCACATGTCCGACATCAAAGTTCTTCATGTAATGACTGCATTCCAAGTCCTCCCTGACAAATCCCTTTCCTGCAAACACCATGAAACTCATCAAGTGTGCACTGTGTGGGTCCTTCATGGACTTAAACATGTCCCAAGTAGGTAAAAAAGAAAATTATGTTGTGCTTGTGCAGCCAAATAAGTGTATCTTTTGCAAAGCATCTATGACATAATATATATTACTCCTGCATTTCTATCTCTGAGTTAAACATACCCGTAGATCCAAAAGTTTCAATGGCATAAAACTCCCCTTCCTCCATTTTTGTTTGTTCTCCACCTTTCACTATTGGAACTGATTTCCCAGCATGGATTTGATATGGCCCGATGCTGTGTCCATTGAGGTTCCGAACACTTTTAACTGTGACACGAGCAACAAATCATTGTTTTTTACTACACATTATTTTTATACATCGGCAAATCAGAAGCTGCAGATGACTTACCTTGGAAAACTTTCCCATTGATTTCAACCTCATAGGATTCCATAACTTCTTGGATTGCAGCACCGACATCACCAAGCCGTGCATCTATCCCAGCTTCCTGAAATGAAGTAATAATCAAACCACTTGCATATTCAATGTGCTCATGCTACAACAGAGAAATAGTTTCAAGACAACCATGGCCATTAACAGGACAGGAGAAATTAAATTAGACAGACAAATTATACAGTAGCAGCTAGAGAGATGCCAATCCATAAAATATTTGCCTAGGGAAAACAGTATTCCAATGGACACATGAACATGATGCACTTGAACAAAACATCTCAGTTCAGTACAAATAAACAGAGCACTAAAGGAAAAGGCAGCCTGCAGAGTGCAGAGAAAAAATGTCGAAATTACCTTGATTCCAGTATTTGTGGCATCTCTCGTTGCTTGAAGCAATGGATCAAACATAGGATTGAATGCAACAGTAAATGCACAATCAACAATGTAACCTATAACATATATCAAGTTAGTGTTTGTAATTAAAGTATTGACTAATTGACAAGAAATCCACAGAAGTAGTCACATCAACAAACCAAAGACGATAAAAGGAAACAAAATCATTGACAGACCATCTATATGTGTTCCAAAATCAAGCTTCATCACATCATCATATTGTAGCACAGTTTTGTCGCCCGCATTTGGAGTCCAGTGAGCTGCAACCCTAAGAAATGCATATTTCTTCATCAATTCTTGAACCGAATGAAAACTTGGAGACACATTTAAGCATACCATATCAACAGAAACAGTATAAAAGAATGCATACCAATTCAAGGAGCATCCAGTCGGAAAAGCAATGCCAGCTTGCAGTCCATTCTCCTTGATAAGTTTCCGGACCATGTTTTCCAATGTCTCACATAGATCAACCATTAACATTCCAGGTTTTATGATGCTCCTCATATATTTCCGCACCTAGCAAATAAGAATATACATATGTTGTAGAATTGCAACCAACATATAGAATTAAAGTTGTGCTGCACATAAATTACAGAGGGTATATTTTAAACCTGTCTATGAACTTCTGCTGCTTGGCGAACAGAGTTGTATATTGGCTTTTGCAGTCGTTCCAGGTCCCTCTTTTCCTCACTAGTTGTTCTCCACAGATTGCTGGGTAACAATAACGTATAGATTTGTCAGTTACTGGCAGTTCATTAATATTAGTACATAACTGTAGGTGATCAACATCGAGAAAATTCTTTGCCCCCCAATACATAGGATAATTTAATTCAATAAAACTTCAGTACTGGTAATAGGCTTGCACTTACTCATCCTTGTATTGTTGGATTTCGCCCTCTGGAAATTCTCCTGAGGGGAAAAGCTCATCAACAGGTATTGATGGAGGATCTGTCTGTTGAAGGGGGCCCTTCTTCTTTCTACAGAAGAGATGAATCATCCTTGTGAAATGAAACAGAGCAACCAATAAAAGTATGGTTCAACTCAACAGCATAACTCACTTGGATTTGTTTTTCTTCTTTTTCTTCTTTACAGCTGCTGAAGAATACCCATTTCAAAAGCCAAATGTTAGACTAACCCCACCTCCAATGCTACATATTACAGAATAACCTTAAGCTTTTGTAGGAAAAACTTGGCAAGGTACAGTTTTCACCTGCTGCTCCATCTTGAGATGGACCATCAGCTTGTGCTTCATCATCATCGTCGTCCTCTGGTAGCAAGGACTGAGCTGCAACAACAGAATGATTGCTGTTTGCAGCTTTGTCTTCTTTAATCAGAGTCTCCTGCAAACGAAAAATGGATGTCAATTAGTATGAAATAAAAAATACAGCAAACCAAGGATCAAGCATGAGAAATGTGCCATATAAGAATCCACGATTTATACAATAACAGTTGCTATCACTTGTTCAAGTCTTCTAATCATTTCACTTTCAAACTGAATTCTGAAAAAAAGTACCCACTTCATCTAGTCAAAGCGTTTAGTGACAATTATTAGGACAATTTTCGCCATTACTTAGAAGTGACTTCAGATAAAGCACAAATGAAACATGGAACAGCTGAAGAGACTAATATTGAATTCAACATGTGAGTATGCAAGACAATGACCAGTTATCATGACTAGAACAAGACCACCTCCGCTAACGAAATACTCCTCTGGTTCTCAAATTGACATCAAAGAAAATATATTCAACTTTGTGCAGAACAATACTAGTGTCTAGTGATTCATTTCATTGGCCATGGAAAACAAAGGAACTGCCGCATCTACTTACTTTTGTTTCATCATTTTGTCCAACATGCAGTGCATCCATCTCCTTGGTTGTCGCATCAACCGCGGCCATTTTATAAATTTCTATAGCAGGTTCAAACCTGAATATGAAGGATAAACAAAACCGCAATACCCAATATATCTCAGGATCAATTATATTTCAAATAAATGTATCTCCATTAAAAATCAAACATGGTTCCAAAAAGCGGCACTAAGCACACGATTGAGGACGGGTAACGCTTCGCTTTGGGGCATAAGCGCTCCTAAAGCGGCGCGACCGCCTTAGTGGAGCAGCGGCTGCTGACTCCAGCTACCCTCAGGCCGCGCGCGGCACAGCCGCTGGGGCCGGGCGCCGTTGACGATCCACCGGAGGGGGTAGGTGAGATAGAGGCACGCACGCAGGGTCACCGGCCGGTGTGCGGAGGACCGGAGTCCGGAGTCGAGGGCGCGAGGCGACTGGCGGGGGTCGGGATGGGAAGCCTCTGACGTCGTCGCTGAGATCCCGATCCTGAACGCCGCCGTCGCCGCCGCCGTCGCCTTCGTACCGAGATGGCGCGCCGGCGCTGCGAGGAAGACGAAGAAACGGCGGTGGCTGTGTTCTTCGCTGGAGCAGCGAAAAGGTTAGGGTAAAGAAACGTGTGGGTCTGGTGGAACTTGGGTTTGTGCTGACTAATGGGCTTTTAGATGGGCCACCTAATATAAGTCCATACTGTCCGTCCCTTTTTTCTTTTTTCTTTCATAAATCTTTTGGCATATCATCCCATAATCCAATGTATGCCAAATGTTGTCTTCAACAATGTATTGCATGTTAGGAACCTTTTTTATTACTAAGTTTATAATCTAATTATATAGTGAAGAGGCTTGTAAAATAATGACTAAGGGTCATTTGTAGCTCTGGAACCTCATTTGTAAATTCAAACTTCATAAGAAGAAATAAAAAAAACTCCCCTCATGTATCTCCTATATAAAAAGAAGTGAGGAGAAGCGGGGAGGGATCTAACCCCCTAATTCGTTTGCATCCTTAAAAGGCCACCTTCACTTCGACTATCTAGGTAAGCACTATTTTGGATGGCCATCGGAAGAGGCCAATGGGTTAGAAAGTATAAAGCATTGCTGAATTAGACAATAGTATTGGTGTTTGGACTAACGGTCCTAACCAACTAGTAAAATTATGTCGCGTGCCCAGAATCTAGATGGTGTGCGAGTTGACATAAGCAATTTATCCTCGTTCGGGCAACGTAAGGCCCTACTTCCAGCAGAGGGGGTGAAGTTTATATTACTCGCACCGAGGTGCCTTCAGTAGGGGATTACAAGCACGGCGGGAGAGGGGAAGTCCCCAAGTCCCTAGAGCTGATTGAGGCAAGTGCCAATACCGAAAGACTAGAGGAAAACTACCAAGTGTTCGCTTACCCCTTGGAGGAGTTATGATTGCCCTATTTATACACCTATGAGATGTACGTTGTTGAGCCGGTGCCGTCGTGTTTCCAGAGGAGAAGTCTTGGTGTCCTGTGGGTGACATGATGTTGCACTGAGTTGTTGACTTGAGCTTGCTGATTTCCTGCTGAGAGCCGAGACCGAGACCGAGGGGTTGGTCGTACACCCGAGCCCCCAGGGGAGGGGATGCCCATACCGTAGTTGTTATAACAGGGCTTTGGTATGGGTAAAAAGCCTGCTTATGGGATGCATCAGCGTCCCTGTGCTGGGTGACGTTGGGAGTCCTTCGCTGCGGATATCGAGGTCAGAGCCCAGCTCAGGCGAGGCGGAAGTCTTCCCGAGGCGATGGTCGAGTTTTCCCTAACGTGTGCCACAGTTGGCGGAGTGGTCGCCTACGGGATTCGGGGTGGAGCAGGTAGCCGAGGGCGAGCTTGGGTGAGGCGGAGACAGCACCCGAGGGTGAGCTCAGCATCGAGCGAGGCGGAGTTTTGCGCCCGAGGGTCGTCTGCTTTCCTGTCGTATTAGGTGTCCCATTAGGGGGATGGAAGGCAGCGTGCGTGCACAATGGTGCGAGCGTAATCATGTTGTTGCGCTTGGACGCGACTGTTGTCTTGTTGCCACTGTGCTCTTGTGTCTCTGTGTGGGGTAGGTGTGCGCATTAAATGCGAGTGTCCCCTGCTGGCCTTCAGGTGTGCCTTGTCTTCTTTGCCTGAGACCGGCTCGGGCGAGACGGATAGGGATTTTGTAGAACGAGGTGACTTCGGGCGAAGCGGAAATGGGTGACATGAGCTACGATAGGCTCGGACGAGATGGAGACTTGCCTGAGACAGAAGACCCTCGGGGAGGGGTCTCAGCGCTTATGGGGAAGATCCCTGCGATGGGCCTCGGGTGAGGAGGTGGCTTGGCCTCTTACCTTCGAGGATTATGTATGGGCCATTAACTTTTTCTAAGCATGTTTTTAGAGGTGCAATGTGGGTACCCCTAATTATCACACCCGACAGTAGCCCCCGAGCCTTCGAAGGAAGTACTTTGGTACTTGCTTAGAGGCTCTGCTACCTTCTTGTGTGGGTGCGCTATATTTTTAAAGAGTGGGAGGTTTAGTTTCCGTTGGGTGCGCGTGAGCGCACCTATCGGATGTAGCCCCGAGGCCCCGAATGAGTATTTGACTCCTTTGGGGGCTTCATTCTTTACTGTCGTTGGTGTGATAGGTTCAATTTGACATTTGGCTGATCTGTTGGAACCTCCAACGCGGTTTGCGAGGGCAGACCCCGAGCCTTTGTGTGGAGCAAAAGGACGATCGAGAGGTGCCTCAACTTTTAATTTGTATGCTCCTTCATCGCCTCTCCGCGAGGAGGAAGGGGGAACGTGTCATGCTACCCTCGATGGGCAACGAGCATGACGTTTCCGTTGAACTATTACCGGGTAATCCGAGCGGGGTCCGAGCTCCTTTCGATAGGGGTCGGCTAGCGGTCCGGAGACACGCCCCAAAAAGTACCTGCGGGTGATTCGCCTAGTCCCGAACCCGTTTGATGGGGTTCGAGGGCTCTATGCGTCCCTACAATGGGATAGCATCACGAATCGCTCCCGAGGGTCTCAGATATATCTTAGGGTACCTTAGGTCGCAACCCGAGCTATGGCCATGTACGGGGGTACCCACAATCATCCCTGACTTTGTGTTCTAGGGCGGTTATGAAGTCCTTCCGAGGAGCCAACCTTCGAACCCCTGATCAGTAATGGCCTCGGAGCCCTGACGTCCTGAGGTGGTTTTACTGATCCCTCCCAAGGGCCAAACCTTCAAACCTCTGAACAGTATTCCACCTTGCCTTTTTTTCTTCCCAAGAGGGGATGCCAGAGGTAGAATACGCCTTCTTTCCATTAACTGTGAGGGGATGAAAAAGGAAAGAGAGGCAGAGGGAGGAGGGCGTGCGACCTGTCAGCCAACCGTTTGCGGCGCGCGTGCGCGCAGGATTCGAAACAACCGCTGACTAGCCGTTGCGACCCGCACCTCGGTGACTCCACCCGTCCCTATAAATTCACCCGAGTGGGCGCTTTGGATCCTTACCTTGCTGCTTCCACCTTCCTGCTTTACACACCATCCTCCTCTTCCATGCAAAGAGGTCTTCGCCTTCTTTTCATCTCCTTTTTCCTTTTCGATGGCTGAGAAGATCAACGTCCTCCCTCCCCACGATCCATGGCCCATTTCCTCCATCACCAACGAGGACTTGGAGGCACTGGTGGACGTCGGTCTGCTCCGCCCCTGCTCCCATAGCTCGCAGCCAGAGTGGTATGTGCTGGGCAACGAGTAAGAGGCAGCTCCACTTGCGGGCTATGTGGTGAGCTTCACCTTGTTCCATAAGCGAGGGTTCGGAGTACCAGCAAGCCGCTTCATGCGGGCGCTCCTGCACTACTACGGGGTGGAGTTTCACAACTTCAACCCGAACTCCATCGCCCAGGCGCCCATCTTCACTGCTGTCTACGAAGGGTACCTAGGGATCGAGGCCACTGAGACCTGTGGCTCCACCTCTTCCGGGTGGAGGCATTCTCCCTCCTAGCGAATTGAAGAAGGTGTGCCACGCCGTCCAGGCCAGCGGCTGCTCGTTCTTGCTGCGCTCGGACCAGGCACAGATGTATATCCATGCCACCCTTACCTCATTGAACAAGGGGTGGCAGAGCCGGTGGTTTTACCTCCGCAACGACGATGAGCGGTTGTCCGCGTTCACACACCGCATCGTTCTCAGAGCGGAGGAGCGATGGAGGTGGGGCCTGCCTCAAGAGCTCTAGACCCACTGAAAGGGAAATGTACCCTTGGGACATTTCTATAAGATTTTGGTGATTAAGTGCTCCACACAAATGCTTTGAGTAATATTTGTGCCAAATACTTAAGAAGTGAAAATCAAGAGTAAAGGTATGTTTCTAAGACTTAGTACATTGTTTTGGAGACTAATGTATTGTGTCTAAGTGCTAGAAACAGGAAAAGACCAATTTAGAAAAGACTTGGCTGAGCAGCCAAGACTCTGCGCAGTCTGGGTGCACCGGACTGTCCGGTGGTGCACCGGACAGTGTCCGGTGCGCCAGACTGGCTCTGGCGAACTGGCTGCTCTCGGGTTTCGTCGGCGGCGTACGACTATAAATCACCGGACTGTCCGGTGAGCCAACTGTCGGTCGGGCCAACGGTCGGCCGCGTAATCCGCGCGCGACGCGTGGCAGAGCCAACGGTCAGCAGGGGGCACCAGACTGTCTGGTGTGCACCGGACAGTGTCCAGTGCGCCAACGGCTCTAGATCTTCAACGGTCGGCTGCGCCAAAACAGGAAAGAAATCCACACCGGATAGTGTCCGGTGGTGCACCGAACTGTCCGGTGCGCCAGGCGACAGAAGGCAAGAATTGCCTTCCTGGAATGCTCTCAACGGCTCCTAGCTGCCTTGGGGCTATAAAAGGGACCCCTAGGCGCATGGAGGAGTACACCAATCATTCTCTAAGCATTCCTAAGCACCAAGACTCCAATTCCGCGCATTCGATTCTTTGTGATAGCAACTAGAGCTCCATTTGAGTAGAGAACTCTTTGGGTTGTGTTGTGAGCTCGAGTTGTGACTTGTGTGCGTGTTGTGCTCTGATTTTGTGTCTTGTGTGCGTTGCTCATCCCAGCCTTACTTCCGTGCTTCTTTGTGAACATCAAATTGTAAGGGCGAGAGGCTCCAAGTTGTGGAGATTCCTCGCAAGCGGGATATAGTAAACAAAGCAAAACACAGTGGTATTCAAGTGGGTCTTTGGACCGCTTGAGAGGGGTTGATTGCAACCCTCGTCCGTTGGGACGCCACAACGTGGAGTAGGCAAGTGTTGGACTTGGCCGGACCATGGGATAAACCACTGTGCCTATCTGTGTTGATCTTCTTGTGGTTATCGTGTCTTGCAAGAAACTCCTCTCTAGCCACTTGACTTTATTGTGCTAACTCCTATCAAGTTTTGTGCCATTAAGTTTCAAGTTTTTACAGGATCACCTATTCACCCCCCCTCTAGGTGCTCTCACCCACCTGAAGCCACTGCTGGACGCCCTGCGGAGGATTGGGGATCGCGACTTCACTGTGGTCAGGGTCGTTGCCGCGTTCCATCAGCGGAGGGTTCTGCCACTGACTGAGCGTCGGCTCCGCCTCGACAAGATGACGTCTGAGGCCTCCGTGGAAAGCTCCCGGAAGGCTTCGGCTGCCCTCCCCACCGACGAACTCCTCCGGCGGGTGAAGGAAACAGTGGGGAAGGTGGATTACTCCGTCGTTGTGTCGATGCGCCCCGATCAGGACTATGTGTCCCTAGTGAGTCCTCTGTCTTTACCTCTATTTCAGGTTTCTTCCCTTCTCGTCTCACTCCTCATATCCCTTTGTAGGGGTTGCGAGGCTTCCAGACTGCCCGACCTCCGGTTCCGGAGGACGCTGCCGGTAGGGAGGCACGTCGGCTGATAGCCGAGGAGAGGAAGAAGAAGGGCTAGAAGAAGAAGCGGGCCCATGAGAAAATGCTGGCCCGCGATGCACTGGAGAAGCGTCGAAGGGCGCAGACGAGGGAGGGGCTACCACTCGAAGCCTCTCCCAGCATGGAAGATGACGACGATGACGATGATGACGAGGGGATGGAAGTTCGTATGGGCTTCAGCCCCGAGGTCGGACTCTGGTTCGTTCTGGCCTCGGCGAGCCCCTCTAGCGGCATGGCCCCACCCGCATAGGGGCGACAGCGTCCCTGTACAGGGCACGGGTGTTAGCCGAGCCTGCCCCGACCCTGCTTCCGTGAAAGAGGCGAGGCCCATGGAGGAGGAGGTCGCCCCCTCCCCCAGGAAGTTGTTGTGGAGCCTGCAGGTGTGCAGGTCGGGACCCCCAGCGATCGCCTGTTGTAGGGAATACGGAGGAGGGGCCCGTCACCCCTCTCCACGCAGTCATTTCGGGGCCCATAGTGGCCTCGGCCATCGCTCCGCCTCAGGCCCCTGCCCCAGGGCGCACAGAAGAGAGGGCTACCGCCCCGTCGCCGACGTACGTGGTGAGGCATCATGGTATGAGGAGCCAGAGGCCGAGACCGGTCGTCATGCCCCTCTCAGGATAAGTCGTCGAAACACGAAAACAACTTTCTCATGCATGGGGTTTCTTCTTTTCTCCTGACACATCGTCTTGTTCTCAACACCAAACGTTGAGCCCACACACCGTCCTTTACTACCACTGAGAGCACCTAGAGGGGGTGAATAGGTGATCCTGTAAAAATACCTTCACAAAACAAACTTGGACTAGTTTGGGTTAGTGAAAGCTAAGACCAAGTTCGAGAGAGAAGTACAAGTGGAGTAAACTTCTTCACTTAATTGCTTTTCACAAGGTGAGTGTTAAACTTAGAGCAATTATTCAAGTGAAGTGAATGGAGATAGAGAGAGAATCACACAAGAATAAAGACACGCGACACAACGATTTTTATCCCGTGGTTCGATCAAGTGGAATACTTACCTACTCCACGTTGTGGCGTCCCAACAGACGAAGGTTGCACTCAACCCCTTTCAAGTGATCCAAAGATCAACTTGAATACCACAGTTCTCTTTATCTCAACAATATCATGTTGTGAGTAATCTCGACACTTTGAAGTCTCTGACGCCTTACACAAAAGATCTCGAATGAGCACATGAGTAATGGGGGAATAGCAACACACACAAGAGCGAGAGTTGCATCAACAACACGTACGCAAGACAAGAATGGGCACATGAAACAGCACAACGGAGTTACAGCTCAGAAAAGTGCTCGAATCTTTAACACGATGAACCAGATGTGTGTATGCAAAGTATCAGCGTCTTAGGATGTTCAATGGGTGCTAGGTCTAGTGCTCCATGCGCCTAGGGGTCCCTTTTATAGCCCCAAGGCAGCTAGGAGCCGTTTGAATTCCATTTGGAAGGCTATAGTTGCCTTCTGTCCGTGGGCGCACCGGACAGTCTGGTGCACCACCGGACAATGAACAATGTGTGATTTCCTTTCTTTTTTGGCGAAGCCGACCGTTGCAGCCACGGCCCCCGTGGCACACCGGACAGTCTGGAGTGACCTTCCGACCGTTGGTGAAGTCCACGTGTCGCACACTGACCGCGCAACCGACCGTTGGCTTGGGCGCGACTGGCCCACCGGACAGTCCAGTGCACACCAGACAGTCCGGTGAATTATAGCCGCGACACATTGAGTTTTTCTCAAGAGCGACCTATTCGCCGAGGCGCCAGCCTGGACATCAGACACTGTCCGGTGCACACCGGACAGTCCAGTGCACCTCACACTAGTGCAAGACTGGCTGGACTTAGCCAAACTTCTCCAATCTGATTTCTCTCGTTTTGACCAGGTTCCTAGCACTTAGTAGAATAATGTTTGTACCAAAAACAATTTACTAAATCTAGAATCATACCTTGCTTTTCCATTTACGTCTCTTTAATACTTAGCTTATATCAACCAAAACGATATGTGTTGGGCATCTAAGAAATAGCCCAATGGCACATTTTTCCTTTCAATCTCCCCCTTTTTGGTGATTTATGCCAACGCATCAAAAGCAACAAAAATGCAACAACATTTTCAAAGATGAGCTAAAGAGTGCAAATTGAAGACCAATTCATCTCACATAGGATTTGGCATATTTGGATCACTTTTGCCAACAATTGGTTTATTTTCTCAAAACAAATTCGTTTTCCTATCTCTATATCAAAAACATTTGTTTTGGAAAATCCAAATATCTTTCAAGAATAGTTTTGATCAAATACCAAAAACTCCCCCTTTTCCCATAATCAAATTTCTTCCCCATAAGAGAACTGTTTTTGCAATAAGAGGGTTTTGATCAAACACCAAGATTTCTAACACTAAAATTTTGAAATTCACATGTGGTTGACTAATCCAAATGCTTTGGCGTTAATTTCTCCCCCTTTGGCATTAAGCACCAAAATAGTAGAACTATTGGCCCTTTAACCCCATTGTATCACAAAAATGTCAAATAAGATCGAAGGCAATGAGAACACAAATAAGAACTTGGGACAAGATACATTGATACCGAAATGCAGTGGAAGCCCTTTCATTGTCAAGTTCACCTTTTTCCCTTTCAATTCAATTTTGAGACTATATCAAAAGTACTTAAGCAAACACGTTAGCCTCAAAGGATCAAGTTGTAGTACATCCTTCCCCTAAACATGTGCATCATGTGCATAAGGACTTGGTGAGGTTCGGGGATGACCTGTACAACTTGAGCTCCAAAAAAGCAAGTAAAGATATTAATGCTTAAAGTAACATGATCAAAGGCATAAAACACATGTATGCTATAGATCAATCCAAGTTTCGTGAATCTAAGACATTTAGCTCACTACGCAACCTACAAAACCTTTTCTTATCTAAAGGCTTGGTGAAGATGTCGACTAGCTGGTTCTCGATGCTAATATGATAAATATCGATATCTCCCTTTTGCTAGTGGTCTCTCAAAAAGTGATGCCAGATGTCTATGTGCGGCTATGTTCAACAGGATTATCCGCCAAGCAGATTGCACTCTCATTATCACATAGGAGTGGGACTTTGCTCAGATTGTAGGCAAAGTCCCGGAGGGTTTGCCTCATCCAAAGTAGTTGCGCACAACACTGTCTTACGACAACATACTCGGCCTCAGTGGGGGATAGGGGCAACGGATGTTTGTTTCTTAGAGCTCCAGGACACTAGGGACTTTCCTAGAAACTGACAAGTCCTTGATGCGATCTTCCTATCAATCTCGCACCCGACATAGTCGGAATCTAAGTATCTAATTAAGTCAAAGGTACACCCCTTTGGATACCAGATCCTAAAGCAAGGCGTAGAAACTAAATATCTAAGAATTCGCTTGATGACCGCAAGGTGACATTCCTTGGGGTCAGATTGAAATTTTGCACACATGCATACGCTTAGCATAATATCTGGTCTACTAGCACAAAGATAAAGTAAAAACCTATCATAGACCAGTATGCCTTTTGATCAACGGACTTACCTCCTTTGTTGAGGTCCAAGTGTCTGTCTGTTCCCATCGGTGTCTTTGTGGGCTTTGCATCCTTTATCCCAAACCTCTTGATTAAGTCTTGAGTGTACTTCGTTTGGGAGATGAAGGTTCCTTCCTTGATTTGCTTTACTTGGAATCTAAGGAAGTAGTTCAACTCGCTCATCATAGACATCTCAAATTTCTACAACATCACCATGCTAAACTCCTCACAAGACTTTTGATTAGTAGAACCAAATACTATGCCATCGACATATATTTGGCAAACAAACAAAATCTCCATTACAAGTCTTAGTAAAGAGAGTAGGATCAATTTTCCCAACCTTGAAAGCGTTAGAAATAAGAAAATCTCTAAGGCATTCATACCATGCTCTTGGGGCTTGCTTAAGTCCATACAACACCTTAGAGAGCTTGTAGACATGGTCGAGATACCTGTCATCCTCAAAGCCAGGGGTTGTTCCGTGTATACTTCCTCCTTGATTGGTCCATTGAGGAAGGCGTTCTTCACATCCACTTGAAACAACTTAAAAGAGTGGTGAGCAACATAGGCCAATAATATGAGTATTAATTCAAGCCTAGCTACAGGAGCAAAAGTCTCCTAAAAATCCAAACCTGTGACTTGGGCATAACCTTTTGCCACAAGTCGAGCCTTGTTTCTTGTCACCACCCCGTGTTCATCTTGCTTGTTGCGGAACACCTACTTGGTTCCCACAACGTTTTGTTTTGGATGTGGAACTGTCACACCCGGTTTTAGAAGGCAAACCGAATGCGAACCATGTACGTGCCAGGATCAGCAATTCACGTACACAGCAGTTACATAACATGGACATCATTACACAATGCTCAAATAGTATTAAAAGGGAAATATTCGATTACATCATATGTCTGAGACGTCCACATAGTCCTTACAATAAATCAAAGTGCGAAAACGAAACATAGATAAACGCGGCCTTCACAGGCAGCCGACTGGGGGGGTTGCCGCTAACCCACGCCTAGAACTCGTCGTAGTCTTGGAACTCCTGGAAGTCTCCTTCCATGGCTTCATCTTCTCCTGAGCAGTGGTTGCAATGCCGACAACCTGGGGATGGGGGGGTTGGTGTGTAGAGCAAGGGTGAGTACACATCAACATACTTAGCAAGTATCATGTTTGGCTGTAGTGGACTAGCTTTATGTGGGGATAAGTCAAGCAGTTGCTTTTAGTTGGTCAGATTATTATTTACTAGTAAAAAGCTAGGTTTTAACATTAACCCAAGTTATTAGCCCGATGTACCCTTTCCAAACGGAAAGAATACCACTTACCAGTACCATAGTCATAACCAGAACCATCAATCTCATTGCCACCTGTAAACCAAAATGTCTCTGATCAAGTACCACTAATCACTGGAGCTCCCTTGGCCGCTCATAACCACGAGCACGGCTGATATATCAGTTTTCAAACACTCTGTAGAGGTTGTGCACTTTACCCACAAGCCGTGATTCCCTTTCTGCCCGGAGATCATGACTCTCCATTGATCACTACCAAGGTGACCCAGCAGGGCATCACTACGTAGCCTTTACAAAGATTCCCCGGGGCTGTAGCCGCCCGTTAGGTTTCCTAAATGCACCGCACTCCTCCCCAAGGGGCGAACCCAAACTTGGCAGAGCGAGCCGCATACACCGAGCCCCATTGACGGCACAACGGCTAAGCGAACTACACCCCGGATCCTCTAATTATTCACCTAAGGGCACCCCATTCCACCCTCATGGTTGCACTGTTTTCCCGAGCGGTCATCCATAGAATAGGTCCTTACGGAGAGGCACTCGAGAAATCGCTCGAGCCCCCTTAAAGGCCACAAGTAGAACATCATAATAAGAAGAGGGAAAACAACGTATCATTGATCATTCTCATCATGTTCATTGATTAGAGTTGGGCAATAGCATAAGACTGAGCAATAATAATCCAACCCAAATAGGTAAACAAGGACATGGATAACAAAAGCTAGTCAATCCTTAGGTATAAACGTGTAATGCGGGAGGTGAATTAAAGAATGAAATAAGACAGAGATAGGTCAAGGGACACTTGCCTCCACCAACCGACTGCTGCTCAGGGGCTTCTCCCGCGAGTTCTTCGGGCTCTTCAACCAGATCGTTCTCTATGCGATTGCAACCATACACACATCCATCCATTGAAATTAGGAAACCAACAGTACAACATACAAGAGAACAAGTATATTAAACATGCATAACATATGATATGCGATATTGCATTTACCATGGTTAGAAAGAAATGGGGAAAGGTCTCGCAGGGGTTAAAGCTTATACTCGAGGCGCACTACGGGTAGACGAATAACTAAACGTTACGTGCTCTAGTTCTACTTAGCTCCAATAATAAGGATTAGCTACATGCACTAATAGAAACGTGACCACTTTTAGTAGATCAACATTAAATGAGATAGACGATTAACTATATAAATTAACTAACGTAACCAATTTCTAAATTGAGTTCCCTATTTTATTAACATGAACAATGTGATTAGCGCGCATAAAATATAGGGGGGTAGACGGGCACGTCCATAGGTAGACGAGGGCACGACGAGTCGTGCCAAGGCACCGCGCACTACGCGAGCACACGCGCAAGGCCGCACGCACGCGCCGCGAACTAGCCGTACGCACGTCGGGGCTGCGCGCTGGCCGAGCTCAAGGCCGCGTGCCATAGGCACGCTGGGCCGAGCTCGAGGCCGCGCCGGGGCCATCACGACTCGGGCAGGACACGCCGGGGCGGGCGGGCGAGCACGGAGCACGGGTGGGACGAGGCACGGGCGGGGCAGGGCACGCCGCGCGGGCGCCATGGGCAGGGGCCGCCATGGCCGAGGCGGACGGGGCCGGGGACGGGGAGGGGCGGGGCTCGCCGGGGCGAGCGCGGGGGCGGCGCGGGGGCGGCTCGCCGGGGGCGGCGTGGGGGGAGGGCGCGGCTCGCCAGGCGGGGCCGAGGCCGGGGAGGGGCGGGGCTCGCCGGGGCGTCGCGGGCTCGGGGCGGCGCGGCGCGGCCGGGGCCGGGGCGGCGCGGCCGGGCGTGGCCGGGGAGAGGGAGGGAGGGGGAGAGGAGAGGGAGGAGGGGGCTTACCGCGCAGGGGAGGCCGGCGCGGCGGCGGCGCGCAGGGGAGGGGTCGGGCGGTTGGGCAGGGGAGAGGGAGGGAGGGGGAGAGAATGACGGGCGGGGCCCGCATGGAAGGGGAGGGGGCGGCTGGGCTGGCTTGGGCCCAAAGCGGGGCGCGGGGGGGGGGGGGGGGGGGGGGCGAGGGGGGCCGCGGCTGGGCCGGCTGGCCAGCGTGGGGCCCACGGCGGGAAGGGAGAGGGGGGGGAGAGGCCGGCTGGGCCGGTTGGCCAGCTGGGCCGAAATGGGAGGAGAGGGGGAAAGAGAGAAGAAAAAGGTTTTCCTTTTTCAAAAATCTATTTTTCTCTAGATGAATGCATTCACATTTTCAAACAATCAAAAAGAATGCATGGTTCGGCATGGTGCATCAAACAAAATAAAATATTCTAGGGTTTTGCTTTACATGAGATCTCAAGCCAAAACCCGCTATAACTTTGGAAAAGGTCAAGGCTTAGCGAGGGGAAAAGGGAAAAGGAAAGGGTAACACCCGAATTTGGTGAGGGAAAAGAAGAAAAGTTCTACCCCCAAATTCAGGGCGTTACAAACCTATCCCCCTTAAAAGAATCTCGCCCTCGAGATTCAGGGTTGGCTAACAAAGAGCTCAGGGTATTTAGCCATCAGATCATCCTCACGCTCCCAGGTTGCTTCTTCCTCTGAATGATGATTCCATCTGACCTTGCACATTCTGATGGTCTTCCTTCGGGTGACCCTGTCTGCAACCTCAAGGATTTGCGTTGGTTTCTCTGTGTAGGTCAAGTCCTCCTGGACTTCAAGACCTTCCACTGGCAACTGCTCTTCCGGCACACGCAAGCACTTCTTCAACTGAGACACATGAAAGACATTATGCACAACAGACAAATTTTCTGGCAAACTGAGCTGATAGGCCACCTCTCCACGCCTTGCGAGAATTTGGTACGGACCAATGTAGCGGGGTGCTAGCTTGCCTTTGACTCCGAACCTTCTGACTCCTCTGATCGGTAACACTTTCAGATAGACAAAGTCTCCGACTTCGAAACTCAGCTCTCTTCTTCTTGTGTCTGCATAGCTTTGCTGTCTTGACTGCGCTATCTTCAGATTCTCTCGGACCATCTTGATGCTCTCTTCAGCTTCAAGTAAAATGTTTGGCCCGAACACTTGCTTTTCTCCAGGCTGATCCCATTGCAATGGAGTTCTACAACTCCTTCCATAGAGCGCCTGAAATGGTGACATCTTCAAACTGACCTGGTAACTATTGTTATAGGAAAACTCTGCATAAGGCAATCGCTTGTCCCATCCGGACTGATCTTGCAACGCACAGGCTCTCAACATGTCTTCAAGGATTTGATTGGTTCTTTCGGTCTGACCATCTGTCTGCGGATGATAAGCTGAACTGAAATTTAGATGTGTGCCCAAGGCTTCATGCAACTGCTACCAGAAATGAGAGGTGAACTGTGTTCCTTTGTCTGACACTATCTTCTTCGGCACACCATGAAGACAAACGATCCGAGACATGTACAACTCTGCCAATACTGCACTGCTGTAGTTGGTCTTAACAGGTATGAAGTGGGCTGCCTTGGTCAAACGGTCCACTACTACCCAAATGGAATCATAGCCGGCTCGAGTGCGAGGCAATCCGACTATGAAATCCATACCGATTTCATCCCATTTCCACTGAGGGATTTGCAACGGCTGCAACAATCCAGCTGGTCTCTGGTGCTCTGCCTTGATCCTTCGACAACTATCGCACATAGCCACATGCTCTGCGATTTCCCTCTTCATTCCGTACCACCAAAATTTCTTCTTCAGATCCTGATACATCTTCTCACTTCCGGGGTGAATCGAATAAGCTGTCTCATGAGCTTCCTTAAGGATCAACTCCCGAATAGACTGGACATTGGGAACACACAAACGGTCTTTGAACCATATCACACCTTCTGCATCTTCTCGAAAATCTTTGCCTCTGCCATCTAGAATCAGTCGCCGGATCTCACTGATCTTCTCATCATTCTTCTGAGCTTCTTTGATTTCCCGCTCCAGGGTAGGTTCCAACTCAACTTTGACTCCTCGTGAATTATTCAGAAATCCGAGACTCAACCTGTCAAACTCTTTGGCCAACTCATAAGGCATCGGACGAGCGACCATAAGATTGACTTGACTCTTTCTGCTCAAAGCATCTGCCACTACGTTCGCTTTGCCTAGATGGTAATGGATCTCCAACTCATAGTCTTTGATCAACTCTAACCATCTTTGTTGCCTCATACTCAACTCTGACTGAGTGAATATGTACTTCAGACTCTTGTGATCTGTGTAAACATCACATTTCTGTCCATACAGGTAGTGCCTCCATGTCTTCAATGCGTGAACCACTACTGCCAACTCTAGGTCATGGATTGGGTAATTCTTCTCATGAACTTTCAGTTGTCGGGACGAGTAAGCCACAACTCTTCCCTCTTGCATCAACACACATCCCAAACCGGTGTAACAAGCATCACAATACACCGAGAAGGGCTTGTGCACATCAGGTAAGACTAAGACAGGCGCTGTAGTCAACTTCTCTTTCAGCGCTTCGAAGGCCTCTTGGCATTTTTGGGTCCACTTGAACTCGACCTTGTTGCCTAGCAACGCTGTCATTGGTTTTGCAATCTTCGAAAACCCTTCAATGAATCGCCGATAATATCCGACCATTCCAATGAAGCTCTTGATTCCTCGAGCATCTGTTGGCGCTTTCCAATTCAGAATGTCTGCCACTTTCTTCGGATCCACAGCCAATCCTTCTTTGTTGATTATGTGACCCAAGAACAGGACTTCATTGATCCAGAACTCGCACTTGCTCAACTTTGCATACAACTGGTGCTCTCGCAATCTCTGTAATACCATCCTCAAATGATCTGCATGCTCTTCTTCGCTTTGAGAATAAATCAGAATGTCATCAATGAATACCACCACAAACTTATCAAGATAATCCATGAATACACTGTTCATCAAGTTCATAAAGAAGGCTGGTGCATTTGTTAGGCCGAAAGACATCACAGTGAACTCATACAACCCATACTTGGTAATGAATGCCGTCTTCGGAATGTCTGAAGGTCGGATCCTGAGCTGATGATAACCTGACCTCAGATCTATCTTGGAGAACACGTTGGCTCCTCTCAACTGGTCGAACAGATCTTCTATTCTGGGCAAAGGGTACTTGTTCTTGATTGTGACTTCATTCAGAGCTCGATAATCGATACACATCCTTTTGGTGCCATCTTTCTTCTCCACAAATAGGACAGGGGCGGCCCAAGGCGAGGTGCTTGGCCGGATGTAACCTTTCTCTAACAACTCATCGATCTACTTTTTAAGTTCAACCAACTCTGGTCTAGATATTCTGTAAGCTCTCTTAAAGATAGGGGCGGTTCCAGGAAGAAGCTCTATGGCAAACTCAACTTTCCGCTCTGGTGGCATACCTGGTAAATCCTTTGGAAACACATCTGGAAACTCAGACACAATCTTGATCCTCTCAATTGGGTCTGCTTCACTGCTATCGACAGCCATCTGATAACAACTTCCTTTCCTCGGCTCAGGCGGGACTAACCCGGTCACCACTTCCTTTCCTAGTGGGGACACCAACTTGATTGTCCTCTTATCACAACTGATAACTGCCTGATACTTATCTAGCCAATTCATCCCTAGGATGACATCTATTCCCTGAGTATCCATTACTATAAGGTTAGCGGGAAACACTATCTCCCTTATTTCCACACTTACATTCAAGCAAATGCTATCGGCTCGAATTCTACCACCGGCTGAGTCAATTTGAATGGGGGTTGACATGGTGGTAATTGGAAGATTATGTGCTTCTACCCATGATGCAGTAATGAAAGAATGCGTTGCTCCAGTATCAAATAACACTTCTGCAATATGGGAGTCGACTGGGAACATACCTACTATCATGCCGGGGGTCTCCGGAACTGCTTCAGCCTCCAAGTGATTCAGTCTTCCATGATTGTAGCATGGCTGAGAGCGGTTGCCTGCTCCAGGCTGAGACACATTCTGCTTTGCTGGGGCATTGGGGCCTGACTGCTGCTGGGCTGCCTTCTTCGGACATTGCATCACCCAGTGGCCTTGCTCTCCACAGTGGAAACATGCTCTGTTTCCAACCTGAGTTGGTGCTGCCTGACTGTTCTGCTAGGCTGCTGGGGCAGGAAGACGAGGTGCCTGCTGATTCTGCCTCTGAAACTGACCTCCTCCTGACTGATTGTTCTGATGATTCTGATACTGGTGCTGAGGATACTGCCTTTGGAACTGCTGACGCTGCTGAGGTGGACGCTGGTTCTGCCTGAACTGTTGAGGTTGATTGCTTGAGAAACGATGACGATTGCTGCTTCCAGGCTGGGGTCCACTGATCTTGCGCTTACGATCTTCCATCTCCTTACGCTTCCTCTCTGTCATGATTGCTCTGTCAATCAAGTGCTGGAATGTCGGGAAGGTATGATTCATCAGCTGATACTGCAGAGGGTCAACCAAGCCTCTCAGGAAACGATACTGTCGCTTGGCGTCGGTGTTGACATCTTCGGGAGCATAGCGAGACAGCTGCAGAAACCTGTCCCGGTACTCACTAACAGACGATGACCCTTGCTTGAGAGCCAGGAACTCCTCCTTCTTCACTGTCATCAGACCTGCGGGCACATGGTACTGACGAAAGCTACCTCTGAACTCTTCCCAGGTGATGGTGTCGGGATTGGCATGGGTGGCGAGATAAGACTCCCACCATGACTGAGCTGCTCCTCTCAACAGACGAGGACCATACAAGACTTTCTCCCTGTCATCGCACTGAGCGGTATGCAATTCCCGCTCCACAGTGCGCAACCAGTCTTCAGCATCCATGGGGTCAGAAGAATGAGCAAACGTTGGGGGATGACCTCTCATGAATTCAGCACGCTTGTCTCTGGGCATCTGAGGCTGGGGTGGGGCCTGCTGCTGTTGCTGCTGAATGGCGGCCAGAGTCTGACCGATGGCTTGGACTGCCTGAGTCTGCATCAGAAACATCTGCTCGATCGACATCGGGGGCGGGGGTGGCAGTTGCTGTTGCTGGAGTACCTCTTCCTGCTGAGCGGCTTGCTCCTGCTGAGCACGCCTTCCTCCTCTGCGCCTGTTCTCTGACATCTGCAGAATGCAATCACACATCAGAACTGATCTTGCAAATCTTACAGCATAAGAAAAGAGTATAGAATTCTCCACCACACTAAACAGATGAGCGTCTTCACTGATCTCCAACACAGACCAACACAGCTTCTTAAATAAAGGGGAAAGTGGAACAAAAGGTTTTTCCCAACTAGATAACTAACTCCATTAATATAATAGGTAAACCAAAATGCAGGGGATACCCACACTCCGATGACAGTCATTACAAAGATCCAAATCAAACATAGTTCATAATGACAAGCATAAATGCACAGGATATAGCAAACTACCCTGTCTAACTAAGACTAACTAAAAGCGAGACTAACGCTAAGACTGTAGCTTCTACGTATATATTTCGTATTAATTACAAGATCCGATTCTAACGATCTATGGTTCTATATTTATCTTGGTCTTGCAGTCGGGATTGCCATAAGACTGGTGTCCACGCCGAGGTGAGCGGTACGGGTGCTGAGTCCCGACGGGAGCAGGGGAACCATCATCCAGGTGATGACGTTCCGCGCGCTCAGCCCACAGCAGGGCGATCTCAGCACGAGCCCTACTCAGCTCGTCTAATGCATGGTCCAGCTCCGTGTTTAGCACGGCGGCTAGGTTGACTGTGCTACTCAACCTAGGATTGTCCTCACCAACAGGTGAGACAATCACGCCTCCTGTGCTGCCAGATGGACGGCGGGGGTAATACTTCAGGTCGGGACCGTCAGCTACCCCACCGAGAACCGAGCAGTAGTGCGAAAGCGCATGCCGTGCGGCATCTTGCATGGCCACCTCAGCTGAGTCCCGCTCAGAGATAGAATAGTGCTCTAAGTAGGCCTCCGCACCCTGGAGACTGTTCTCCGGACGGCGCACCAAGCAGGTCGCCTCCTAGCGGTCCGGGTAGACCCCACGACTATGCTGGTAGACCACACAGCGATACTCGATAGACCAAGTACGCCGGTTAAGTGCCCGACGTAGCAAGGTGTCGAGCGCATCATGGAAGTGACACCCGCGAGCAGCGTCGCGAGTGATGGATCGAGCAACCCATCCTTCCGGCTCCTGGTCAGCAGAGAAGTCGGTGTCGTGGCTCGAGCTGTCGTCGCCACCTCCGTCGTCTAGGTCTCCTCCAGCAGCTACTCCAGAGGCTGGGGCGCCCAGTGGTGGTGCAGGGGGCGCCTCCAGAGGAAGCACAGGGGAGCAGCTCCTCACAGACTCTATCTCCTACTAGAGCGAGAAAGAAGAGCCCTGCTGCTCCTGTCGTCGACGCTCCTGCTCCTCAAGCAGGCGGTGATGTAGCCTCTCCAAGCGACTGGACTGACCGGCCACGGGACGGCGAAGCGGACGCTCAGCAAGACGGGAGGGTAAGAAGGGGATGACAGACTTTCGTGCAGTGTGTCTAAGACGAGCCATCTACAAAAGATACCGCAAGCAAAAGAGTGAGAACAGAATTAATATGACCAACAAGTAATGAACTATAAATAAATGAAGGATTAGAATAAAGCATAATTTTCAGCAAGGTATAATATATAGTAGAACATAGCTTTGGTCGGTATGACCAACTTTTGAAGGGATATCAAAGCCAAGGCAGTGACAGAGGTCTATAGTCCTTAGAACGACCATTCTACTCTAGGTTAGCGGTCCTACAGTCAGCACGGCTTTGATACCACCTATGTCACACCCGGTTTTAGAAGGCAAATCGAATGCGAACCATGTACGTGCCAGGATCAGCAATTCACGTACACAGCAGTTACATAACATGGACATCATCACACAGTGCTCAAATAGTATTAAAAGGGAAATATTCGATTACATCATATGTCTGAGACGTCCACATAGTCCTTACAATAAATCAAAGTGCGAAAACGAAACGTAGATAAACGCGGCCTTCACAGGCAGCCGACTAGGGGGGTTGCCGCTAACCCACGCCTAGAACTCGTCGTAGTCTTGGAACTCCTGGAAGTCTCCTTCCACGGCTTCATCTTCTCCTGAGCAGTGGTTGCAATGCCGACAACCTGGTGATGGGGGGGGGGGGGTTGGTGTGTAGAGCAAGGGTGAGTACACATCAACATACTCAACAAGTATCCTGTTTGGCTGTAGTGGACTAGCTTTATGTGGGGATAAGTCAAGCAGTTGCTTTTAGTTGGTCAGATTATTATTTACTAGTAAAAAGCCAGGTTTTAACATTAACCCAAGCTATTAGCCCGATGTACCCTTTCCAACGGAAAGAATACCACTTACCAGTACCATAGTCATAACCAGAACCATCAATCTCATTGCCACCTGTAAACCAAAATGTCTCTGATCAAGTACCACTAATCACTGGAGTTCCCTTGGCCGCTCATAACCGCGAGCACGGCTGATATATCAGTTTTCAAACACTCTGCAGAGGTTGTGCACTTTACCCACAAGCCGTGATTCCCTTTCTGCCCGGAGATCATGACTCTCCATTGATCACTACCAAGGTGACCCAGCAGGGCATCACTACGTAGCCTTTACAAAGATTCCCCGGGGCTGTAGCCGCCCGTTAGGTTTCCTAAATGCACCGCACTCCTCCCCAAGGGGCAAACCCAAACTTGGCAGAGCGAACCGCATACACCGAGCCCCATTGACGGCACAACGGCTAAGCGAACTACACCCCAAATCCTCTAATTATTCAGCTAAGGGCACCCCATTCCACCCTCATGGTTGCACTGTTTTCCCAGGCGGTCATCCATAGAACAGGTCCTTACGGAGAGGCACTCGAGAAACCGCTCGAGCCCCCTTAAAGGCCACAAGTAGAACATCATAATAAGAAGAGGGAAAACAGCGTATCATTGATCATTCTCATCATGTTCATTGATTAGAGTTGGGCAATAGCATAAGACTGAGCAATAATAATCCAACCCAAATAGGTAAACAAGGACATGGATAACAAAAGCTAGTCAATCCTTAGGTATAAACGTGTAATGCGGGAGGTGAATTAAAGAATGAAATAGGACAGAGATAGGTCAAGGGACACTTGCCTCCACCAACCGACTGCTGCTCAGGGGCTTCTCCTGCGAGTTCTTCGGGCTCTTCAACCAGTTCGTTCTCTATGCGATTGCAACCATACAGACATCCATCCATTGAAATTAGGAAACCAACAGTACACCATACAAGAGAACAAGTAGATTAAACATGCATAGCATATGACATGCGATATTGCATTTACCATGGTTAGAAAGAAACGGGGAAAGGTCTCGCAGGGGTTAAAGCTTATGCTCGAGGCACACTACGGGTAGACGAATAACTAAACGTTACGTGCTCTAGTTCTACTTAGCTCCAATAATAAGGATTAGCTACATGCACTAATAGAAACGTGACCACTTTTAGTTGATAAACATTAAATGAGATAAACGATTAACTATATAAATTAACTAACGTAACCAATTTCTAAATCGAGTTCCCTATTTTATTAACATGAACAATGTGATTAGCGCGCATAAAATATAGGGGGGTAGACGAGCACGTCCATGGGTAGACAAGGGCACGACGAGTCGTGCCAAGGCACCGCGCACTACACGAGCACGCGCGCAAGGCCGCACGCACGCGCCGCGAACTAGCCGTGCGCACGTCGGGGTCGCGCGCTGGCCGAGCTCAAGGCCGCGCCGGGGCCGTCACGACGCGAGCAGGACACGCCGGGGCGGGCGGGCGAGCACGGAGCACGGGCGGGGCGAGGCACGGGCGGGGTAGGGCACGCCGCGCGGGCGCCATGGGCAGGGGCCGCCATGGCCGAGGCGGGCGGGGCCGGGGACGGGGAGGGGCAGGGCTCACCGGGGCGGGCGCGGGGGCGGCTCGCCGGGGGCGGGCGCGGGGGGAGGGCGCGGCTCGCCAGGCGGGGCCGAGACCGGGGAGGGGCAGGGCTCGCCGGGGCGGGCGCGGGGCGGCTCGCCGGTGCGGCGTGGCGCGGCCGGGGCGAGGGCGGCCGGGGCCGGGGAGAGGGAGGGAGGGGGAGAGGAGAGGGAGGAGGGGGCTTACTGCGCGGGGGAGGGCGGCGCGGCGGTGGCGGCGGCGCACAGGGGGAGGGGTCGGGCGGTTGGGCAGGGGAGAGGGAGGGAGGGGGAGAGAATGATGGGCGGGGCCCGCAGGGGAGGTGGGCGGCTGGGCCGGCTTGGGCCCAAAGCGGGGCACGCGCGGGGGGCGAGGGGGGCCGCGGCTGGGCCGCAAACCAGCTGGGCCGGCTGGCCAGCGCAGGGCCCACGGCGGGAAGGGAGAGGGGGGGAGAGGCCGGCTGGGCCGGGCACGAGGGGGGCGGCTGGGCCGAAATGGGAGGAGAGGGGGAAAGAGAGAAGAAAAAGTTTTCCTTTTTCAAAAATCTATTTTTCTCTAGATGAATGCATTCACATTTTCAAACAATCAAAAAGAATGCATGGTTCGGCATGGTGCATCAAACAAAATAAAATATTCTAGGGTTTTGCTTTACATGAGATCTCAAGCCAAAACCCGCTATAACTTTGGAAAAGGTCAAGGCTTAGCGAGGGAAAAAGGAAAAGGAAAGGGTAACACCCGAATTTGGTGAGGGAAAAGAAGAAAAATTCTACCCCCAAATTCAGGGCGTTACAGGAACCATGCTCCATACTTTATTTCTTTTGAAGTTGTTGAGCTCTTCCTGCATGGCCAACACCCAGTTCGGATTCTGCAAGGCTTCTTCTACCCTAAAAGGCTCAATAGAAGAAACAAAAGAGTAATGCTCACAAAAATTAGCTAAACATGAGCGAGTAGTTACTCCCTTGCTGATATCACCTAGAATCTGATCCACTGGATGATTCCTTTGAATAGTCGTCTGGACCTGAGTTGGAGGAGCTTGTTGTGCTTCTTGCTCCTTATCCTATTCTCCATGTGCTCCCGCTTGATCCATGCCTTTATCTTGAGGTAGTTGTTCCTCATCTTGAGTTGGGGAGGCACTAGTGTTGAGGAAGATGGTTGATCTTAATCTTGTTGTTCCTGCTGTCGCACATCACCTATCGCCATTGTTCGCATTGCGGCCGTTGGAACCTCATCCTCATCTACATCATCAAGATCAACTTTCTCTCTTGGAGAGCCATTAGTCTCATCAAATACAACGTCGCTAGAGACTTCAACTAATCCTGATGATTTGTTGAAGACCCTATATGCCTTTGTATTTTAATCATAACCTAGTAAAAACCCTTCTACAACTTTGGGAGCAAACTTCGAATTTCTACCTTTCTTTACCAAGATGTAGCATTTGCTCCCAAATACACAAAAGTATGAAACATTGGGTTTGTTACCAGTTAGGAGTTCATAAGATGTATTCTTGAGGAGGCGATGAAGATAGAGCCGATTTATGGCATGGCAAGCTGTATTTACAGCTTCCAACCAAAACCGATTAGGCGTCTTGTACTCTCCAAGCATTGTCCTCGCCATGTTGATTAGTGTCATGTTCTTTCTCTCTACTACACCATTTTGCTGTGGTGTATAGGGAGCAGAGAACTCATGCTTGATGCCTTCCTCCTCAAGATATTCTTCCACTTGAAGGTTATTGAACTCAGATCCATTGTCGCTCCTTATCTTCTTCGCTTTGAGCTCTCCTTAAGAAGCGCTTTAAGGTACCTTGGTTTTCAGTTTTATCCTGCAAAAAGAATACCCAAGTGAAGCGGGAAAAATCATCAACAATTAAAAGACCATACTTACTTCCCCTGATGCTAAGATAAGCAACGGTTCCGAAGAGATCCCTATGTAGGAGTTTTAGTGGTCTTGATGTCGACATCACATTTTTGCTTTGATGAGTAGTTCCCACCTGCTTTCCTGCTTAGCACGCTGCACAAGGTCTGTCTTTCTCAAAACAGACATCGGTTAGTCCTAACACTCCCTTTAGAAGTTTATGAAGATTCTTCATCCCAACATGTGCTAGACGACGGTGCCAGAGCCAGTCCATATTAGTCTTAGCTATTAAACATGCATCTAGATCGGTATTCTCTTTTGAGAAATCAACTAAATAGAGCTTGTCGTCTAATACACCTTTAAAATCTAATGAACCATCACTTCTTCTAAAGACAAATATATCAATATTTGTAAATAAACAATTATATCCCATATGACATAATTGACTTACAGAAAGCAAATTGTAACCGAGCGATTCTACTAGAAACACATTATAAATTGAATGCTCGGTAGTGATGGCTGTTTTACTGAAACCTTTGACCTTGCCTTGGTTCCCATCTCCAAATATGATCATGTATTGGGAATCCTTGTTCTTGACGTAGGAGGTGAACATCATCTTCTCCTCCGTCATATGGTTTGTGCATCCGCTATCGATAATCCAGCTTGTGCCCTGGATACATAAACTGCAAGGTAATTTAAGCTTGGGTTTTAGGTACCCAACTCTTGTTGGGTCCTACAAGGTTAGTCACATAAGACTTCAGAACAGATACAAGTTTTGTCTCTCTTGCACTTAGGCCCCAAACTTCTAGCAACTACTTTATCATTTTTGCATAAAAGAACAAATGAAGCATCATATGTTTGATAAAGCATGGTTCGTCCATTTGGTGCATTCCTAGGCGCATGAGAAGCAACATGATGAACATGGCACCTAGGTCTATTCCTACCATGAGCATAAGAAGAGCTAGATGCAAACATGGCATGAGAATTAAAAGCAACATTATGACAAGTAGGTAAAACAACCTGATTATAACATCTATCATGATGAACATTCTTAACATGAGCATAAAGATAGGCATGGTTCTTTTGCCATGTGAGGAATGGGTGCTACTAGCCATAGGAGCCTTTCCTTTCTCCTTGTTCAGATTGGAGGTCCTTTGGCTTGTTAAGTTTCTTGGTTTTCTTTTGGAAACCAAGTCCATCCTTAATAGAGGGGTGTCTACCAATGGTGTAGGCATCCTTGGCAAATTTTAATTTTTCATAATCACTCTTGCAAGTTTTAAGTTGAGCACTAAGATTAGCAACATCATTATTCAACTTAAGAATGGTAGAAGCATGTTCTTTGCAAGCATCAATATCAAAATCTTTACACCAATTGCAAATAACAACATGCTTCACAGTAGAACTAGCATCATTTACTCTTTCTAGTTTAGCATTTAAATCGCCATTTAAATTCTTAAGACTAGAAATAGAATCATTACAAGAAGATAATTCAGAAGAAAGAAGTTCATTTCTCTTAACTTCTAAAGCAAGATAATTTTCAGCATTAACAAGTTTATCATGTTCCTCATAAAGATTATCTTCTTGTTTTTCTAACAATCTATCTTTCTCATTAAGGGCATCAATTAATTCATTGATGTTATCTACTTTAGATCTATCTAACCCCTTAAAGAGATCACTATAGTCTACATCATCATCAGATTCCTCATCACTAGAAGAAGTATACTTGGGGGTATCCCGTGTACGTACCTTCTTCTCCTTAGCCATGAAGCATGTGTGACGTTCGTTAGGGAAAAGGGAGGACTTGTCGAAGGTGGAGGCAACTAGTCCTTCATCATTGGAGTCGGATGAAGAACAATCGGAGTCCCATTCTTTGCCAATGTGCGCCTCGCCCTTCGCCTTCCTGTAGTTCTTCTTTTTCTCCTTCTTCCATTTCTTTTCTTGTCCCTGGTCATTTTCATTATCGAGACATTGTGCAATAAAATGACCGGACTTACCGCATTTGAAGCAGGAGTGCTTTCCCTTTGATTTGTTCTTGTTGGGATACTCCTTACGTCCCTTCAAGGCGATCTTGAAACGTTTGATTACAAGTGCCATTTCGTCCTCATTTAGCCCGGCAGCCTCCACTTGTGCTACCTTGTTAGGTAGCCCCTCCTTGCTGGTTGTTGCTTTGAGAGCAACGAGACGCGACTCATAAATAGGCAGTGGTTCATTTGCAATATCATCCACATACCTTGCTTCTTTTACCATCATGCGTCTGCTCACAAATTTTCTGAGAATTTCCTCAGGCGTCATTTTGGTGTACATGGGATTTTCACGAATGAGGTTTACAAGATGAGGATCAATAACAGTAAATGACCTTAGCATTAGTCGAACAACGTCGTGATACGTCCGTCTTGTGCTCCCATAGCTTCGAATCTTGTTCACCAGGGTCTTGAGTCTTTTGTAGGTTTCGGTTGGCTCCTCTCCTCGTTTCATGGCGAACTTTTCTAGTTCTCCTTTCACCAGTTCCATCTTTGTGATCATGGTGGCATCGTTACCCTCGTGAGAGATTTTGAGGGTATCCCATATTTACTTGGCATTGTCCAAGCCACTAACTTTATTGTACTCATCCCTGCATAGAGATGCTAACAACACAATAGTAGCATCGACATTCTTATGAATTTGCTCGTTAATGAATACATGATTATCACTACTATCAAAATGCATTCCATTTTCCACTATTTCCCAAATGCTAGGATGGAGAGATAATAAATGACTACGCATTTTATGGCTCCAAAAAGAGTAATCATCTCCATCAAAGTGCGGGGTTACCAATTGGAATAGACAGTAAATGAGCATTTCAATTGTACGACATGCAAGAATAATCGAATGAATAATTCTGATAAACAATTTTCTTTTTCGTGGATGAGTCATCGTCGTCGTCCCTTGGTGAAGAGGAGTAGGCGTAGCTTTCGTAGTAAATGATCTTGTTAATGTGCCTCTTCTTCTTCTCATCCTTCCCCTTGTTGTTTGAGCCTGAGTCGGTGGGCTTTTCACCTTTTGGCTCATCAACATAGAGGATCTCCTTCTCCTTTTCCTTGTCGTTGATCACGATCCCCTTTCCATTAGGATCCATCTCTTCGGGCGATTAGTCCCTTGACGAAGAGAACGACTCTGATACCAATTGAGAGCACCTAGAGGGAGGGTGAATAGGTGATCCTGTAAAAATAACTTGACAAAACAAGCTTGGACTAGTTTGGGTTAGTGAAAGCTAAGACCAAGTTTGAGAGAGAAGTACAAGCGGAGTAAACTTCTTCACTAAATTGCTTTTCACAAGATGAGTGTTAAACTAAAAAGCAATTATTCAAGTGAAGTGAATGGAGATAGAGAGATAATCGCACAAATAAAGACACGCGACACAACAATTTTATCCCGTGGTTTGGTCAAGTAGAATACTTATCTACTCCACATTGTGGCATCCCAACGGATGAGGGTTGTACTCAACCCCTTTCAAGTGATCCAAAGATCAACTTGAATACCACGATTCTCTTTATCTCAACAATATCCTGTTGTGAGGAATCTCCACACATTGGAATCTCTCACGCCTTACACAAAAGATCTCAAATAAGCACATGAGTAAGGGGGAATAGCAACACACACAAGAGCGAGAGTTGCAGCAACAACACGCACACAAGACAAGAATGGACACATGAAACAACATAGCGGAGTTACAGCTCAGAAAAGTGCTCGAATCTCTAACACGATGACCATATGTGTGTATGCGAAGTCTCGACTTCTTAGAATGTTCAATGGGTGCTAGGTCTGCTGCTCCATGCGCCTAGGGGTCCCTTTTATAGCCCTAAGGTAGCTATGAGCCGTTTGAACTTCATTTGGAAGGCCATAGTTGCCTTCTATACGTGGGCGCACCGGGCAGTCTAGTGCACCATCGGACAGTGAACAGTGCACAATTTCCTTCCTTTTTTGGCAAAGCCGACCGTTGTAGCCATGGCCCCCATGGCACACCGGATAGTCCAGCGTGACCTTCCGATCGTTGGTGAAGTCCATGTGTCGCCCGCTGAATGCGTAGCCGACCGTTGGCTTGGGCGCGGCTGGCCCACCACACAGTCCGATGAATTATAGCCGCAACGCGCTGAGTTTTTCCTGAGAGCGGTCTGTTCGCTGGGGTGCCAGCCTGGGCACCGGACACTGTCTGGTGCACATCGGATAGTCCGGTGCACCTCAGGCTGGTGCTAGTCGAGCTGGACTTAGCCAAACTTCTCCAATCTGATTTCTCTCGTTTTGACAAGGTTCCTAGCACTTAGTAGAATAATGTTAGTACCAAAAACAATTTACTAAAGCTAGAATCATACCTTGCCTTTTCATTTGCATCTCTTTGATACTTAGCTTATATCAACCAAAATAATATGTGTTGGGCATCTAATTACCAAAACATTTATAGAAATGACCCAAGGGCACATTTCCCTTTCAACCACCAAGGCGGTGAAGCGCAGTGTCGGGGCATCCACGGGGGCTTCATCCTGCCCCCACTCTGCCCAAGAGACCTCCTAGGAGGGCGCTGAGGTGGTTCAGCCTGCCCTTGGGGTGCTTGCTGAGCCTAGCACCGTCGCGATCGAGGTGGTTCCCACGCGCCCGGCGCCACCGATGGAGGCCATCCCCGTGTCTTCTAGGGACAAGGCAGAGGCAAGCGATACTACATCGGGCGTGGCATCGCCCATAGTCTCCGACCTCTTGCGCACCGTCCTTGATACCCCTGAAGCTACGTCGAGCTCGGGGACAGGGGTCACCGAGGAGGTCGACCCCTCGGAGCCACTCAAGGGGTCGTTCAAGGTGTACATCATCCAGCCTCCTCTCTTAGGGGGTAGCGGTGACCTCGTTCGTGTCGCGTTGGACCCCTTGCTATGGGGAGGGCCGACCCTGATGTGGATGTCCACCGAGGGCAACTCATACTTTGTCCTTGATGACGCCGAGGAGCGGGATATGTGGGCGGAGCTAAGGGCGTTGATCCAGGTAAGGGCATTGCTTTCCTATGTTAGGAATCCTTTGCTCTTTGCGGTGTGATGATGAGAGTTTCGCCTTTTGCAGGATGTCATGATGAGATCTGTGGCCAAATCGGTCTTTGTTCGCCATGAACAGGGCGTATGGGCCACGCTGCAACGCCATCAGGCATGATGCTTCGTTCCAATGAGCAGTTGGCGCTGAGGAGCGTCAAGGTGGCGGACTTGATGTCCCGATGCATGGGACTGAAGGAAGAGGCCGCGACCGAGCGCACGAAGGTGCCTCTGCTCGCGGATGAAGTCCGCCGCCTGAAAACAGAGGCGGACCTGCGGCAGGAGGAGATGCGGCAGCTGAAGGGAAACCTTCAAGCAGTGGCGACGGAGCGGGACGAGTCTCAGCGTATGGTTGCCGAAGCTTCCCTCCATGTCGACTCCCTCTCCAAGCATCTGGAGGCCGCGCGGTCTGAGGGCCAAGCCTTAAGGGCCCCGATGGGAGGTACTTTGCTGAAGTCTCATTTTGTTTGTTCTAGTCTCTTTTTTCTAGTCACGGCTCAACACTTCTGTCCTCTCTCTAGCTCTCGAGAAGGATATGGAGACCACTGCCTAGACCTCTCGGACGCTAGCCCAGACTGTGGAGTGAAAGGTGGTTGAGCTGAAGAAGAGGCCTGACGTGGTGGCGGAGTTCCTTTGGGACCTCGACGTGGTGGATGTCCCTTAGGGTGGCCCCCCGTGGAGCCATATGCGAGCCCTGAGTGGATACGTACGGGGTGAACTTCGTGAGGCCGTTCACCTCGGGGTGAAGCGAGCATTGGTCGTGGTCGCCTCCCACTACGAGATTGATCTCGAGCGGGTGTGCGAGGGATACGTTCTCCCCGACGAGCCCGACCTTGCCGATGCTGAGATGCGGAGGCTGGTTGATGCTGTCGAGGGGCCAGGGTCTTTGTTGGCTCACCACTTCGAGGCTGAGGTGGTTCTACCTGCCCCATCGCCAACTGTCGCCGTGCCCCCTGGTGATACCGGGGGTGGCGTCCTCCCTCCTCTGACTGCATATGCCCAGTCCTCGTCCTGTGGGGTTTTGAAAATTTGAATTTGTATAAACCGTGCTAAGAACTATTTGGCTTGAATTTAAGCTCTACTTTGTTTGTTGTGCTATTTTCCTCGTGTTTTGTGCCAGTTGCCCTGCCTTACTGTGGTGTTCTCGTTAGAACATGAGTTACCCTTTAGGAAGGGAATAGTGAGTGAGGAAACCATATCCCTGAGGCATAGGTGTTCCCGCGGCTCGGCTATATTTCCTAATTGGGATGTCCCTTGTTTCTTGAGGGTTTCACATTATGATTAGGGCGAGGGTACGAAACATGTTTGTTTTAAAACTGCGAGAAAAAAATAACACAGAGGAGAGGTTCCCCCTGCTAGCCCCCGAGGAAGGCTTAGTATTGAAAGCAAGGCCGAGCCTCCCTTAAAAGCTATTCTTTATTAATCATGAAAATAATAGTACAATTAGGCATGTACGCCTAAGGATAAAAGCGACGTAGTTGTTCTATGTTCCATGCGTTGCTGTAGATCTCTTCTTCCTTGTTGCAGAGCTTGTACGTCCCCGACTTTAGTACTTTGGCGATGATGAAGGGTCCTTCCCAAGGGGTAGTAAGCTTGTGAAGTCCTCGGTTGTGTTGTCGTAACCAAAGTACTAAGTCACCCTCTTGGAACCCTTAGGGTCGGACACACCTTTCGTGGTAGCGTCGAAGTGACTATTGATATTTGGCCGAGTGAAGGAGTGCTACGTCCCAAGCTTCCTCCAGTTGGTCGAGCGAGTCTTCATGGTCGACTTGATTGTTGCGTTCGTTGTATGCTCGTAACCTCGGGGAACCGTGTTCTAGGTCCGTGGGTAAGACAGCCTCGGCCCCATAGACTAAGAAGAATAGTGTGAACCCCGTGGCTTGGCTCAGAGTTATTCTCGAGCTCCAAATCGTCGAGGGGAGTTCAACGAGCCATCGCCTACGGAACTTGTTTAGATCATTGAAGATCCTCGGCTTGAGGCCCTGTAGGATCATGCCGTTAGCACGTTCTACCTGGCCGTTTGACCTCAGATGGGCCATGGCCGACCAGTCCACATGAATGTGATGATCGCTGCAGAAGCTCAGGAACTTTTTCCCCTTGAACTGGGTGCCATTGTTCGTTATAATGGAGTTGGGGACCCCAAAGCGATGGATGATGTCCGTGAAGAACGCTACTGCCTGCTCGGATGTGATGTTGGCGAGGGGTCGGACTTCGATCCACTTGGAGAACTTGTCAATGGCGACCATTAGGTGCGTAAAGCCCATGGGTGCCTTTTGTAGAGGACTGACGAGTTCTAACCCCCACACTGCAAAGGGCCAAGTTATTGGGATCATCTGTAGGGCCTCGGCTGGAATATGCATTTATTTCACGTAGAACTGGCAACCACGGTAAGACCGCACGATCTTGGTGGCATCGGCGACCATGGTCGGTCAATAAAATCCTTGCCTGAAGGCATTGATGATGAGGGTTTGGGGCACCGTGTGATGTCTGCAAGCCCCCGAGTGGATTTCTCCCAACAACTCCTACCCCTGGCTGATAGGTATACACCGTTGGAGGATTCCTAAAGGGCTGCGTCAGTACAACTCCTTCTCTTCTATCAGCACAAATGTTTTTGCTCACTGGGCGAGGCGTCGGGCCTCGGCCTTTCCTAGAGGGAGTTCCCCTCGGAGGAGATACTCTAGGTAAGGCGTCCTCCAGTCCGTGGCTGGGGCGGCCCCATTGTTGTCGCTGTCGACCTGCATGGCCTCGGGCCCATCGGCTGGGGGCGTGTTTGTCGCGGGGGTCAGGTTCAAGCGTCTCCCTAGGCATTACCGAGGGTTTGTAGATGTCCCTAGCAAAGACGTTCGGGGGGACCGTGGTCCGTCCCGAGGCAATCTTCGCTAGTTTGTCTGCTACCTCGTTGTACCGTCGGCCGACATAATTGAGCTCCAGGCCAAAGAACTTGTCTTTGAGGCGCCGAACTTCTTCGCAGTAGGCTTCCATTCTTGCTCGTGGCAGCTTGAATTTTTCATGACCTGGTTGATGACGAGCTGGGAGTCTCCTCGAATATCGAGGCGTCTGACTCCTAGATCGATGGTGATGCGCAGACCGTTGACCGAGGCCTCATACTGAGAGCATCTAGAGGGGGGGGGGTGAATAGGTGATCCTATAAAAAGCAACTCTAAACAACACAAACTTGGTTTATAATTGTTAGTGAAATGAAAGCCAAGTTACTGTGAATAGAGAGAGAACTCTTCACTTGATTGTTCCTTTGAGATTTGTATTAAACTTTAGAACAATAGTGCAAGTGAATATGTGAGAACTCCATGGAAGAAAACCATCACAGTAGAAAGATGCACAAGTGACATGGTGATTTTATCCCGTGGTTCGGCCAATGCCTACTCCACGTTGTGGTGACCTCCTTCGGTCAAGGGTTGCACTCAACCCCTCTCAAGTGATCCAAAGATCAACTTGAGTACCACAATTTTCTTCCTTATCTCAAGTTTTCCCTTTGTGAGGAATTTCCACAATTTGGAGTCTCTCACCCTTATAAAGTTGATCTCAAGTAAACCACAAGAGTAAGGGAGGGAATAGAAACACACACAAGAACTAGAGTCGCAGCAACAACACACACACAAGTCAAGAAACGAGTACACGAAACAACGCAACAGAGTCATAGACCAAAGAAGTGCTCAAATCTCTATTGCAATGAACCAAATGTGTGCTTGCGAAGTCTAGGCGATGTAGGATGTTCAATGAGTGCTTGGTGTAGAGCTCAATGCGCCTAGAGGTCCCTTTTATAGCCCCAAGGTAGTTAGGAGCTGTTGGAGTTCCATTTGGAAGGCTCTGGTTGCCTTCTATCCGTGGGCGCACTGGACAGTCCGGTGGCACACTGGACAATGAACAGTGCACGATTCCCTTCCTTGTTTGGCGAAGCCTCCGATGCAACCTAGTGACCGATGGCAAAGTCCACGTGTCACCCACTAATCGCGCGATCGATCGTTGGCTTGGGCGTGGTCGGCACACTGGACAGTCTGGTGATTTTTAGCCACGACATCCTCATCTTTTCTCGAGAGCAGCCAGTTCGCCAGCCTAGGAACCAGATAGTATCCGGTGCACCGCAGGCTGGTGCAAGTTTGGCTTGCCTTAGTCAAACTTCCCCAATTCGATTTCTCTCACTTTGAGAAGATTCCTGGCATTTAGTAGAATAATGTTAGTGCCAATAACAATTTACTAAGGCTAGAATCATACCTTGCTTTTCCATCTGCATCTTTAACTCTTAGCTCATATTTAGACAAAGCAATATGTGTTGAGCATTTAATCACCAAAACATAATAGAAATGGCCCAAGGGCACATTTCCCTTTCAATCTCCCCCTTTTTGGTGATTCATGCCAACACATCAAAAGCAGCTCACAATGCAACAACATTTTCAAATGTGAGCTAAAGAGTGCAACTTGATGTCAAATTGAAGACCAATAAAGTTATCATAAGATTTGACATATTTGGATCACGTTTGCCACCACTTGGTTTGTTTTCGCAAAACAAATTCATTTCCCTATCTTTATGTCAAAACCACTTGTTTTGGAAAATCAAAATATCTTTGAAGACTAGTTTTTATCAAATACCAAAAACTCCCCCCTTCTCCCATAATCAAATTTCTCCCCCATAAGAGAGCGATTTTTGCAATAAGGTATTCTTACACTAAAACTTTTGAAAAAATTCACAAGTGGTAGCTGATCCATTTGCTTTGGGCCTTAATTTCTCCCCCTTTGGCATTAAGCACCAAAATAGAAGAACTATTTGGCCTACTAACCCCATTGCCTCACAAAAAACTCGCAAGTTAAAACCAAAGGCAACGAGAAAACACAGATAGGGACTTGGACCAAGATACATTGATACCAGAATGCAGTGGAAGCCTCTTCTTTGTCCAAGTCCACTTTTCCCTTTCAATCCATCTTTGAGACTGTATCAAAATACCTTAAGCAAACATATGAGTCTCAAAGGGTCAAGTTGTAGCACATCTTCCCCCTAAACATGTGCATTATTTGCATAAGGACTTGTGAGGTCCGGGGATGACTTGTACAACTTGAGCACCAAAAATAAGTAAAAGACAAAAATGATTAAAAGAACATGATTAAGGGCATAAAACACATGTATGCTATAGATCATCCAAGTTCCACGAATCTAAGACATTTAGCTCACTACGCAACCTGCAAAACCTTTTCTCATCTAAAGGCTTGGTGAAGATATCGGCTAGTTGGTTCTCGGTGCTAATGTGGCAAACATCGATAACTCCCCCTTTTGCTGGTGTTCTCTTAAAAAGTGATGCCTGATGTCTATGTGCTTAGAGCGGCTGTGTTCAATAGGATTATCTGCCAAGCGGATTGCACTCTCATTATCACATAGGAGTGGGACTTTACTCAGATTGTAGCCAAAGTTTCGGAGGGTTTGCCTCATCCAAAGTAGTTGCGTGCAACACTATCCTGCGGCAACATACTTGGCCTCAGCGGTGGATAGGGCAATGGATGTTTGTTTCTTAGAGCTCCAAGACACCAGTGACGTTCCTAGAAACTAACAAGTCCTTAATGTGCTCTTCCTATCAACTTTCCACCCGACATAGTTGGAATCTGAATATCAGATTAATCAAATGTAGACCCCTTTGGATACCAGATCCAGAAGCAAGGCGTATGAACTAAACATCTAAGAATTCACTTAACGACCACAAGATGACATTCCTTAGGGTCGGATTGAAATCTAGCACACATGCATGCGCTAAGCATTATATCCAATCTACTAGCACAAAGATAAAGTAAAGAACCTATCATAGACCGGTATGCCTTTTGATCAACGGACTTACCTCCCTTGTCGAGGTACAAGTGTCTGTCAGTTCCCATTGGCGTCTTAACAGGCTTTGCGTCCTTCATCCCAAACCTTTTGAGTATGTCTTGGGTATACTTTGTTTGGGAGATGAAGGTTCCTTCCTTGATTTGCTTCACTTAAAATCCAAGGAAGTAGTTTAGCTCTCCTATCTTCGGCATCTCGAATTTCTGCATCATTACCCTGCTAAACTCTTCACAAGACTTTTGATTAGTAGAACCAAATATTATGTCATCGACATATATTTGGCATACAAACAAATCACCATTACAAGTCTTAGTAAAAAGAGTAGGATTCGCTTTCCCGAGCTTGAAAGCATTAGAAATGAGAAAATCTCTAAGGCATTCATACCATGCTCTTGGAGCTTGCTTAAGTCCATAGAGCGCCTTAGAGAGCTTGTAAACATGGTCGGGATACCTGTCATCCTCAAAGCCAGGGGTTGTTCCACGTACACTTCATGCTTGATTGGTCCATTGAGGAAGGCACTTTTCATGTCCATTTGAAACAACTTAAATGAGTGGTGAGCAACATAGGCCAATAATATACGAATTGATTCAAGCCTAGCTACAGGAGCAAATGTCTCCCCAAAATCCAAACCTGCAACTTGGGCATAACCTTTTGCCACAAGTCAAGCCTTGTTTCTTGTCACCACACCATGCTCATCTTGCTTGTTGCGAAACACCCACTTGGTTCCCACAACATTTTGCTTCGGACGTGGCACCACGCTCCATACTTCATTTCTTTTGATGTTGTTGAGCTCTTCTTGCATGGCCAACACCCAATGCGGATCCTGCAAGACTTCTTCTACCCTGAATGGCTCAATAGAAGAAACAAAATTGTAACACCCCTGGTGTTACTGGCACTAAAACTTGAGCATAACATCATGTGCATTGACATTTCATGTTGTTAATCACACCTAGAATGCATTCACTAGGTAAAATTTTCAAACCAGTGATGATGAGGTGACTTGATGTGTGATCAACCCTAGGGTAGGGTACTTAACCCTGAATTAGGGCTTATGGATAAAAGTGAAGCCAAAATGAGTAAAAATCTCAAAAGTCATTAGAAATGTTCACAAGATATCAAAGTTGATGGACTTTAGTGGCACAAAAACCCAAAGTACTCAAAACCCTAAAAGAAACCATGGAAAACCCTAATTGAAACCCTAGGGGGGTAAATGTAAATTCTAGGTACTTTTGGACCAAAGTGCAAATATCAAAGTGATAAAACATCACAAACCAAGTAACCTTTACATTGAAAGATTTCCAAGTTGTATGATGAAGTTTGGACTTATTTGTAAAAGTACCCCATGAACACTATATGGTTAAGTGTGAATTTCAGTTGAATGGGACCACCTTTGGAGCTCTATATCTCTAAATCTACAAGGATTTTGCCCTAGGTCAACACATCAAACTTGTAAAGCTATGATAGGGGCATAAGTTTGCTTAAGTGACTGAGCCTTGATGCTATATAAAAATTAGAGAAAATGGGCAGAAAGTATGGCTGTTAGTCAGTCCTGAGACCGAATCTGGACTAACAGTGATTTCCGAGAAACTTTGAAGTTGATTTAAGCCTAATCGAGTGAGTAAATGACCCAAGTTCCTATGGTAGAATTGGAGCTAGTGTATTGGAGATTAACTTTGTTAAAGACGGATTAGGGAGTTGCCACATAAAAATTTATGAAAAACATCTCTAAAGTTGCTCTATCAGGCGCTCTGATGAACGATTTCGATGGTACAATGACTGAATATGATCAGGTGCAGTGTATCCTGCCGCCGGTGATCCCGCGCCACGATCCTCGCTGGCGCTACGATTCGTGCTCGGTGGGGTGCAGATAACTACACAGGGTAAGAAATATCGCACAGGAGATGAACTTGGGGCACTGTTTCGCCCTGTTGTCGTGCCCACTTGCCCAGCGACGTGGTCGCACGGTCATCGCCGTGGCTGCCGTCGTTCATTTGGTCGCGCCACGCCTTGGGCCGTTTTACCACGTCGCTTTGAGCCATGGAGGCTAACCAGTAATAGTCGTACTCCTTTGTCTAGTGAACGCCATGGTAGATCGCCGCAATGACTCATCCCCTCTTCTCGTTCGCCAGCGCAATTTCTTCAAATTGGGCGCCACCGCTGATGGACCCTATAAATCAATGCCACAGTGAGCTCCATTAGGTTGTTACGCGTCCAGTGCACCAGCCCTCGCCTTCGATTAGCCACTGTAGCTCGCAAATTCCAAACTTCCCCCAAATCGAGTTTCCGCGCCACCGTGAACACCTCGCCATGGCCAGCCCTCTACAGGTCAGTTCAAGCTTCTTTGCTTGATGTTCTAGCCTTCCTTGAGTCCCCTGCTTCTCGTAGACCCATTTAATTGAACTAGACTGCCCTGGATCACCAAGAACACATCGGATTGTTCTCGGTTTTCGCCGTCGTCGTGGACAGAGAGATTCCGACCCAGATTAGTGCAATTAGTTGAGGGATTAAGGTCGCCGGGGGTGGAATTAGGTGTCAGCCAAGCTAGAGCGCTGGTCATTGCGTATCTTGGTTGGTACAGGCTCGACGGAGGTATGCTCGTCGCCGTCCACCGTCGTGGACCTGGCGGTGCGAAGAAATAGAAGTGCAGGGGCCTCTGAGTAAATGTCAGAGACACAAGTGAATAGTGCACAGGGTTCTTTACAGGTTATTTGAATGCCCGAGGTCCTCTGTGCAAAAACGACACCGCAGGCGCGCGCGGGCGCGTTTCGCCCGGCAGTGGGCCGGTTCGGGCTGGTTTCAGCCCACCACTGTTCACCATTTTTCTTTTTCTTTTTCTGCCAGGCTTAGAGAATTTGTAGAAAATTCTAGAAAAATGATAAAAATATGAGACCAATTTTACTAGACTCTTAAATTCTTGTAATATTTAATAAAAATAGTTCCAAGATTTTTAGCTCCACTCATGACTTATTTAGTAATTAAAAAGGCCAAAACCTAGACTTTTGGAATTTTAGAAATTATTTGATAACTCCAAAAATCACAAAACTTTTTAGGTAAGCCTAATATGATAGTTAGAACCCTTGGGTGAGGTTTGACACGTTTTGGACATTGTTTGATCCCAAAACCTTGAAACCCTAGTTTTGTAGAATAAAACTGCCTAACCTTACTAGGGTGTTGACCTAGAAGACTCTAGTAACTTAGATGTACCGTGAAGAAAAGTTGTATTAAAAATACAACTTGATGTGTCACTAATAAAATTGCATATTCATAGCATCACATGAGCATTCATGTTTATATATGGTTATGTATAGAAAACGAAGAAGTAAGTGTCGAAGAGAAAGAGACTACACCATCAACTGAGACTCCACCTATCGGGAGTTGTTTTTATTTTGATATCTGTGGGATAGATCCCGAATCCCCTACAACACAAGGCAAGCCCAGGTGCATTTACCTTTCCTTGTGATTTTAAACTCTTTATCACTTGAATGATGCATTAGGTGATAGGAGTTGGGTGTTAAGCTAATTGCTGCATTTTTTCCTTGGAACTGTTTATTCTTCCTTGATTACCTGTTTTGTTAAAAGGTTTTCTGATGCTTACTCTTGCTTTAGAAAACAAAAATGTTTTGTTTTTAACAAAATATGATGCTTCAGATGGAATGGGATGTTTTCCAAAAATAAAACTTGATGGTGGATCCATTATGGCCGTGATGGGTTCAACATCGGACAAGATGTACCTCTGTCAGGTACCAGATTTTGGGATTGAAAATAATAAACACTACAGGAAAACACTTAATTCTCGTCGGTCAGGAACCGACGGGAATAAGCCTTAAACCGACGGGAATAAGTAATTCCCGTCGGTTTAGGACTTATTCCCGTCGGTTGTCAGCCGACAGGCGTCAGATGTCGAGGATAAGGTTATTCCCGTCGTCCGCTGACGGGAATAATTAATCCCCGTCGGCCACTAACTAGCCGACGGGAGTTACGACTAATTTCCGTCAGCCAGGACAATCGACAGGAGTTATTAATTAATCCCCGTCAGCCCTACCTGGCCGACGGGAGTTATTAATTAATACCCGTCGGCCCACCTGGCCGACGGGAGTTACTGGGCCGACGGGAATTAATTGTTAATTCCCGTCGATTCGACCATAGCCGACGGGAATTAACTGGGCCGACAAGAATTACCCTATACTGCTATAAAACCAGCACTAAATTAGGTCACTATTTCTGCACACATAACATATATCACACAGAACAGACACATTACAAACACATGCATTCATAATCAAATCACGCATTACAAACATAACATCCACCAACATAGTTTACACAAACATTTCAAATAGAAGTACGACATAAGTTCAAGTGTTTTTTCCAATGGAAGATGTAAGTTGAAGTACGACATAGAGTCAACGAGTACGACATAGGATTGAAATATAAGTACGACATAAGTTCAAGTACGACATAGAGTCAACGAGTTAAGAAACATGTTCAAGTGTTTAGAGATAACCACCACTTGGGTGGTTAGAGCTTTGACCGTTGCTGCCACCACCACTAGGAGGAGGGAACGCGAAGAGGGAGTCAACAAATCCAGTCCCTGCTGCGGGATCAGACCCACTACCACCCGCTTCGGGCGTAACCTATACAAGTTAGCAAATATCAACACGTTAAATGCAAATATCAAAAAGTATACAAGTGTATAAATTAATCGAGAGTTATCAAACGTACCCTATCTCCAGGTGCAGGTATATGTGTCGGAGGGGTGTTGAACTGTGATGGCGGAGCTGGTGTGTTGGCAAACTGGCTCCATTGTGGTGGCGATGGAATATTTGTTGCCATGCCCTGTTGCTGCATTAACTGTTAAACATATGTATTACTATTGAAGATGTTGTATTGAAATATAATAATTTAGAGTTCGGATTATGTGTACTCACTTGATACATCGCTTGGTTATGTGCATTGCAAGCCTCCATAAATTCGCGTTGTTGTTTCATCTCTTCACGCATCCTCATAATCTCCAACTCCTGCTCGTTCGGTCGACGAGAGCATGAGCTACGGGAAGACGAACCCGTCCTCTGAGATCTCACCGACGACGAGTCAATGAATCCGTCAAAGAGTGTGTATCTATAAGTGATTCAAAAATTGTGATTACTGCATAATCAATTTAGTGTCAACCATATAATTTAATAAGTTAGAGCTTACCGTCCATGCGCTTTGCCACCACCACTTGCGTACACCACCGAGGGATCCACCGGTTCATGGCGCCAGTCAAAGTCAGGGCCATGGCGATGAACCATCTCCTCCCCATATGCCACCTATACATCATTCACAACCTTACAAATGCAGGAATTTCTATACTTTGAAAGTTTGTACTTTTGGGCCAAAACTCACCAGCCGATCCGTGGCTGTCTGGCTGCAGAGCTGGTCAGGGTTGTTAGGGTCTGGTCCTTTGTGGCCCTCCTGGTAGACCTCAATGTCACTAGGCTTTTGGCCACTCGTAGCTTCCTGTATAAACAAAAAACATTCATAAGCAATCGTACTATTTGCTGATCGACATAGCTAGATCAAACTTACCATTCTTTTAACTTTTCATATCATGTCATCATTGCCAAACTTGTGGTTAGGATTGGTTCCTCGACATTGTCTGTGATGCGCTGATGCTTTCTGGAAGCCTTCGAAAGCCCAATATCGACACCAAGCATAATACGCATCAGGCACGGGCGCCATCCATGGAACCATCACCTGCACACACAATGTTACATATTATATCATTCACAACAATCAATAAAAAAGGTAAAACAAATTGAATACTAACCTCACGATATTGATCCTCAGTCAAATATATCTTTGAGGACCCTTCCTTTTTATTCAAGGGGCCTGCTTCTTCCAGATGCTTTTGAAAATATAGGTTTGTAGCCTAAATTCTCGCATAGTATATGGCATCCTTCACCAGCTTCTTTGCATTGTTTTGGAAGACACGTTCAGCGTGCCCCATGTAATCCTCTCCGTTAGGCAACCGATATCGAAGCTACAACATAAAGAATACAAATACAATGGTATAAGTCATAGAATTACAATATTAAGAAACATAACAAAAACAATAAAGAATTCATACCCAAAAGTCATTACGCACAAGTCCCTGTCTGTCGGTGTGGTTTCGTTCCTTTTTAAACTTGTACTCGTCCCAGGTACTGACGAGCACCTCATCCTCGGTATCACTATTTGACACCTTCACTATACCAGGGTAGTGAAGGCGGCAAAGAGAACCCAACGTAAGGTTAACCTGAGTGTGGTGTCCCTTGCTGTCAAAGGACAGATCCTCCCAATTCCTGCATTACACAAAAACATTAACAATACACATAATAGTTATATGAGATAAGTTAATATATTACACTCACCGATCTCCATGAGGCATGATTAAAGTCCTATCAGCCTCTCGCTCTATCGTGTGACGAGGCTTTACTGAGTGGCTTTTTCTTGAGCGACGTGTGCGTGTCGCTGAAGAGCCTCCTGAGCCATCATCCATCGGGTTGTCAGCCAGTTCGCCCTGTTGGCCCCACTGTTCCCACGCCTGTTGCTGCTCTCTCTGGTGGTCCCACTGGTCCCATGGCTGGTGATGCTGTGCGGCCTGGTCCCATGTCGCGTGCTCCACCTCCTCATTGTGCTCCACCTCCTCATTGTGCTGCTCAGCCTCATTGTGCTCCTCCTCCTCATTGTGCTGCTCATCCTGGTACATACAACTCAAGATTTATTTATAAATATGTAAACAAATTTATTTGTACAAGATATGTTACCTCATCTCCATGTACAGCACTCAACAGCTCTCGACGTCTGCTGCTGCTCGAAGAACTACCCTGAAAAAGGCCCAGGCCCTTGAACAGCCCCTTCACTGACTTCTTTGATTTTGGCGGCATCCTGCATCAAAAATAAAAAATTATTCATTAGTGCATCAAAAATGACATAATCCTTAAAAAATAGAAACAAATGAAATAACAAAACAACTTTACTTGATAAATATCATCAAAATCAGGATCTATTTGTTCTCTACTATGCAGAGGTCGCCATGTAACTTTTTTCCTAACAGGTTGTCTTCTCCGTCTCTCGGGAAAAGTTAAGTCGTTAACGTCTGCAACCAGTGAATCTAATGCCGGTGCAGGATCAATATGAAAACTAGTTGGCAACTCTTCTTCTTGAAACACCTCATCAACCTGCTCAAGGTGACCAATTTGATATTCGTCCTCACCAGGAGTGTATAGGCGTTCGCGGGGATTTACATTGTACACAACCCTCCATTTAGACAACTTTTTGCATGGATATGTCGAGAAATAAACTTGGTCTGCTTGATGGGCAAGGATATACGTGTCGTGTCCTTGAAGCAATTTTTCAGGTTGGATCTGTGTCATCCCAAATTCGGTCCTATAATACTTCGGGTCATACCATTTACACTCAAAGAAAACTAGCGTTAAAGGCTTATTTCCAGCAAATGTAATCTCGATTATATTTTTGATTTTCCCGTAATAGCAGGCTTCGTGTCCTTCCATGTCGGTTGCCCTAGTAACGACTCCACTATTTTGAGTGGCGGCCATAGGATGACTTGATTTGAAAATGCTTGAACGAAAGCAATATCTATTGACGTCGTAACGTCCATAGCTTTTGGCAGTTACGCTTCCAATAGATAACTAACGTAAGTCATCATTCAAATTCATTTCCTCCCCAAACTGTCAATTATGCCACAAAGCATTAGCAAAATCTGTAATATTAGTTAACTAAAATTAGGTCTCTGAGCCACATAATTAAGACTTACATGGTCCCGAAGCCACATAATGAAATTAGGTCGCCCATGCATACCATCGCGTCGCAATTTGTCTATGTCTCTCGCTGTTGGCCTACCGAGACACCTCATGTTTTGTTCATCAAACTCGTTGTCAAATATTATTGTATGACATGAGATATTTGATAACATAAACTAATTCACATATGAACAGTTTAAGGAAATAAGTCTTACACAAAGTATTTCTCCACCTCAGGCATATTCATGAACATGTACAATAAAGCAGACTTCCGTTCTTCCATACTGAGGTGATATGCCTTGGGTGGACCAACGGCTTTGCCGTTTGTCTGAAAAATCGAAAGATCACTACACGGAGGCATCTCTCGTTCATCATCATGGTACCTTTTCTTTCGAGCAAATACATTATGTTCTTCTGCAAAGTAACAACTTGTGAAGTGTGCTACCTCCTTTAGTTTAAATTGTTCCGCAATACATCCTTCAACTCTTGCCTTATTGCCCACCATTGCTCTAAGCTTCTTTAATGCTCTTTCTATATGAAACATCCACCTGTACTAAACAGGACCACCGACCTTAGCCTCATATGGAAGATGTATAAAGAGATGCTGCATAGGATTGAAGAAACCCGGTGGAAATATTTTTTCCAATTTGCACAAAAGCACCGGTGCCTCTTTCTCCAGCTATTCCATCACATCTCTTCTGATTTCTTTAGCACACAATTGTCTGTAGAAATAGCTAACTTCAGCTAACGTTTTCCACACAGCTTCGGAAATGTACCCACGAAACATTACATGCATGAGCCTCTCCATAATTATGTGGAAGTCATGGCTCTTCAGTCCATTCATCTTCATTGTCTTCAAGTTCACAGATCTTCTAAAACCAGTGGCATAACCATCGGGGAATTTAATATCCTTCATCCACTTCATCACTTCTTTCCATTGCTTAGGTTTCAGACAATAGTCAGCTTTTGGTTTGCCTCCGTTTTCTCTAAGCACTTGGGTTGGACGATCACATATCACTGCTAAGTCCATGCATGCCTTGTCATTATCTTTCGTTTTATCAGGGAAATCCATGCATGTATTTATGAGGGCTTGGCAAAAGTTACTCTCTTGATGCATGACATCGATGTTGTGCATCAAAATCATGACTTAGCATAAGGAAGCTCCCACAAGCCACATATGTGAGTCCAGTTATGCTCCTCACCAAAACCTTGATACCTTTTCCCACTCTTGTCTAGGACAAGTTTCCTATGCTCTTCTGTAATTTCTATCCCACTATGTCGCTTGGGCGGTCCCTTCGTGACGATGGTGCCCTTCCTAAATTCCTTTCTCTGCCTTCTGAAGGGGTGATTGAAGGGTAGAAAACATCTATGGCAATCAAAGTAACATATCTTGCCACCAGCACTAAGACGAAAACAATCTGTATCTTTAGCACAATAAGGACACGTCAATCTACCATGCACGCTCCATCCAGAGAAAATAGCATACGCCATAAAATCATGAACCGAGAACAGATATGCAACACGAAGATTGAATTTCTGCTTCTTGAAGCAGTCATAGGCTTCCACACCTTGCCATAGCTTCTTTAACTCTTCAATCAGTGGTTGAAGCATCACATTGAGGCGTACGCCAGGATGCTCATGCCTAGGTATAACAAGACATAGGAACATAAACTCATATTTCATGCAAAGAGCAGGTGGAAGGTTGTACGGTATGGCAATGATAGGACAACATGAATACGACGCAGCGGTCATATTGAACGGCGTGAAACCATCAGTTGCCAAGCCGATACGAACGTTTCTTGCATCGCTGGCAAAATCTGGATCAAAGTTGTCAAGAGCCTTCCATGCATCACCATCTGACGGGTGCACCATTAACCCATCTTGTCTGTCCGTACAATCTTTATGCCACCTGAAAGGGAAATAGGCTTACACATTTTCCTAATTGATTTTGGTGGTTGAATTGCCCAACACAAATAATTGGACTAACTAGTTTGCTCTAGATTATAAGTTCTACAGGTGCCAAAGGTTCACAACAAACCAATAAAAAGACCAAGAAAGGGTTCAAACAAAGAGAGCAAAAGACTACCGAAGTGTGCCCTGGTCTGGCGCACCGGACTGTCCGGTGTGCCACCGGACAGTGTCTGGTGCACCAGAGAACCCAACTCCGAACTTGCCACCTTTGGGAATTTTGGGAGCAGCTCCGCTATAATTCACCGGACTGTCCGGTGTAGCACCGGACTATCCGGTGCGCCAACGGAGTAACGGCTACACAGCGCCAACGGTCGTCTGCAACGAACAATAAATGCGCTACAGTGCGCGCCTGCGCGCGCAGAAGTCAGAGCAGCGCCAGAAGGCGCACCGGACAGTGAACAGTGACTGTCCGGTGGCCCAGAAGTCAGAAACTCCAACGGTCGAACCCTAACGGCCGGGTGACGTAGCTGGCGCACCGGACTATCCGGTGCACCATTCGACAGCAGCCTCCACCTATGGCTATTTTGGTGGTTGCACCATTCATTGCATCCAAGTTTTCAGCCTTCAAACCCCATACAAGAGCTATAGCATTCAATACAAGACACAAACAAAGAGATCAAATCCTCTCCCAAGTCCGGAATCACTCCAACTAAATTAGTGACTAGAGAGAGAGACATTTGTGTTCATTTGAGCTCTTGCGCTTGGATTGCTTTTCTTCTTCCTTCTTTCTTGTTTCCAACTCAATTGTAATCAAGGCAAGAGACACCAATTGTGTGGTGGTCCTTGTGGGGACTTTGTGTCCTAATTGATTGAGAAGAGAAGCTCACTCGGTCTAGATGACCATTTGAGAGAGGGAAAGGGTTGAAAGAGACCCGGTCTTTGTGACCACCTCAACGGGGAGTAGGTTTGCAAGAACCGAACCTCGGTAAAACAAATCTCCGCGTCACACTTTTCATTTGCTTGTGATTTGTTTTCGCCCTCTCTTTTCGGACTCGATTTTAACTCTAACGCTAACCCCGACTTGTAGTGTGTGCTTAAGTTTATAATTTTCAGATTCTGCCTATTCACCCCCCCTCTAGGCGACTTTCAATTGGTATCAGAGCCCGGTACTTCATTAGAGCCTAACCGCTCAAAGTGATGTCGGGAGAACACGCCAAGAAGGAGATGGTGACCGGCGAGAAGCCCGCCACAAGCCATGGGAAGGCTCCATCTGGGGAGTCCGGTAACAAGGTGAAGGGATCCCCTTCACACGACAAGTCGCGTTAGAGCGGCGAGAAGAAAAAGAAGATGAAGAAAGTGGTCTACTACGAGACCGACTCTTCATCGCCATCCACCTTCGGCTCCGACACGCCATCCGTCACTTCTAAGCGCCATGAGCGCAAGAAGTTTACTAAGACCCCCCTACGCTATCCACGCATTTCCAAATGCACTCCTTTACTTTCCGTCCCTTTAGGCAAACCACCCATGTTTGATGGTGAAGATTATAATATGTGGAGTGACAAAATGAGGCACCATCTAACCTCACTCCACACTAGTATTTGGGATGTTGTTGAGATTGGAGTACAGGTACCATCGCCGGGGGATGAAGACTATGACTCGGACGAAGTTGCCCAAATCCGGCACTTCAACTCCCAAGCCACCACTATACTCCTCGCCTCTCTAAGTCGAGAGGAGTATAATAAGGTGCAAGGGTTGAAGAGTGCCAAAGAGATTTGGGACGTGCTCAAAACCGCGCACGAAGGAGACGAGGTGACCAAGATCACCAAGAGGGAAACGATCAAGGGGGAGCTCGGTCGCTTCATGCTTCACCAAGGGGAGGAGCCACAAGCACTGTACAACCGGCTCAAGACATTGGTGAATCAAGTGCACAACCTCGGGAGCACCAAGTGGGATGACCATGAAATGGTCAAGGTTATTCTTAGATCACTCGTTTTTCTTAATCCCACTCAAGTTCAATTAATTCATGGTGATCCAAGATATAAACTAATGTCTCCCGAGGAAGTGATAGGAAAATTTGTGAGCTTTGAATTGATGATCAAAGGCTCCAAGAAAATCATCGAGCAAGGCGCCTCCTCCACACCCGATGTGCAACCCATTGCATTCAAGGCAATGGAGGAGAAGAAAGAAGACTCTACACCAAGTAGGGTCCCCATCGACGCCTCCAAGCTCGACAATGAGGAGATGGCGCTCATCATCAAGAGCTTCCGCCAAATCCTCAAGCAAAGGAGGGGGAAAGACTACAAGTCCCGCTCCAAGAAGGTTTGCTACAAATGTTGTAAGCCCGGTCATTTTATCGCTAAATGTCCTTTGTCTAGTGATAGTGATAGGGATAACGACAAGAGGGGGAAGAAGAAGGAGAAGAAAAGATATTACAAGAAGAAGGGCGGCGATGCCCATGTTTGTCGGGAGTGGGACTCCGACGAGAGCTCCACCGACTCCTCCGACAAGGACGCCGCCAACATCGCCATCAACAAGGGACTTCTCTTCCCCAACGTCGGCCACAAGTGCCTCATGGCAAAGGACGACAAGGAAAAGAAGGTAAAATCAAGATCCTCCACTAAGTATGCAACCTCTAGTGATGAGGAAATATCTAGTGATGATGAGGATAACTTGCTTACTCTTTTTGCCAATCTTAACATGCAACAAAAAGAGAAATTGAATGAATTAATTAGTGCCATTCATGAGAAGGATGAACTCTTGGATAGCCAAGAGGACTTCCTTATTAAAGAGAACAAAAAGCATGTTAAGGTTAAAAATGCTTATGCTCTAGAGGTAGAAAAATGTGAAAAATTAACTAGTGAGCTAAGCACTTGCCATGACACTATTTCCAACCTTAGAATTGAGAATGCTAATTTGATTGCTAAGGTTGAGAAGACAAATATTTGTGATGATTCAATTGCCAATCTTAGAAATGATAATGCTAGTTCAATTGCTAAGATTGAAAAATTGAATGCCTCTCTTGCTAGCCTTAGAAATGAAAATGAAAAATTAATTGCTAAGGCTAAAGACTTAGATGTTTGCAATGCTTCTCTTTCCAATCTTAGAGATGAGAACGCTATTTTACATGCTAAGATTGTTGAACTAAAAACTTGCAAACCCTCTACATCTACTGTTGAGCATGTTACTATTTGCACTAGATGTAGAGACATTAATGTTGATGTTATTCATGATCACCTAGCTTTAATTAAACTACAAAATGATCACATAGCTCAATTTAGTGCCAAAATTAATGAGCATGACTTAGAAAATGAAAAATTTAAATTTGCTAGAAGCATGCTCTATAGTGCGAGACGCCCTGGCATTAAGGATGGCATTGGCTTCCAACAGGGAGACAATGTCAAGCTTAATGCCCCTCCTAAAAGACTGTCTAATTTTGTTAAGGGCAAGGCTCCCATGCCTCAGGATAACGAGGGTTATATTTTATATCCTGCTGGTTATCCTGAGGATAAGATTAGGAGAATTCATGCAAAGAAGACTCATTCTCATCATGCTTTTATTTACAAGAATGAGGCTTCTAGCTCTAGGCGTTATACACATGTTAAAATGCCTAAGAAGAAAACTCCTATTGCATCAAATGAACCTAATGTTTCATTTAAGACTTTTGATGCATCATATGTTTTAACTAACAAATCAGGCAAAGTAGTTGCCAAATATGTTGGGGGCAAACACAAGGGGTCAAAGACTTGTGTTTGGGTACCCAAGGTGCTTGTTTCTAATGTGAAAGGACCCAATACCGTTTGGGTACCTAAGAACAAGGCCTAAATTTGTTTTGTAGGTTTATGCATCCGGGGGCTCAAGTTGGATAATTGATAGCGGGTGCACAAACCACATGACAGGGGAGAAAAGGATGTTCTCCTCCTATGAGAAAAACCAAGATCCCCAATAGGCTATCACATTCGAGGATGGAAATCAAGGTTTGATCAAAGGATTGGGTAAAATTGTATATCTGAGAGCACCTAGAGGGGGGGTGAATAGGTGATCCTGTAAAACACTTGAAACTTAATCCACAAAACTTGATTAGGAGTTAGCACAATTAAGCCAAGTGGCTAGAGAGGAGAACTTGCACAACACGATAACCACAAAGAGATCAACACAGAGATGGCACAGTGGTTTATCCCGTGGTTCGGCCAAGTCCAACACTTGCCTACTCCACGTTGTGGCGTCCCAACGGACGAGGGTTGCAATCAACCCCTTTCAAGCAGTCCAAAGACCCACTTGAATACCACGGTGTTTTGCTTTGCTTACTATATCCCGTTTGCGAGGAATCTCCATAACTTGGAGCCTCTCGCCCTTACACTTTGATGTTCACAAAGAAGCACGGAGTAAGGGAGAGATGAGCAACGCACACAAGACACGAAATCAGAATACCAACACGCACACAAGTCACAACAAGAGCTCACAACACAACCCGACGAGATCACAACTCAAATGGAGCTCTAGTTGCTATCACAAAGAATCAAATGCGCGAAATCGAAGTCTTGGTGCTTAGGAATGCTTAGAGAATGCTTGATATACTCCTCCATGCGCCTAGGGGTCCCTTTTATAGCTCCAAGGCAGCTAGGAGCCGTTGAGAGCATTCCAGGAAGGCAATTCTTGCCTTCTGTCGCCTGGCGCACTGGACAGTCCGGTGCACCACCGGACACTGTCCGGTGTGGATCTCTTTCCTTATTTGGCGAAGCCGACCGTTGCAGTCTTGGAGCCGTTGGCGCACCGGACACTGTCCAGTGCACACCGGACAGTCCGGTGCCCCTTCCGACCGTTGGCGCTTGCCACGCGTCGCGCGCGGATTCCGCGGCCGACCGTTGGCCCGGCTGACTGTTGGCTCACCGGACAGTCCGGTGCACCACCGGCAGTCCGGTGAATTTTAGCTGTACGCCGCCGACGAAGTCCCGAGAGCAGCTAGTTGACGGATGCCAGCCTGGCGCACCGGACACTGTCTGGTGCACCACCGGACAGTCCGGTGCACCCAGACTGAGCAGACTCTTGGCTGCTTTGAGCCACTCTTTTTCAATTGCTTTTTCTCTGATTCTAACACTTAGACAAACATGTTAGTACACAAAAACCAATGTACTAAGTCTAGAATCATACCTTTGTATTGATTTGCACCTTATCCATCATTTGACATAGTTTATCACTTAAACACTTGTGTTGGACACTAAATCACCAAAATACTTAGAAATGGCCCAAGGGAACATTTCCCTTTCAATATCACCTGACCATTCTATTTCTAATGTTTTTCTTGTAGATTCTTTAGATTACAATTTGCTTTCTGTTTCTCAATTATGCAAAATGGGCTACAACCGTCTTTTTACGGATATAGGTGTCACTGTCTTTAGAAGAAGTGATGATTCAGTAGCATTTAAGGGAGTGTTAGAGGGTCAGCTATACTTAGTAGATTTTGATAGAGTTGAACTCGACACTTGCTTAATTGCTAAGACTAACATGGGTTGGCTCTAGCATCGCCGACTAGCCCATGTTGGAATGAAGAATCTTCACAAGCTTCTAAAGAGAGAGCACATTTTGGGACTAACCAATGTTCATTTTGAGAAAGATAGGGTTTGTAGCGCATGTCAAGAAGGGAAGCAAGTTGGTGTCCATCATCCACACAAAAACATCATGACAACTGACATGCCACTGGAGCTCCTCCACATGGACCTATTCGGCCCGATAACTTACATAAGCATCGGCGGAAGTAAGTACTGTCTAGTTATTGTGGATGATTATTCTCGCTTCACTTGGGTATTCTTTTTGCAGGAAAAATCTCAAACCCAAGAGACTTTGAAAGGATTCTTGAGACAGACTCAAAATGAGTTCGGCTTAAGGATCAAAAAGATTAGAAGCAACAACGGAACGAAGATCAAGAATTCTCAAATTGAAGGCTTTCTTGAGTAGGAGGGCATCAAGCATGAGTTCTCTTCTCCCTACACGCCACAACAAAATGGTGTAGTAGAGAGGAAGAATAGAACTCTATTGGACATGGCAAGGACCATGCTTGATGAGTACAAGACTTTGGATCGGTTTTGGGCCGAGGCAGTCAACACCGCCTGCTACGCCATCAACCGGTTATATCTACATCGAATCCTCAAGAAGACATCTTATGAACTCCTCACCGGTAAAAAGCCCAATGTTTCATACTTTAGAGTCTTTGGTAGCAAATGCTTTATTCTTGTTAAAAGAGGTAGAAAATCTAAATTTGCTCCTAAGGCTGTAGAAGGCTTTTTACTTGGTTATGACTCAAACACAAGGGCATATAGAGTCTTCAACAAGTCCACTAGACTAGTTGAAGTTTCTTGTGACATTGTGTTTGATGAGACTAACGGCTCTCAAGTAGAGCAAGTTGATCTTGATGAGCTAGATGATGAAGAGGCTCCATGCGTCGCGCTAAGGAACATGTCCATTGGGGATGTGTGTCCTAAGGAATCCGAAGAGCCTCCACATACACAAGATCAACCATCTTCCTCAATGCAAGCATCCCCACCAACTCAAGATGAGGATGAGGCTCAAGATGATGAAGGAGAAGATCAAGAAGATGAGCCACCTCAAGAAGACGACAATGATCAAGGGGGAGATGCAAATGATCAAGACAAGGACGATGAACAAGATCCAAGACCGCCACACCCAAGAGTCCACCAAGCAATCCAACGAGATCACCCCGTGAACACCATCCTCGACGATATTCATAAGGGGGTAACCACTCAATCTCGTGTTGCTCATTTTTGTGAACATTACTCTTTTGTTTCCTCTATTGAGCCACACAGGGTAGAGGAAGCACTTCAAGATTCGGATTGGGTGTTGGCGATGCAAGAGGAGCTCAACAACTTCACGAGGAATGAGGTATGGCATTTAGTTCCACATCCTAACCAAAATATTGTAGGAACCAAGTGGGTCTTCCGCAACAAACAAGATGAGCATGGTGTGGTGACAAGGAACAAAGCCCGACTTGTGGCCAAGGGGTATTCACAAGTCGAAGGTTTGGATTTTGGTGAAACCTATGCACCCATAGCTAGGCTTGAGTCAATTCGTATATTACTTGCCTATGCTACTTACCATGGCTTTAAGCTTTACCAAATGGACGTGAAGAGTGCCTTCCTCAATTGACCAATCAAGGAAGAGGTCTATGTTGAGCAACCTCCCGGCTTTGAAGATAGTGAGTATCCTAACCATGTCTACAAACTCTCTAAGGCGCTTTATGGGCTCAAGCAAGCCCCGAGAGCATGGTATGAATGCCTAAGAGATTTCCTTATCACTAATAGCTTCAAAGTCGGCAAGGCCGATCCTACTCTCTTTACTAAAACTATTGAAAATGATTTGTTTGTATGCCAAATTTATGTTGATGATATCATATTTGGGTCTACTAACAAATCCATTTGTGAAGAGTTTAGTAGGATCATGACTCAAAAATTCGAGATGTCAATGATGGGGGAGTTGAAGTATTTCTTAGGATTCCAAGTCAAGCAACTCCAAGAAGGCACCTTCATTAGCCAAACAAAGTACATTCAAGATATTCTTACCAAGTTTGGGATGAAGGATGCTAAACCCATCAAGACACCCATGGGAACCAATGGGCATCTCGACCTCGACACGGGAGGTAAATCCGTAGATCAAAAGGTATACCGGTCGATGATAGGTTCTTTACTCTATTTATGTGCTTCACGACCGGATATTATGCTTTCCGTATGCATGTGTGCAAGATTCCAAGCCGATCCTAAGGAAGTTCACCTTAAGGCCGTAAAACGAATCTTGAGATATTTAGTTTATACTCCTAAGTTTGGCCTTTGGTACCCTAGGGGATCCACTTTTGATTTAATTGGTTATTCTGATGCTGATTGGGCAGGGTGTAAGATTGATAGAAAGAGCACATCAGGGACTTGCCAGTTCTTGGGAAGATTTCTGGTGTCTTGGGCTTCAAAGAAACAAAATTATGTAGCTCTTTCTACCGCCAAAGCCGAGTATATTGCCATAGGCCATTGTTGCGCGCAATTGCTTTGGATGAGGCAAACCCTTAGGGACTATGGTTACAAATTAACCAAAGTTCCTCTCCTATGTGATAATGAGAGTGCAATTTGCATGGCGGATAATCCCGTTGAGCATAGCCGCACTAAACACATAGCCATTCGGTATCACTTTTTGAGGGATCACCAACAACGGGGGGATATCTATTAACACCAAAGAACAATTAGTCGATATCTTTACCAAGCCACTAGATGAGAAAACCTTTACCAAACTTAGGCATGAGCTAAATATTCTTGATTCTAGGAATTTTGATTGATATTTTGCACACATAGCTCTTTTATATACCATTGATCATCTCTTTCATGTGCTATGACTAATGTGTTTTCAAGTGCATATTATGCTAAGTCATAGATTGAAAGGGAAATGGAGTCCTCGGCGAAGACAAGGCTTCCACTCCACTCCATCAAATTATTCATCCTTCGCCATCGCTCCACAACGCTCTCAAATTTGGTATAATCTTCACTCTCTTATTTACCAAAGTGGGAGAAAGTTTGAGAAGGGCTTATATTTCACTCACAAGTATCCGTTTTTGGCGATTCATGCCAAAGGGGAGAAAGTATTAGCCCAAAGCAAAAGGACCGCACCACCACCAATTTCAAAAATCAATTTGTGTTAAGAAAAGGTTTTTCAATTGGCATCTTATCTTTGATATAATTTCAAATTTGTATACCCTCTTCAAAATTACTATCTAAAACCCTCTTGAACACTAAGAGAAGGATTTCATTAAGGGGGAGTTTTGTTTAGTCAAAGGAAAAGCATTTGAAACCGGGGGAGAAAATTTCATATCTTGAAAATGCTTCTCAAAATCTTATTAATATACCTTTGACTATTTTGCAAAATACTTTGAAAAGAATTTCCAAAATATTTGCAAAACAAAACAAGTGGTGCAAGCGTGGTCCAAAATTTTAATAAGAAGAAAGCCATCCATGCATATCTAGTAGAAATGATTATTGGTTTCATTCCAAGCAACCTTTGCACTTATATTATGCAAACTAGTTCAATTCTGCACTTTTATATTTGCTTTGGTTTGTGTTGGCATCAATCACCAAAAAGGGGGAGATTGAAAGGGAAATAGGCTTACACCTTTTCCTAATTGATTTTGGTGGTTGAATTGCCCAACACAAATAATTGGACTAACTAGTTTGCTCTAGATTATAAGTTCTACAGGTGCCAAAGGTTCACAACAAACCAATAAAAAGACCAAGAAAGGGTTCAAACAAAGAGAGCAAAAGACTACCGAAGTGTGCCCTGGTCTGGTGCACCGGACTGTCCGGTGTGCCACCGGACAGTGTCCGGTGCACCAGAGAACCCAACTCCAAACTTGCCACCTACGGGAATTCTGGGAGCAGCTCCGCTATAATTCACCGGACTGTCCGGTGTAGCACTGGACTGTCCGGTGCGCCAACGGAGTAACGGCTACATAGCGCCAACGGTCGTCTGCAACAAACAATAAATGCGCTACAGTGCGCGTCTGCGCGCGCAGAAGTCAGAGCAGCGCTAGAAGGCGCACCGGACAGTGAACAGTGACTGTCTGGTGCACCACCGGATTGTCCGGTGGCCCAGAAGTCTAGCGCCACTTGTCTAAATATTAGTATAGATAGTTAGTAGTAGCAGTAGAATAATGTTGTGGTAGTTAGTAGAGTAGTGTAGTGTTAGTGGTAGTGTAATGTAATGTGATGTAATATAGTAAGCAAGGTGGAAAAAGGTCGACTCGTAATGAGTCGGCTTTTGAGTTTGTGTAACCCCCTCTAATATGAATAAATAAATCAGTTGCCCCAACTAATCAGTGCTTCGTTGTTTTTTTGTTTGCTTGTTTGAAAGTTTGCCCATGTGCCTAATACTGTCAGTGTTTTAGAGGTAACTGCCAAGTGATGCTTGATGCTTTTGCTTTCCCGAGTAGTGATCTGGCACTTTAGAAATAGTGCCCGACCCAAGAAACCCCATTTATACTCGTGCCGACGTGCCTTTTTGATTTCTGAGCCCTAGCTTCACTTTCTCTCTTCATTCACCCCTCTGATTCCCTGAATTTCCGAGCCCGCTCACCCCACCGGAAAAAAATCGCGATGGCCCCCAAGCGAAAGAGGTAGAGCACCGCTGCTGCATTCATCCCGCCCATCGAGCCCAACAGCCAGCTTCCCTTTGCTGGTAATCACATGTCTGTCATTTCTGAATCCGATCTTCTTCATCTCATTGAGGTTGGGGTTTTGCTTCCGAAGGAGCTCTGCTCTTGGCGGATTTGTCGTGGTGTCACTGTTCCAACAAAAGACACGCATGAATCTATTGTTTACGTTCCCTTTCTCATTCGTGGGCTTGCTCTTCCCATCTCCCCCTTTTTCCGCGGCCTCCTTGATTTCTATGAGTTGAATCTGATGCACTTGAACCCTAATTCAATTCTACAAGTTGCCATTTTCATACATCTGTGCGAGGCTTTTCTCGGGATTCTTCTCCACTTTGGACTTTGGAAATATCTTTATCATTGTTGGCCCGGGATGGCTAGGGGACAACACCAGCTAGTTGGCGGCGCAAGTCTAGAGCTTCGCCGTGGAAGGAAATTGGAGTATCTCGATATTCCTCTTAAGGACAGTATCAAAGGGTGGCGCCTTGAGTGGTTCATCATGGAAAACCACTTCAACTCTCTCCCCCTCGGCCAGGGAGGCAACCAGATGTTCGCACACTTAGTTGGGTAGAATCTCCTACCTTTTCGGAGATAACAGAGGCCAAAGTACTGCTTGTCGAGGTCTACCTGCTGAAGGATGGAGGTCTGACTGCTGAAGCTGTAGTTGCTGACTTCGTTTTCAAAAATATCCAACCTTTGAAGGACAGGATTTATCCCGCTTACTTATATAGCGGCGTCAATGATTCCACTCGGGTCACGAATAGGAGGATTCCCAATGAGGATCTGCTGAGCCGACTGGACATGATCTTGAGGGGCAGAATCTCAAATGCTGGTGCTCCTGTGGCCTATTCTGCATGGAACCTGCCGCCAAATAAGCCATTTTCTGAGTTTATCTCCAACCCTTCTGCTCGTGACAGTAGCCTAGGTCATAGAGAGCGACCCTCTCCTAAGGACATTGAGGCATTGATTGCTCCACTTCAGAGTCTTCCCGAGGCTGAGAGGCTAACCCACTTTGAGATGCCGGCCAGCACTGATGATGCCGAAATGCATGCCGTGCTTAGCCTGCTGGCTGGGGAGTCGACTGATTCTACCCACATCGAGCCGATGGCTATCATGACTGGGCAAGAATTTGATGAAGAAGTGGAGGCTTGGAAACCCGAAGGTGCTCGCCCGAAGCGTTCACACCGAATGAACCGCCCAATAGCACCTGTCGAGGAGAATAAGAAGAAGAGGCGACTTCGGCGACTGTCGTGATTGGATCAGGACACTGGTCCTTCTATGCCGATCCTTGACGATGTCCCGGTGGACGCCCATCCCAAGGTTGACGCCAAAATCAGTGATAAATCACAGACTACTGGTGGCATGTTTGATGAGGATGAAGAGGAGGAAGAGGAAGAAATCCCATGGATCCACAAGAACAGCCGTTTCTACAGAGGCAATGAGGGGGGTAGCGATATTCCCTCTCCAGCTCTGTCAGCACTTATCAGTCTTCAGGGGCTTTCAATATTAGATTTTGATCAAGCACTGGAAAAGGTCATTCCTGAAGAAATATTATCGGAGCCTCCTGAAGATGATATCCCAACTGTCTGTTCGGAAGTCCCAGATGGTGGGCTTCTATTGCTTGGTTCTGCCGAGCAAGAGGTAACCCAAGTGGTGTCTCGCGCATCGTCGACCTTGGAGGGCAGTCTCCCATGCAAAAATACTGATCTGAGTTATCCGACTCCCATGGAGGTGACTGAGGGGCCTTCAGCTTCAGAAGCGGCTGCTGCAGAAAACCCAGGCCCTAAGGGTGGTGCTGGCAGCTACCTAGCCCCCAAGGGTATTGCTGGTAGTGATCCAGCCCTTGTGGGTAGTGCAAGCTACAACTCAGCCCCTGAGGATGTTCAGGTGTGCTCTCTTTCCAACACCTCCATGGATGTCCACATTGGGTCATCCCCAATCCGGTCTGATGGGGCGACGACAGTACGTGCTTCTACGGCCTTAATTGGTAAGTCGCCTTAGAGGTCAGCGAGCCAGACACAAAGAGCCTGTTGTCCGCTGGTGGGGCTGAGGTCACCCCGGGTGGTGTTCTTGAGATTGTTCCAGTTGATCTTCCCTCGTCAAGCCATGCTCCAGTTCCTCCAGCCTTGGGCCTTCCACTATTCCTTTCCAATCTCCAGGTGAGTTGTTTTTTTGCTCTATATTGTTTGTACTAGTGAATTATCTTTCTTCTGCTCATCTGTCTATGACCACAGGATTTTGTTGATGAAGTATCTGCCCAGTTGAAGTCCTGCGGTGTTGTTACTCCTGAACAAGCTCTATCTCTAATGCAGTGGAATCCTTTGCTGCTCTAGAAACAGATAGATGACTTGAAAGCGTCGAATGCTGGTTAGTGTGTTTACAATTTCTTTAGCCGTTCTGATTGATCAACTTATCTTTAATCACACATTTCCTTTTAGTTGCATTGTCAGATATGGCTCAACGGTGTTCTGACCTTGAGGAAAAGTATTCTCAGAGTCAGACTGACTTAGCTCAGACTTCTGCCTTTCTGGATAGTGCACGCTCTCTAAACTCTTCTCTGAACGCCCAACTTGATTATGAAAGGATGGCACGTGAGGTAAGCTTCCCTGGCTGACCCTGTTCTATTATTATTGCCTTGGTGCTGAGTGTTGATTTCTGTTTGCAGGAGGAGAAATGAGCACTTGTTGCCTCTCGCGACAATCTAGACAGGTTGTACCGTGATGCCAGCAACTCCTTGACCATCCTAGAGAGGAGCCACCGCTTCACTATGTCTGACTTAGATCATCACTACAATGAGCTGCAGGCATCTCAAGATGAAGTTCTACGACTTGGACGATTGTTGTCGACCAAGGATTCCACCATCAAGGATCTGCGAGCTTCCAAGAAGACTGTTGCACAGGAGCTAGAGGTGGCCCAGCTTGCTGTTAAAACTCTTGAGGACAACTGTGTCGTCCTGAAGGCCCAGCGTGACAAAGATATGGATAAAGCCATCCGCGCTGGACGGATCCTGATGAGGAGACCCGGTGTTGTGGTGCCTGACGATATTGTCGCTGATGTCAAGGCCACGCCGGACGCTGCAAGTCGTCCCTCTTCTTCTGTTGCACCCGCGAAGGATACTGTCTGAAAAGATGCTTTAATATGGTGATGTCCTGTGAAAACACTTTTGGTATTGGGTTAGTATCACTTTGAAGGATAGATGTATTGTGAACTCTATATGCACGCGACAGTTGTGTTAGAACCCAAATATTCTGTGAACAGGGTGCCGAAAAACGCCCCTAGCACTAGCAAGTAAGATATTCTCTTTCTCTGAAGTATTTTTAATCTCAGCTGGTTGTTCTGCTATTAGGGTACAGTGGTCATCCCAAACAGAGCGAATGCAAGTATACCGCGCTGGCTTAAGGTTTTTTTCCAACTTAAGCCGATTGCACCGTTAGCAAGGTATAGTGGTCACCCTAAGTCAGGTAAGCATGAGCATGTCGCACCGACTTAAGTCATCACCGACTTAAGCTGATTGCTCCGTCAGCAGGGTATAGTGGTCGCCCTAAGTCAGATAAGCGCGAGCATGTCGCACCGACTTAAGTCATCGCCGACTTAAGCCGATTGCTCCATTAGCAGGGTATAGTGGTCACCCTAAGTCAGGCAAGCGTGCTGATTTTGAGTCCAGCCCAATCGAAGTTAGCTATGAGTCAAGAGTCTGAATGCTTTTGGAGAATGAAAACTTTATTGATGATGAAATCCTCGGATTTACAGGTTACAATGTTCCTTCAAGAATGTTGAGGCCTCGCTAAGGATAGAATTTTCTGAGGTGTTCTATGTTCCACGAGTTCCCCACTTCCGTGTCGTCCATCTGAGTAAGCTGGTATGATGATCCCGATCGTATGACCTCTGATACAATGAACAGTCCTTCCCATAGTGGTGATAACTTGTGCTACCCTTCCCCCGTAAGAATTTGGCGAAGTATCAAGTCTCCCACTGCAAAGGACCGGTGCCGCACAACTTTATCATGATAGCGTCTCAAGGTCTGCTGGTACCTAGCCGACTGAATTACTGTGTTCAATCATTCTTCCTCCAGCACATCGATGTCTTCTAGCCTGGTTGCTTCTGCTTTGGCTATGCTTTCGAAAGTTAACCTTGGCGCCCCGAAGATTAGGTCGACGGGTAGCACTGCTTCTGATCCATAAACCATGAAAAACGGGGTATTTCCATGCAGAGCCCGACTGGGTTGAGTTCTCAGGCTCCAAACCACGTATGGCAGCTCTCTAATCCATTTCCCTGCAAGCTTTTCACTCTTGTCGAATACCTTCTTTCTGAGTGCTTACAGTATCATTCCGTTGGCCCTTTCTACTTGGCCATTGGCTCTTGGGCGCGCCACTGATGCGTACTTGATCTGGATGCTCTGTTGCTCGCAGAAGTCAAAGAATTCAAAGTTGGTGAAGTTGGATCCCAGGTTAGTGATGATGCTGTTTGGTATCCCAAACCTGAATATTATGTCTTGTATAAACTCCACCGCTTTAGTTGAGGTCAGAGAAGCGATTGGCTTGTACTCTATCCACTTTGTGAATTTGTCAATGGCAACTAGTACATGAGTATAGCCTCCCCGAGCTTTCTTGAAAGGTCCGATCATGTCCAGCCCCTAGCATGCAAACGACCATGTTACAGGAATGGTCTGCAGCTGCTACGCAGGCAAGTGTTGTTGCTTCGATAGGAATTGGCATGCTTCACACTTCTGGACTAAATCAGTAGCATCGATTTTCGCCGTTGACCAATAGAAACCGGATCTAAAAGCCTTTCCGACTAGAGTCCTTGACGCTGCATGTATTCCACACTGCCTGGCATGGATTTCATCCAACAATTGCCTCCCAGCAACTAAATGAATGCATTTCATGAGGACTCCTGTTGCACCTCTTCTGTACATTAGGCCCCCTATGATGGTGTAATGGGTCGACTGCCTCACGATGCGCTCAGCTGCAGCCTTGTCATCCGGCTCTTCTTCATTTTTTATATATCTGATGCTAGGCTATCTCTAGTAGTTGGGGTTTGACTCTGGTTGGCTCAAGGTGTTGCACTCTTCCGCCTGACCTGAAAGAATGCTTGGTCATGATATTTCTTGGACGAAGATTCTGGGTGGGGCCTGGGCCCGACTGGATCCCAGTTTCGACAACGCGTCTGCTGCTGTGTTGCGGTCTCTTTCCACATGATGGAATTCTAATCCTTTGAATTTGTCCTCTAGTTTTCGCACAACCGCGCAGTACTTGCCCATGGAGTCAGTCGAGCAGTCCCATTCTTTATTTATCTGGCTTATGACCACTAGCGAATCACCATATACCATCAGTTTCTTGATGTCGAGTGATACAGCGATGCCTAACCCGTGGATCAGTGCTTCATACTCTGCTGCATTATTTGATGCTGGAAATAGTAGCTAGAGTGCATACTTGAGTTGTTCTACTCCAAGAGCAATAAAGAGAATCCCTGCACCCGCTCCCTTCAGCTTCAACGAGCCATCAAAGTACATTTTCCACTCCTCGATAACCTCTAGGCTATCTGGGACCTGATGTTCAGTCCACTCAGATACGAAGTCAACCAGTGCCTGAGTCTTGATTGTCGTGCGGGGCCGGAACTCTATGTCGTGAGCTCCCAGCTCGCACGCCCACTTGGCTATCCTTCCAATAGCTTATTTGTTGTGAAGAATGTCCCCTATTGGAAATCCTATGACTACCATGACTTTATGGTCGTCAAAGTAGTGTCGGAGTTTGCGCGCGGTTAGAAGTACCGCATACAACAACTTCTGAACTTGAGGATATCGTATCTTTGAAGGCCCAAGGACCTCGCTGATGAAGTAGACTGGATGTTGCACCGGGTGCGCATGTCCTTCCTCCACCCGCTCGACTACTAACGTGGTGCTTACCACATGAGTCGTGCAGGAGATATATAGTAGCAGATCTTCTGCCGGCTGATTTGGTGCAGCTCGGCGTGGCGGCTTGAGTACTGGTGGTGTAGTCAAGAACTTTTTCAGTCCTTCTAGAGCTTCTTGTGCCTCTGTGGTCCACTAAAACTTGTCCACCTTTTCGAGCAACTTGTAGAATGGCATGCCTTTCTCGCCTAGCCTTGATATGAATCTGCTTAGGACTGCCATGCATCCAGTAAGCCTCTGTACCTTTTTCTGTGATCGTGGCGCTTCCATTCTCATGATGGCCTCGATTTTTTCTAGGTTAGCTTCAATTCCTCGGTGGCTGACAATGAATCTGAGTAACTTCCCTGCTGGTACTCCGAAAACACATTTTTTTGGGTTGAGTTTTCACCGGTAACGCCTCAGGCTATTAAAGACTAGCTGCAAATCTTCGATGAAGCTTTATGAGTTTTCTGTTTTGATCACTACATCATCAACGTAGGCTTCCACCCGCTTGCCCCAGTGATCGGCTAAGCATGTTTGAATGGCTCTCTGGTAAGTTGCTCCTACGTTCTTGAGGTCGAACGACATGGAGGTATAGCAGAAAGCTCCAAACGGGGTGATAAAAGCAGTCTTCTCCTCATCCTCCTTTGCCAAGCTGATCTGATGGTACCTAGAATAACAGTCTAGGAAGGACAACATAGAACAACCAGCGGTCGAATCAACCACCTGATCTATTCTAGGGAGCCCGAAGGGATCCTTCGGACAATGCTTGTTGAGATCAGTATAGTCGACGCACATGCGCCAATCCACTTTATTCTTTTTGAGTACAAGAACAGGATTTGCGAGCCACTCGGGATGTAATACCTCCCTAATGAACCCTGCAGTCACAAAGGGAGCTAACTCGGCGCAAATATCTTCTCTTTTATCAGGCGTGAAACGACGCAGCTTCTGTCGGATCGGCCTTGCTTGAGGATAGACCTTCAGTTTGTGCTCGGCCAGTTCTCTTGGGACTCCCGGCATATCCGCAGGTTGCCATGCGAATACGTCTCGGTTATCTTACAGGAACCGGACATGCGCACTTTCCTATTTGTTGTCAAGGCTGGAACTGATGATGGCAGTCTTGCGCTCATCGGAGAATCCCAGGTTGATTCTTTTAATCTCCTCAGTTAGTCGTATAGAGGTCACGGCTTGAGCTTCGTTTGCGGATATTGCGAGGTCTTCCTCAGGCTTTGTGTCCGCCTGCGTGGAGGAAGTCGTTGATGGTGTAGCAGTGAGGGCTGCCTGGATGGCTCCCCGGAAACATTCCGCAGCGCCTTGGAAGTCGGCACGCACGATGATGATTCCTTGCGGTCCTGGCATCTTCAATATCATGTATGGAATAGAGCGGAATGGCCATGAATTTCGCCAGTCCCAGCCTGCCGATGATGGCTTTGTATCCGCAGTCGAAACGTGCCACCTCGAACTTCAGGAACTTAGTTTTGTAGTTCTCCGGAGTCCCAAAGGTGACGGGCGTGTAGATGTGTCTGAGTGGATACTCGCCCTCGGTCAGCACGATGCCGAAGAAGGGTGTATCTGACTCGGTGAGGTCTTTGAGTGCAACCCCCAAGGCCAGGATTGTCCGGGGAAGGTAACGTTAATACTACTTCCCCCGTCCACTAATACTTTCTTTACCCTACTCTCTCGGATCACCGGATCAACGAGGAGCGGGTACTTGCCGGGGTGGTCAAAGTTGAGCCATTGATCCGCCCTGCTGAAGGTTATCGCGTGCTCTGGCCACCAATAAGGAGCTGGGGCACTAGTGGTTGCCGCTAGGACCTGCCGGTCATTGAGCTTCTGTTGTCTTCTGTTCTCCTACGACCCATGTCCTCCGAAGATGACATTGACCTCCCTGTCAACGCGTGGGAATGCTCCACCCCCTCCCCCTTCTGGTTGCTGAGGCTATCTGGGCTCGCTAGGCCCACCTCATGATGGGGGAGGTGGTAGAGGCTGGAACGGTCGACCGTGTCCGACAGAGTTCTTGAAGTCTCTGCAGTTCCATAGGGTGTCGCGCATGTCCTTGTGGTACGGGCACTAGGCGTCGAGGATGTCGTCCAGTGTTCGTTCGCCTCCGCGGGGTGCCCCTCGGGCCCGAGCGACGGGGGGTCCAGCGATATGCACCTCCTCATGTGGCCTTTTCTCCCAGCGCCTGCTGGGTTGCTGGTTCACGTTGCATCGTGGCGCCGACGGTGCAGGCTTCGTTCCTCCGATGAGGTCTTGGGCTCACTCGTCAGTGGTGATGTAGAGGTCCGCTTCTCGAAACAACTGTTTGGAGTTGGTCGGCGCTTTTTGAAGTATGGCTCGGACAAAAGTCGAGTCATTGGATTCCCGGTAGAAATCTTCAATCACCGCTGCCTCGGTGACTTCGGGGATGCGATTTCTCATGGTCGGAAACCTTTTGAGGTATGACCAAAGTGTTTCATCACCCTGGCGCCTGATGGATTTGAGGTCCCATGGTTGTGCCGGCTTGTCAGAGAGGGACTAGAAGTTGGCAATGAAACACCGACTGAAGTCGCTCTAATCATCGATGCAGTGTCGTGGCAGATGTCATAGCCATTGCAGCGCATCTTGCCCAAGGACGATGGGCAAATAGGCTGTCATCACATCTTCTGTTGCTCCGGTGGCCCGGGCGACGGTCGTGTAGACGGCCAACCGACCCCCCGGGTCCTGCTTAGGCTCGTACTTATCGACGTTGGAGACTTTGAAGTTAGGGGGCCACTAAATGGCCCGGAGACGCGGAGTAAGCGCGGATACTCCACATGTGTCTTCCTGTCGGTGTTCATGATGTCTGTCCCGGGGAGGGGAGTCAGTGATGTGTCGCCTCGACCATCCCCGGATCGGGCCACTAGTTGAGGCCGTAGCCGACTCAACTCGAGTGGCATGGCTTCGGGCAGGGACGCCATGGTCCCGATCATACTCTTCCCGGCGCCTTATCTCATTTTCGTGCCGTCGGTCGCGCGAAGAATTGATGGAGCTCCGTGCGTCCCGCCGACAGTTGATGGCATGTCGCAGGTTGTTCGGAGGATGAGCAATAGGCAGAAGGTGGTTAGTTGCCCGAGTAAGCAGCCGTCGGTAGCCCTCTGCATCCGCAGTCCGCGGGAGGCCATCAGCTATCTGGGCTAGCACTCCTCCAACTTCGCTCGGCGTGTTCATTGCACGAGCGAAGTTAGGGTTCAGGTTTCGAGCAAAGAGGGGATTCTCTCGGCGTAACCTTGCGCTCTGCTTAGCTTGTTCTCGATCTCGGTCCTGAGCTTGTCGGTGATCACGACGGCAAGAATTCCGCCTTTCTCGGTATACTCGCTCATCAGGGGTTTCTCCTATTTCTAAAACTTCATCCCGAGATACGGGCTGCGCCGGGTCCCAATTCCCCGACCTAGTGATGTTGTCGAATGTTCCGGCGTCTGTTCCTTCGTCGTCGAGCTTCTCGCTGGGGAGGCTCTTCCCCTTGCACGGTCGGTTCGTCGTCGGAGATGGGAGACGACTCCAATCTCCCCCCGATGAAGAGGATGTCGGGGTAGAAAGGAGTTACTGTGGTGGCGAGTTCCTTTCCGTCCTTCTTTGAGGGCAAAGGTGCTGGAAAGATAGCTCGACAGAGCCCCGTTCCCTTTCTAGGAACACTTGCTTCTCTCTTCCTTGTAATCTGTGTCCACTCCTTTGTGGGCGAAGTGGACATGGAGTTCTTCGGGCAAGTAAATTCCCAATTCTCGGCTTGCAAGAAGTAGTCTTCGCCTGGGGCGCAGTAGGTTGCGCTGTCCGTTGTCTTGTTTTGGTTTTCCTGGGGATTTCCAAGGAAAGTTTCTTCTCCGGTGGATCTGCTATGCGGTACAGAATTCCCTTCTCATCTGCCACGAACAAGATGGTCCCGAAGCAGAATACAGATCCAGGACCAAGAGCGACCTTGCACTGGGAAGTGACGGCCATTGAGCTAGCTTTGGTCAACGACACACCCCCTACCTGGCGCGCCAGCTGTCAGTGTTTGGAGTCCGACAGCACACCCAGGGTTACCCCTTGAGGTGTTTTTGGGTAGGACGGTGTTATTGACTGTAACTCAATGGTTCGTGCGAGATGCACGAGAGACGACAGACAATTTTCTACAGGTTCAGGTCGCTTTGAGATGTGTAAGGCTATCCGCAACCATTACCCCTAATTTTTTCTCCCTATATCACTTTTCCCCCCTATTTTTTCATCTCCCGCAGCGGTTCCCCCTAAATACTCCCCCTATACCCCACTACCACTATAAAATATTATTTTCTATACCAACTATTAATTTTTTTTATCTACTAACAATTACTCGTGGACCCACATCATAGTGTTTGGGGGATGAACAGTGACACACTATAACTGGAGGGAGAGAGAAGGGGACCGTCGCGTAGGGGGCGCCGCTGCGGCCGTAGAGTGCCCCCTACGCGCCGCATGCAAGGGGAGGGGACTGCCAAGGGGGCAGCGTTGCGCATAGCCTAATACCCTACTTCCTGGTGTGGATCTTTATGTGGTAGGTTACAAGAGAAGTCTCCAGTATGGAGAAAGGCTAATGAGTTGGGTAGATGGATGGTTGAAATGATGGGGTATCCCCTAGGCCTTATGTACTCGACCGTGGGGCACTACATGTGTATGTGATAATGATGTGTACCTAAACAATAGTGAACCGACTGAACTTATCTTTCTTTAATTTTGCCGATTTATCTCTAATCCATTCCGATGTTCAAGGGCGTTGCGCGCGGGAAAGTCGGGCGGATGCTACGGATAGCGCTCGAGTTTGACGAGTTGCTTGGGCCTGAGCCTGCTTCCTTCCCACATCGGCCCATTCCGCCAGTAGTCATCCCCTGACCCACGAAGGGATGGCCTTGTTAGATAACAGGCCCAAAACCTCTTGCGAGGCCTTCTTGCCTTCTAGTGGGCCCGGGGATATCTGTCCCCCACACTGACAAAAGGGGTCCGCGGGTGATCCCTTTGCCGAGTGCTAGTCAGTCGGGCACTCGACAAAGGTAGTCTTTGTCGAGTGCCACCTAATACGCTCAACAACGGAACTGGTAAAGGGGCCCACGAGGAGTTCCTTTGTCGAGTGCCAGTACATCGGACACTCGGCACAGGCTCCGTCGCCGTTATCTGGCACCGTGACGACAACTTTTTTTTGTCGAATGACCGATAAAAAAGTACTCGACATAGAAGCTGTTACCGATGTATAGTTCACCGAGCCTTTTTTGCCGAGTGTCGCACTCGGTAAAGCCTTTACCGAGTGTTTTTCAGGTTTTGCCGAGTAATTCAAACACTTGGCAAAGCAGTTATTTCCGGTAATGCTCACTATGACTTTTGCTCTCGAGAAGACACTTTTTTTACAACACTTTTGATAAACCAGTTCGCGGCCATGAAGACCCTCACATGTATGGACGAGAGTTTTTTCTCATCACATTTCTTTTATCGTGAAAACAGAAAAAATCAAATAGTATGATTTAGCTGTACATTTTTAATATAGAATATCTGACTTAGATTTAGATTATTCTCGGCCACAAATTTTACGGAGTTGAAATATATAGATACAACAGTGGCAAAGATAATGGCGTTGCCATATGATTCTATATACATCATTTTCCAAATGTCGCAAGAGACTAACTTTGCAATGGCATCTATTTCCACACGGACAAAATCACAAAAAATAGATATCAAAATCAGTTGGGGTATTATTATAGCCCAGAGAATATAATTTATCCTCACATATAAAAAATAGATTTAAGGGAAAAATTCCGTATAAATACTAATATTTCAAACTACATTATTAGACATTTTCTCTTGACTTTTATATTTACTGTGCAAAGTGCATGCATGCAATGCCAGGAGCTCGCACACGATCATTGATTGACGGGCGCACCGGCCGGGGTATACCCATGCATGCCCATGAAAAGGGCACGCACGCATGCAATTGCTATGGCAGCCATCCACGCGTCGATATCCTGTACAAGTATTCCCTTTGACATTTGCCAATGATTTGACGCCAAATTAAAGAACAAAGCTGACGTGGCATAACTGTGTGAAGGATCACAACGCCACGTGGCAGCTGCAATGGTCGTCTCTGACTAGGAAATATTATTCAGGGCATCGGTCGAGAGCGACACCTCCAATGGAAGAATCTGTAACTAACTGGTGGTGCTGTTACAGTACCAGAGAGATGCAAACCACCTTTGGTCTCATTATTGTTGACAAGATCTTTTCTTACTTCACAAATGATTATGTTTCGTATATTGCCAAAAATAAGTATATCGAGTGAATTAATCATCAACGATTTAAGAATAGACATCTTTTACAACCACTTATGTTGGAGGGTCTCTCTTTTTTTAAAAAAAATAAATATTGTTAATAATTATTTTAATAATAACCCCATTGAAAAAAAAACTAGCAAACCACTGTGCTGTTCATAGTTCAACATATCTAGGTCCAGGCACACACAGAGACTATATATGTTGTTCTACAAATAGGAAATCACTAGTAGTCTATATATATAGTCTTAGTGTGCTTAGTTATACAAAGAAAATTAAGTCAAGACTTATATCGTTAAAAAGATAATATTACATGGCAATCATGTTGGTTTAATATATACTTGAACAAGTATCTCCATGTAATAAGCTATAGTCTAAATATGGTATTTAGACTATCTCTAGCAACTTATCCATTTTCATCTCTATATTCAACCTCCAGTCCTCCACTCTGCAAAAAAACAATATTTTACACGGTCATATAGGTAAGCTGCTAGGGGCGATGCCACTAGTAGAAAAGAGCTCAAAGCCTGCGGCACCCATAAATTATCACTGGCGGTTTCAGTTACCGCGCGCCAGTAGAAAAGACCAAGTGGGCCCGGCTTGGGAACCGCCAGTGGAAAATGGCGGTTATCTTAACACAACCGCCAGTGAAAATAGGATATTTTCACTGGCGGTTGGTGTAACAGAACCGCCAGTGAAAATCTAATTTTCACTGACGGTTCTGTTACACCAACCGCCAGTGGAAATATCCTATTTCCACTGGCGGTTGTGTTAAGATAACCTCCAGTGGAAATAGTTTTCCACTGACGGTTTTTCAAGCCAACCGCCAGTGAACTATGTGTTATAAATACCACTCTTCCTCCCCCCGACAGGAGCTGTACGTTCGCAGCCAACTTCCATTGGAGACGATTTTGGAGGTCCAGATTTCACAAAATACAAGGGGGGAGGTTTTGGTCTTCATTTTTTGGAAGAAGGTGGATAAGAAAGGTTGGTTTATGTTTCTTTGTCAATTTTTGTTCATTCTTGCTCAATTTTAGCCATATTTTGGATCTAGGGTTTTACATGTGAGAGAGAAGAGTATAGCTAGGTTATTTTCTCGATTTCCTCAAATGAGGTTTCTTAAGATGGTTAGATTTTGTCTATTCCCTCTCCTTTTTCATGTTTAGTTCTCAAATCAGTTTATCCATGACAAATATTTAGTTGCTTAATGAATGGTGAATGTGTTGTATGGAGAGGGAGGATGATAGGTTTGGTAATTAAGATTGTTTTTATTAATTGTTATGAAAGGTTGGTTTAATTATGTTTCAATTGCCAATTATTGTTCATTTTTGCTCAATTTTAACTACATTTTGAAACTAGGCTTTCACCATGTGTTAGAGATAGGTTTGGGTATTAAGATTTTTTGTTTATTAGTTGCTAGGAAAGTTTGGCTTATGTTTCTTTTGCCAAATTTTGTTCATTTTTCCTCCATTTTAGCCACATTTTGGGTCTAGGGTTTCACCATGTGTTAGAGATAAAGTAGTTAGGTTGCCTAATCCAACTGCCTATGACCTTTGTTGTATAAATACCCCTTCATCCTTCCCGACAAAAACTATGTAGCTCGCGCGCAGCCCAACTTTCATTGGAAGGCCAGATTTCACAAAATACAAGGGGGAGGTTTTGATCTTTATTTTTTGGAAGAAGGTCGCTAAGAAAGGTTGTTCATGTTTCTTTTGCCAATTTTCTTTATCCATGATATATTTAGTTGTTAGGAAATATTGGTATATGTTTCTCTTGCCAATTTGTGTTCTTGTGTGTTTTATGTTACTTTTTTTACAGGTGATGATGGAGAGTGTGGGGGACAGATATCCCCCGGGTCCACTGGAAGGATAAAAGACCTCACGAAAGGCCCAAGGGCCCAATAGATCGTAAGGTCACTCCTTCATGGGCCTGGGGAGGAACAATCAGTAAAGCAGATCGACATAAGGCCGGGTCGGTGCAAGCCCAGACGGCCCCACAGCGTTGAGCAAGCAACCACAACAGAAGATCCGACTTTCCCGCGCTGGAGCCCCGTACAACGGAACCAGGCGAGGATAAGTCGGCAGAATTATAGGAAGATAGACTCAAACAGTTCACTATCTTTTAGGTGCACATTGTTATCATATCCACATGTATTGCCTCACAGTCGAATATATAAGGCCTAGGGGGCACCCCTTCAAGACGATCGATCCCACTACTCAGCCATCCACCCCAACTCTCTACGAGAGCTACCTTGTAACCCATTACATAAAGCATACTCGCCAGGACGTAGGGTGTTACGCATCTCAAAGCGGCCCGAACCTGTAAACACTGTCCATTGTTCCTCGTGCATCTGGCACGAACCATTTAGCTACAGTCGACGACACCGTCCTACTCCTAAAACACCTTGAGGGACAACCCCGGGTGTGCGGTCGGACCCAAAACACCGACAGCTGGCGCGCCAGGTAGGGGGTGTGTCGCCGATCTAAGCTAGCTCAATGGCCGTCACCTTCCACCGCAAGATCACCCTCCGTCCCGGGTCTGTATTCTGCTTTGGAACAATCTCATCCGTAGCAGATGAAGAGGGGACTCTACACCGCATTGCAGATCCGCCAAAGAAGAAGTCTCCTCCAACAAACTCCGAGAATATCAGAGTAAGGAAAGAAAAAGCGCAGCCTCCAGCGCTCCGAAAAAAGATCGCCTTCAGCAAGCCAGGGGCCGAGGGCCCGTTGACCCGGAGAACTCCACTATCTACTTCCCCGACGAAAGAATGGACACAAATCGCAAGGAAGAAAGAGACCGGTAGGAAGCAAGTCGTTCTTTCCGTGCCTCCACCCTCAAAGGAGAACGGAAAGAAGATCGCCACGACAGCCGCACCATTCTACCCCGACGTTCTTTTCATCGGGAGAGTGGAGTCGCCCCCCGTCTCCGACGACGAGCTGACTGCGCCCGGAGAAGAACCACCTCAGCGGGAGTCCCGTCGACGGAGAAATCGGCGCCGAAACATCCGGCGACATCACGAGGCCGGAGAGCGGGATCCAGAGCAGCCTGTCTCGCGAGACGAGGTCTCGGAGATAGGAGAAACTCCGGAGGAACGCGTCTTCAGAGAACGAAGGAACTCCCGACGGCGTGATCGCCGACGAATTCAGGAACAAGCCGAGCATGATGCAAGGCAACGTCGGGAAAATCCACTCTTCGGGCGCAACCTGAATCCCGACTTCGCCCGAGCCATGAACACGCCGAGTGAAGTTGGAGGGGTACTAGCTCGGATAGCTGACGGACTCCCTCGGACTCCCGACACTGAGGGCTATCGGCGGCTGTTTACCCAGGCAGCCAACCATCTTCTACCTCTTGCTCACCCGCCGAACGATCGGCGACATGCCATCAACAGTCGCCGGGACGCGCGAAGCTCCATCAATGCTTCGCGTGAACGACGACATGAGAACGAGATCCGTCGCCGGGAGGAGTACGACAGGGATCATGGCATCCCAGCTCGGAGTCAGGCCACCAGAACCGAGTCAACGACGGCCTCGACTAGCGGTACTACCCGGGGACGGTCGAGGAACCACAACAACTACTCCCCTCCCCGGGACAGACATCATCCCCGACGACAGGAAGACACGTGTGGAGTGTCTGCCCTTACTCCATGCCTTAGGGCCATTCAATGGCCCCCTAACTTCAAGGTATCCAATGTCGACAAATATGAACCTAAGCAGGATCTAGGGGACTGGCTGGCCGTCTACACCACCGCCGCTCGAGCCGTCGGAGCGTCCGATGACGTGATGACTGCATACTTACCCATTGTCCTCGGGCAAGACGCACTACAATGGCTGCGACATCTACCCCGACACTGCATCGACGACTGGAGCGACTTCAGTCGACGCTTCACCGCCAACTTTCAGTCCCTCTCCGACAAACCAGCGCAACCATGGGACCTCAAATCCATCAAGCGTCGGGGGGACGAAACTCTCCGGTCGTACCTCAAAAGGTTCCAGACCATGAGAAATCGTATCCCCGAGGTCACGGAGGCGGCCATGATCGAGGACTTCTACAGAGGATCCAATGACTCGGCCTTTGTCCGAGCCATATTGCAGAAGGCGCCGACAACCTCCGAGCAGCTGTTCTGGGAAGCCGACCTCTACATCACCACCGACGAGCGAGCTCAGGACCTCATCGGGGGAGCGAAGCCCGCACCAGCAGCACCACGACGCGATGCGAACCAGCAACCCGACAAACGCTGGGAGAAGAGACCTCGCGAAGAAGTGCACGCCGCCGGACCACCTGCCTCTCGCGCCCGGGGAGGACCTCGCGGAGGCGAGCGCACGCTGGACGACATCCTCGATGCCCAGTGCCCATACCACAAGGACATGCGCCACACCCTTCGGAACTGCAGGGACTTCAAGCACTCTGTCGGATACGGCCGACCCTTCCAACCTCTACCTCCTCCTCCGCCGCGGGTAGGGATGGCAGTTGGACCCGTGGGTATGGATACCCGCGGGTTTCGTACCCGGTGGATATGGATACGGGTAGAAAAACTCACCCGTGGATCCTATCGGGTCGGATACCCGAAATATATCGGGTCGGGTATGGGTAAAATACTTTACCCGTGGGTATCCAGTGGATATCCGAGATATCAATATACCTTTTTAAATATGCTACATCCACTAAAAATTAAGGACCATAATAGAATGGAGCCAAAAAAATACACAACAATCCTGGTTTTGTTGCATGCTGGTTGCTGCTACTTCACCATAGACATAGACACGACCACAGGCTGCTGTTGCTGGCGGCAGGCTGCTGTTACTATACACCATGTCACGGGCTGCTCGAGCTGGTTGCTGCATGCTGTTTTTATTTATCAATTTATCATGGCGCATGTGTTGTTGATTAATGAATATTAATTTGTGTTGTGTTAACAGTCAACTGTAATATACTAGAGACCAATGAGACATTGACAATGATATGACTGTCAACTATCATGAACTCATTAAATTTTTATTCTCTGTACTCGAATTTAAATCTATTGGATGCGATAATTATGAGTTGAGATATTGTATCGACATGTAACCAAATATAGTCATTCTCGTGTTGTACTGGTGCTTAGATGGAAATTAAAATATTTTATGCATTTATTATAACACTAACTGAATGTTATTTAGTCTACAATAACATATCCACTGGATACCCGATACCCGGTGGATACCCGGTGGACATGGGTACGGGTACAGTTTCTCGCCCGATTGGTTTGGTGGGTATGGATATTTGTAGAAGTCTCAGGTAAAATTTCGGGTCGGGTATTATTATACCCGAACAAAATCCGACCCGCTGCCATCCCTAGCCGCGGGGAGGACCAGAAGAACCACGACAACCCCAGCAGCAGGAGGAGGGAGGAGGAGGAGCCTTCCCGCGCGTTGACAGGGAGGTCAACGTCATCTTCGGCGGACACGGATCGCAGGAGAACAGAAGACAACAAAAGCTCAACGATCGCCAGATATTGGTGGCGACCACCGGTCCTCCCGCTCCGTATCGATGGTCGGAGCACCCGATCACCTTCACTCGGGCAGATCAATGGCTCAACTTCGACCACCCAGGTAAATACCCGCTCCTCGTCGATCCGGTGATCCGAGAGAGCAGGGTGAAGAAGGTGTTAGTGGACGGGGGGAGCAGCATCAATGTCACCTTCCCCCGGACACTCCAAGGCTTGGGAGTTCACCTCAAAGAGCTCCACGAGTCAGATACTCCTTTCTTCGGCATCGTACCGACTGAAGGGGAATACCCGCTGGGCCACATCTACATGCCTGTCACCTTCGGAACTCCGGAGAACTACAGAACCGAGTTCCGAAGGTTCGAAGTGGCGAACTTTGACTGCGGGTACAACGCCATTATCGGGAGGCCGGGATTGGCAAAATTCGTGGCCATTACGCATTACACGTACATGATATTGAAGATGCCAGGACCACAAGGAATCATAACTGTGCGCGCTGACTTCCAAGGCGCCGCAAAATGTTTCCGAGTGGTCATCCAGGCGGCCCTCACCACCAAACCATCGGCAACTTCTTCAACACCGGCAAACTCTAAGCCTGAGGAAGGCCTCGCGCCACCGGCAACTGAAGCTCAAGCAGCGACCTATATGCGGCCGAATGAAGAAACTAAAAGGATCAACCTGGGGTTCGCTGATGAACGCAAGACTGCCCTCATCAGCTCCAGCCTGGACGATAAATAGGAAGGCACGCTCGTCCGGTTTCTGCAAGATAACCGAGACGTATTCGCATGGCAATCTGCGGATATGCCGGGAGTCCCAAGAGAACTGGTCGAGCACAAACTGAAGGTCTATCCCCAGGCGAGGCCGATCCGGCAAAAACTACGTCGCTTCACGCCCGACAAGAGAGAGGCCATTCGCGCTGAGCTGGCTCGCTTGGTCGCGACTAGGTTTATTAGAGAGGTACTACATCCCGAGTGGTTAACCAACCCTGTTCTTGTACTCAAAAAGAATAAAGTGGATTAGCGCATGTGCGTTGACTATACAGATCTCAACAAACATTGTCCAAAGGATCCCTTCGGGCTCCCTAGGATAGATCAGGTGGTAGACTCCACCGCTGGGTGTTCTGTGCTGTCTTTCCTGGACTGCTATTCCGGATATCATCAGATTAGTTTGGCAAAGGAAGACGAGGAAAAAACAGCGTTCATCACTCCGTTCGGTGCTTTCTGATATACCTCCATGTTGTTTGGCCTCAAAAACGCTGGAGCGACTTATCAGAGAGCCATTCAAACATGCTTAGCCGATCACTGGGGCAAGCGTGTGGAAGCCTATGTAGATGATGTGGTAATCAAAACGGAGAACTCAGAAAACTTCATCGAAGACTTACAACTGGTTTTCAACAGTCTACGGCGATATCGATGGAAGCTTAATCCCGAAAAATGTGTCTTTGGGGTGCCAGCAGGAAAGCTACTCGGATTTATTGTCAGCCACCGGGGAATTGAAGCTAATCCGGATAAGATTGAAGCTATCATGAAAATGGAGGCACCACGATCACAAAAGAAAGTTCACAAAAGAAAAGGGAGAAAAAGGTTTACCATTTTACAAGCTGCTCAAGAAAGTGGATAAGTTTCAGTGGACTTCAGAAGCACAGGAAGCCCTAGAGACACTGAAAAAATTCTTGACAACACCACCAGTGCTGAAGCCGCCGTGGCGAGCCACGTCAACTCAACCAGCTGAAGACTTGCTGCTGTATATCTCTTGCACGACTCACGTGGTGAGCACCGCATTGGTAGTCGAGCGAGCCGAAGCAGGACATGCCTACCCAGTGCAACATCCTATTTATTTCATTAGTGAAGTTCTGGGTCCCTCAAAGAAAAAGTACCCTCAAGTTCAGAAGCTATTATATGCAGTACTTCTAACTGCCTGCAAGCTACGTCACTACTTTGACGACCACAAAGTCATAGTAGTCACTGGTTTTCCGATAGGGGATATTCTTCACAACAAGGAAGCCATTGGCCAAATAGCCAAGTGGGCCTGTGAACTGGGATCTCATGACATCGAATTTCGACCTCGCACTGCCATCAAAACTCAAGCGCTGGTTGACTTCGTATCAGAATGGACTGAACAACAAGTACCAGACAACCCTGAAACTGCAGAAGTATGGCGGATGTATTTTGATGGCTCGCTGAGGCTGCAGGGAGCAGGCGTGGGAATTCTCTTCACCGCACCTGGAGGCGAGCACCTCAAATATGCCCTCCAGTTGCTATTTCCAGCCTCCAACAACGCAGCCGAGTATGAAGCCCTAATTCATGGACTAAACATTGCTATATCACTAGGCATCAAGAGACTGATGGTGTACGGAGATTCTATGGTAGTCATAAGCCAGATAAACAAAGAATGGGATTGTTCAAGCGATTCAATGGGAAAGTACTGCACTGCCGTCCGAAAACTAGAAGATAAATTTGAAGGTCTGGAATTTCATCACGTAGAAAGAGATCGAAACACGGCAGCCGATGTACTGTCCAAGCTAGGGTCCAGTCGAACTCAGGTCCCACCTGGAGTCTTTGTACAAGAAATACCACAACCAAGCATCTCAATGGATCAGGCAGAAGAGTGTAATATCGTGAATCAACCAGAGTCAGACTCTGATGACTGGAGAAGGCCGATCATCAGATATATAAAGAATGAAGAGGAACCAGATGACAAAAATGCAGCCGAGCGCATCGCTAGACAGTCAGCTCACTACACACTCATTGGGGAGACATTATACAGAAGGGGTGCATCAGGCGTCCTCATGAAGTGCATTCTCTCATCTACTGGGAAGCGACTTCTAGATGAGGTCCACGCTGGGCAATGTGGAATACACGCAGCACCCAAGACGCTAGTCGGGAAGGTCTTCAGGTCAGGATTCTATTGGCCAACAGCGAAAAGTGACGCAGCCGAGTTAGTTCAGAGGTGCGAAGCTTGCCAGTACTTGTCAAAGCAACAACATCTACCAGCACAACAACTGTAGGCCATACCAGTAACTTGGCCCTTCGCATGCTGGGGACTGGATATGATTGGACCTTTCAAGAAAGCTCAAGGAGGATACACTCATGTACTGGTAGCAATCGACAAATTCACTAAATGGATAGAGTTCAAACCCATTGCTTCTTTAACCTCAGCTAAGGCCGTGGAATTCATACAAGACATAATATTCAGGTTCGGGATACCGAACAATATCATAACTGACCTAGGATTCAACTTCACAAGTTCAGAGTTCTTCGATTTCTGCGAGCAAAAAGGCATTCAGATCAAGTATGCTTCAGTAGCACACCCAAGAGCCAACGAGCAGGTTGAACGAGCTAACGGGATGATATTGGAGGCACACAGGAAAAAGGTCTTCGATAAGAATGAAAAGTTCGCAGGAAAGTGGATAAGGGAATTGCCCTATGTCGTTTGGAGCCTAAGAACCCAACCTAGCCGAGCTCTGCACAGAAACACTCCTTTCTTCATGGTCTATAGGTCAGAGGCGGTATTACCTGCTGATCTCAAGTTTGGGGCGCCGAGGTTGATCTTCGAAAGCATAGCAGAAGCCGAAGCTACTAGGCTAGAGGACATTGATGTACTCGAAGAAGAACGGCTGAACGCAGTAATTCAATCAGCACGATACCAGCAGACTCTAAGACGCTATCACGACAAGGTCGTGCGACAACGATCCTTTTCAGTGGGAGATCTCGTCCTCCGCCGAATTCTAACGGGGGAGGGACGGCACAAGTTGTCTCCCTCATGGGAAGGACCATTCATAGTAGCAGAAGTCACTCGACCGGGATCATATCGTCTCACTCAAATGGACGGCACAGAAATTGGGAACTCCTGGAATATATAACACCTCAGGAAGTTTTACCCCTAGCTGTATTTCAAAAGCTAACGGGACGATAATGTACTCTGTAAAAGGGGAAATATGTCATCAATAAAAAAGGGCTTCAAGAATACTCAGTTTGTTCATGATTGACCGGCATTCTTATTTAACTCGGGGTGACCACTATGCCCTGCTAACGGAGCAATCGGCTTAAGTCGGCAACGACTTAAGACGGTGCAACATGCTCGCGCTTACTTAATTCGGGGTGACCACTATACCCAGCTAACGGAGCAATCGGCTTAAGTCGGCAACGACTTAAGATGGTGCAACATGCTCGCGCTTACTTAACTCGGGGTGACCACTATGCCCTGCTAACGGAGCAATCAGCTTAAGTCGGCAATGACTTAAGACGGTGCAACATGCTCGCGCTTACTTAACTCGGGGTGACCACTATGCCCTGCTAACGGAGCAATCGGCTTAAGTCGGCAACGACTTAAGACAGTGCAACATGCTCGCGCTTACTTAATTCGGGGTGACCACTATACCCAGCTAACGGAGCAATCGGCTTAAGTCGGCAACGACTTAAGACGGTGAAACATGCTCACGCTTACTTAACTTGGGATGACCACTATGCCCTATTAACAAAAGCAATCGATTTAAATCAGCAGCGACTTAAGGCGATTTCACATGCTTACGATTACTCATATATAGGGGTGACCTCTATATCCCGTAGACGAGTTTCAAAATCATCACACAACATTTTACTCCAGCAAATTTACGTACTGCCGAATTCTAAAACAATAGGAGAGTAACAATATCATTCAAATACCGAACTGGTGTCCTCTAACAAAATATCCGATCATGATAACCGCGCGCTCAAAGCACACAAATATTTCTCTATTTTGCAATATCTTTCTCAGGAGCAACCGACGAAGAAGGGCGACTTGAGGAATCAGGAGCAGCGTTCACGTCAGCCCTTATATCATCAGGAACAACCACGCCGGGTCTCCTCATCAAGATCCGCCCCGCGCGAATGGCTTTATCCATGGCTCTGTCGCGCTGGGCCCTCAGAGTAATGGAAGTTTCTTCAGCAACTTTGGCAGCCAACTGAGTGGTCTCTAGCTCCTGGGCGATGGACTTCTTGGAAGCACGGAGTTCTTTGATAGCAGCATCCTTAGCCGATATCAACTGCCGGAGACGGATCACGTCATCCGTGGATTCCTGCAGCTTACAGCGATGGTTGTCTAACTCCTCCATGGTGAAGCGATGACTCCTCTCTAGGATGGTCAACGAGTTGCTAGAATCATGATACAGTCTGTCAAGATTGTCGCGAGAAGCAACAAGGGCACGCTTTTCTTCCTGCAAACAAGAATCAACTCCTTCAAACATCAAGCAAGCAATAAGAACACAGCAATACAAGGCACAGTTTCATAAGTCACCTTTTCAGAATCAAGCTGAGCGCGAAGAGTAGAGTTCAGCGTGTTAGCGTCATTTAGAGCAGCAGAGACCTAGGCCAGCTCAGTCTGGCTTTGAGAATACTTTTCCTCAAAATCAGAACACCGTCGGACCATTTCGGCCTGACCTTGAGAATGTTTTTCTTCAAGAACGGAAATCTGCCGAGCCATATCTGGCGAGAGACAATCAAGCAAAAAGGGTCAAAGTGTAAAGCAGTTCGATAAGGTAGACGAAGAGAAGCAAAAGAGCACTAACCAGCATTTGTCGCCTCCAAGTCAGAGACACGATGTTGAAGCAACACCGGATTCCAATGTGCCAGAGACGAAGCTCCTTCTGGAACAGAAGCACCTTGCAACCTCAGCTGACTAGCCATCCCGTCCACTAATGCCTGATATGGAGAATAGATGAGTGTAATGACAGCAGTTCGTACGGTGTAAAAGTCAGGCTAGAATATATCACAGTACCTGGAGGTTGGAGAAGAACGAAGGGACTCCCAAATCGTGAGAGATCAATTGATGACTTGGCATAGGGTCGCCACCCGAAGCAGCTCGCAATGAACCAGCAGGAACCAACTCAGTGCCATCAACAGAGCCCAAAACCTGGTCGGCGGGAACGCTAGCCTCTAAAGCGACTCCCTGGCCCAAAGCTTGGGCTACCACCATGCAACCGGAGTGTGGAGGAGATCCCGCGTGAACATCCATGGAAGTATAAGAGGGAGACCCCGCTCGGACACCCTCGGGGGCTAGGCCATAGTTTGCGCTACCCACTTGAGCCGGATCATCTCCGGCAGTACCCTCGGGGGCTGGGCAGTGGCTTGCGCTTTCCACCCGAGCCGAGTCATCCCCGGCAACATCCTCGGGGGCTGGGTAAGTGTCAACACCATCCTTGAGGACCAAGTTCTCTGCAGTAGCCGCCTCTAAGGCTGAGGGTCCCTCAGTTACTTCCATGGGACCAAGACGATCCAAGTCAGTTTCCTGACCCTCAAGACCGCGCTCTAAGGTCGATGAGGCACGGGACGCTGCCCGGGATAACCCCAACCCGGCGTCGAGCACATCAGCACAAACATCCGTCGCACCATCATCCGCTGGCTCTGATAACAGATCCTCTGGAACCATATCTTCAAGAGTCTGATCAAAGTTCGCCAGGGACAATTCTTGTAGACCAATGAGGGCAGACAGGGCAGAAGAAGGAACTCCACTACTTTCCCCACTGGCGACATACTACCGACTGTTCTTCCGAGTCAAAGGGACCTCATCTTCTTCCTCCCCGTCGTTTTCATCAGCAACACAAACAATACCCCCATTGGGATCAGCAGTAGATGGAGCACACCCATTGGGATCAGCAGCAGATGGAGCACACCCATTGGGGTCAGCGTCAGTAAACTCAGGCACAGGCACTTCCTCAGCAGCAGGGACCGAAGGACCAACGTCCCGATCCAAACTACATACTCGCCGAAGACGTCTCTTTTTTTTTCTGCTCATCAGCAGGAGAATCAAGTTGATTGGCTCGGCAAGGGCGTCTCGGGCGAACACTGACAGGTCTCTGAATATCCAAGGTTGTACCAGCTTCTGGGAGAGGCGCCACCACCAATGTCCCAGCAGGAGCAGCATCAGAAGAGTCCACAGCCAGCATATCAAGCATAGCACTTATCTCTGCATCACTAGGATCCAAAGGCAGCTCAAAGTGGACCTGCCGTTCATCATCAGGAATTTCCCCGAGCGAGGCAACCAAAGCGCTAACTTCTTCGGCAGAGGGTCGCACTCTAAGGCCCAAACCGCCATCAGCGACAGGTGGATTCGACACAAAAAGAGTGAAGGCCATGGAAGGGGGCAGGTTCCAGGCTGAGTATGCCACTGGGGCACCAACATTTGATACCTTGCCTCTAAGAATCATCTCAAGTCGGTTCACCAAATCTACAGCGGGAATTCTTCTGTTGGTAACCCGAGTTGAGTCAGCTAGACCTCGGTACAGATAAGCCGGGTATGCCCTGTCCTTCAACGGCTGAATGTTCTTGAAGACAAAATCAGCAACCACAGCCTCTACAGTCAGACCCCTCTCCTTCAGCAGTCCAACTTCAGCTAGCAAAGCCCCTGCCTCAGCCACCTCCTGATCCGTGGGGGACTCGGTCCAACTCGGAGTGCGAACATCCGGTTGTCTCCCCGATCGTGGGGGGAGAGAACTTCCATGGTTCTCAACAATAAACCACTCCAAGCGCCATCCCTTAATACTATCCTTGAGAGGGATTTCAAGATAGTCAGTCTTCCTCCCACGACGCATCTCCAAACTAGCACCCCCAACCAGCTGATGCTGCCCCCCGGCCATCCCAGGGCGACAGTGATACAAGTACTTCCACAGTCCAAAATGTGGCAGCACGCCAAGAAAAGCTTCGCATAAATGAACGTAAATGGAAATTTGCAGAATGGAATTGGGATTCAAATGGGTCAAATTAAGACGATAGAAATCAAGGAGGCCGCGGAAAAAGGGAGAAATAGGAAGAGCGAGACCGCAGAGAAGAAAAGGAACATAAACCACGGATTCGTGGGTATCCTCTGTCGGAACAGTGACCTCGTGGCAAATCCGCCAAGAACAGAGCTCCCTCGGGGGAAGGACCCCGATGGACACGAGATGGAGAAGGTCAGGCTCGGAGACAACAAACATATGGTTACCTGCGAAAGGCAACTGGCTGTTGGGGTCGATGGGGGGAATCACCGCAGCGGATGAACTCGAGGCCTTTCGCTTGGGCGCCATCTCAACTCCACTGGCGAACAGATCGGGAGCCGAATTGCAGAGAGGATCTGGAGGCAGGAAAGCAAGAACTAGGGCGCGGAAAGCAGAGGCGGCTGAAAGCGCAGTACTTATGGGATATTCCCGAGTCAGATATCGTTTCCAAAAAGCGCCCAGTCAGCACCCGGCGGTTACTTCTAAAACACCGGCGTGCCATGTCATCACCCGGCGGTTACTTCTAAAACACCGGTGTGCCACATCATCACTCGGCTATTATCCTCAAAGTAGCCGACGCAGCTCGTTCTAACTCGGCTGTTATCTCTAAAACACCGACGTTACCACCAGTCGCTCGGCAGTTATCTCTAAAACGCTGACGTCGTCTTCAGTCGCTCGGCAGTTATCTCTAAAACGCCGACGTCGTCTTCAGTCGCTTGGCAGTTATCTCTGAAACGCTGACGTCGTCTTCAGTCGCTCGGCAGTTATCTTTAAAACGCTGACGTCGTCTTCAGTCGCTCGGCAGTTATCTCTAAAACACCGACGTCATTTTCAGTCGCTTGGTAGTTACCTCTAAAACACCAACGTCGTCATAAATCACTCGGCTGCTACCTCTAAGAGCGCCGACGTGGTCATCAATCATTCCGACGCTGGCGTGGTTTCGTCATCACTCGGACGCTATTTCAAAAGCGTAGATGTTGACAATAATAGCTCGGCCATCACCCCTAAGAGTGATGATATGACGCCCAAGTTACTCAGTTACTGCTCCAGAGGAATCAATTTCACAAATAAGGCAAACGGAGGAATGATTCAAGAACTCTAAGTTATGCCACGAACATAACAGATAGAGAACATCACGGGCAATAAATATCACGACAGAGATCAATTGACTACGAAGCAAAATAATCGACACAGAAGGAAACAAAATCATTCTTCATTAAGGGAAGTTACAGTACTTACAAATCAACTCATTATGAGTTGATACTTCCCTACTGCTACTACTACTACTACACTATACTACTCTACACTACTAAATACTACTACATTATTTCAATATACTACTTCTAACCTATACTAACATCTAAAGACCAGTGGCATCTAGCCACTGGCCTTGTTGCTGCCCTCCCTGTTGCCGCCGCCGTTGCCGCCCCTGCTGCTGCCGTCATCGTCGCCGTCGTCACCGTCGCCTCCGTCGTCATCGTCGTCGTCGTCTCCGCCATCGCCGCCACCGCCCTCCTCTGACGAGTCCTCCTCGTCCGAGGAGTACTCCGACTCATCCGAGCCCTCGAGCCCGGAGCGCTCGACGGCCCGGATATAAGTCCAGACCTCCGCGGCAAGCCCCTGGGAGTCGTCTGAATCGTCAGACGACGCCGGGGGAGAGACGGGAGCCGGAGACCCCTCGGACTCGGAGGAGAACTCCTCCGAGTATTCCGAGTCGCTGAAGTCCTCCGATGGAGGAGTCGGCTCGCGCTTGCGTTTGTTGCTCTTGCCCATGGTGGAAATGAAAGGAGAGGAAGAAAGCAAGAAGTGGAGAACAGCAAGAGATGTGAAAAAACCAGAGGGGCAAATGCACTATTTATAGAAGAAGAAGGCAACCGCTCACCCCCTACCACGGTCATTGAACAGTCGCAAAATATTCAATATACTGAACAACCCGTCTGAAGATACGTCAGGCGGCTAACGCCGTTTCACGCAACGCAACACCCATTGGGACTCCAGCCAACTGCACGGGCGATATGATTACACCCGCCATTACATCACATTACTACTCAGAAGCAGCCGGCTAAAACACTCAGCGTACCAAGCCGTCCCTTGCCCACACCCATTGGGGGGACGCCCAGGAATTATCGGTATATTTTTCAAAACTATCACATCCGTGCAGGGCATGCAATGAATACCTCAAGACAAAAATGAGATATCAGTAAGGATCAAAGGAAAGCCAAATATAGCTGGTGAAGTACAAAATCTGACCGACAGAAGCGACGTGAAGACTAGCCAGGGAACGTCCATCAAACGTCCAATCAGTCGCAGAGCAAATAAATTGCACCACCTAGCAAGATATGGGCGGATCACGAACTCGGCCGCAAAAGACAAAATACATGTTGACCTCTAAAGCATAATATTGATGACATAATGCTGACCTCTAAAGCATAATATCGATGACATAATGCTGACTTCTAAGGCATTCGAAAAAAGAAAAGATGACTCTTAGCAAAGGGACACGAAATGAAGACCTTCGAGTGGATTATTTTCAAAAATCCACTCAAAGCTCGGGGGCTACACCCAATGAAGTTCAGGGTCCTACAATACGAAATGCCGACCTCCAAGGCATGAGTGTGAGACAAAGCTTTAGTTTTCAAGTGATCAAAGCAGAAGGAGACAGTAAGAAATCGTTTTTACCGAACTGCCCGAAAAGCATTTCTTGTCGTAAACGAAGCCCGCAAGCTGGACCTAGGATCTTTGGGCCGATTATCTCAAAATCAACCCAAAGATCGGGGGCTTGTGGGGGACAGATATCTCTCGGGTCCACTGGAAGGATAAAAGACCTCACGAAAGGCCCAAGGGCCCAATAGATCATAAGGTCACTCCTTCATGGGCCTGGGGAGGAACAATCAGTAAAGCAGATCGACATAAGGCCGGGTCGGTGCAAGCCCGGACGGCCCCACAACGTTGAGCAACAACCACAACAAAAGATCCGAATTTCCCGCGCTGGAGCCTCGTACAACGGAACCAGGCGAGGATAAGTCGGTAGAATTATAGGAAGATAGACTCAAACAGTTCACTATCTTTTAGGTGCACATTGTTATCATATCCACATGTATTGCCTCACGGTCGAATATATAAGGCATAGGGGGCACCCCTTCAAGACGATCGATCCCACTACTCAGCCATCCACCCCAACTCTCTACGAGAGCTACCTTGTAACCCATTACATAAAGCATACTCGCCAGGACGTAGGGTGTTACGCATCTCAAAGCGGCCCGAACCTGTAAACACTGTCCATTGTTCCTCGTGCATCTGGCACGAACCATTTAGCTACAGTCGGCGACACCGTCCTACTCCTAAAACACCTTGAGGGACAACCCCGGGTGTGCGGTCGGACCCAAAACACCGACAGAGAGGATATCCTGGATGTATAACTTATCAAGGCTAGATCCATCATACATATCTGAGGTCCATAGGTTTATGTTGTCGCTACGAACCATGCTTGGAGAACAAAGACAAAGCACATATATTGTCCATGCATGGACTGCAAAAATATTGTTGTATTTGATGACACAGAACAAATCATATCTCATCTGGTATGCCGAGGATTTGTGAAGGATTACATAATTTGGACAAAGCATGGAGAGGGTAGCTCTTCGCCTTATACAGCTGGAAACCCTGCGAACATCGACGACAGCTTTCAGTTCGTTCACAAGACACAACAACCTCTTCCACAGAGCGAACATGTAGTGCCAAATGTTACTGATCATGGTTACGCTGGAGGAAATGAACGTGAAAGAACCCATGTTCTGCCAAATGTTATGGACGAGGAAGATGCAGAGTTGTTAGAGGCAATGTTGCATCGTCATACAGATCCATCGATGTTCTTCATGAAAGGTATGGAGTCCCTGAAGAAGGCAACAGAAGAGCCTTTGTACGACGAGTCTAAGGGTTGTACCAAAGAGTTCACGACGCTCCGGTCTATGTTAAAGTTGTTGATGTTAAAAGCTAGATATGGTCTGTCTGATGCTGGCTTCGATGCATTCTTGAGTATTGTCGCAGACATGCTTCCAAAGGAGAACAAAGTGCCTGCTAACACGTACTATGCAAAGAAACTAATCAGTCCACTCACTATGGGCGTGGAGAAGATCCACGCGTGTAGAAATCACTGTATCCTTTATCGAGGTGATGATTATAAAGACTTGGAGAGCTGCCCAAAGTGTGGTGCAAGTAGGTACAAGACGAATAAAGACTATCGAGAGGAAGAGTGTGTTGCATCTGTGTCTAAAGAGAAGAAGCGAAAGAAAGCCAAAAAGAAGACTTCAAAATCCACGAGCAAAGAAAAAGAAGAAGTAGACTATTATGCGCTCAAAAAGATTCCTGCTTTGGTGATGTGGTACCTCCCCGTCGTCGATCGATTGAGGTGTTTGTTCGCTAACCCTGAGGATGCCAAACTTATGAGCTGGCATGCTTTTGATGAGCACAAAAACGATGGGAAGCTTCGACATCCAGCCGATGGGAAGCAGTGGCAAGATTTCAATGAGAACCACCGAGACTTTGCCGATGAACCAAGAAATGTTAGGTTCGCACTGAGTACTGATGGAATGAATCCATTTGCTGAAAGGAGCAGCAAGCATAGCACATGGCCAGTGATCCTCACCATATACAACCTTCCTCCATGGTTGATACAGAAACGGAAGTACATTTTGCTAACCATCCTTATTTCTGGACCTACATAACCTGGAGTTGATATGGATGTATTTTTAGAGCCCTTAATGGAGGATATGAAAATATTGTGGGTAACGAGTGTTCAAATGTTGGATGAGTATCGTAAAGATTCATTCACGCTGAGAGCAATTATTTTTGTTACGATCAACGATTACCCTGCACTCTTCACATTATCAGGCCAGTTTAAGGGAAAGGTTGGCTGTACAATATGCGTTGATGGAACTGCTTACGTGTCCCTTACTGCATCTAAGAAGATAGTGTACATGAGGCACAGGGAGAGAGACATTCTAACGGCTGGTCTCGGTAACCCTGAGCATCCTGGTCGTGTACGAGGAATCTCATCTAAGGAAGGATGGAAGGAAGGATTCGGACCATAATGGGAAGGTTTGTACAAGAAACGTGATCAATACAAGGAAGAGATGGCGAATTATTTTAAGGAGGAGGCCAAGAAAGAGTTCAAAGGCCTGATGTCTGAAATGCTATCGAATCCTCCTCTAGAATTGATGCAGCAATTGGCGATGGCGAGTGCGATGTCTGTTCAACAGATGACCACTCCACAGATGCAAATAATTCCAGCAGCTCAAACGCTGGCTTCCACCGAGGGTACGACCATCCCAAGCTCTATCGCGTCAACGGGAAATAAGGTCCGCTATCCAGTTGATGACATCACAAGGCCTGTGGCATGCACACTAGTTATAAGATATGGTATTAACAATCAGCGTACAAAGAAAGTAGCCACAGGCCTTGCGATCCCAGGACACAAGTTCCATGGAAACGACATTCCAGAAGAATATTGCAGGGTAGAAGTGACGACAATCATTCAAGGATCCGAGGACGACATGCTAGACATCCCTGGGCCCGAAGGTATCGAGACACTTGGACAAGCTATAAGAATTTTATCCTTTGGCCTCGAAGGGATGTCGAATTGGTTGATCCACCACGACAGCCGTCGTCGCAGGCCCAACCGTCTCCGCCTTCTCAAATTGATGTTCCTATTGTACATCCATCATCACCTCCTCAAACTTCACATGCTGCTCCTCATCCTCTTTCTGACCCTCCTTCTCCTCATCCTCATGGTGGCCCACCGTCTCCGCCACATACATCGCCCTTCAGGGATCCACCTTCTCCACAGCCATCAAGGGATCCACGACCATCAAAGAAATCTAAAGTTTCTATACCAAAATTAGTGTCCCCGTTCGAGAAGAAAAAGAAGAGTAAATCCACTGCTGGCACAGCTCATTTTTTGAAAGGGATTGGACGGAGCCTCACGTCATACACTGTTGATTTGGCCGATCTCGAGGAGTCCGCAAAAAGGCTGAGGCAATGGCCGCAAAGATAAAGAAGCCAACTAAGGCAGATTATAAAAACGTGCCTAAAAAATATGTGTCGAGCAGACCACTACTCACTTTTGAGAAACTAATGAAGGTCCTGGCTAATATTAAAAGGTTGCATGATTGGTACATGCGGGCATCTTCAGTTGGCATCGACACCATTAGTGTCAATATACCAGCCCATGCTTTTATTGGTTCAAATCAAAAAGCCTTTGTTGCATTCGAGGACATGTGGTTAATGATGAACCTTCAGAGACTCGACGCACAACTTGTAACCATATTTGCATTGTAAGTGTCACTCATATATATATATGTGTTATTATTAGTGAGTTGTATAAATTTTCAATATCTGACATGCACGTGTGCGTTGCAGAATGCAGCATGATCAGCAGGAGATCCTTTATGGTACCAATCCCAATGCTAATGCCAGTAAAAGGGTTGGGTATCTCAACCCAATAAAGATATGCGAGGGTAACCACACTTTTAGAATCGGAAAAAACAACGAAGCATTACAGGGACTAACGGACGAAGAAATTGAGGTGTGTATCCAGGATCTGAAGAAGGATTTTGAAGCAAGATACGCCACCTACATAGGACACGCGATGCTTCAATTTCAAGACAGGGAATACATAGTGGCCGCGTACAACTTTAAGTAAGTGTGATTTTGCATAAATAAAATTAATAATTTCAATACACATGTATCACAAGTTTGATTCGTACAGGGACCACTGGATATGCTTCTTCATTTATCCTAAGGTTGGAAAGGTGCTGGTGCTCGACTCCTTGCACACCGAGCCTTCGGCCTATTCAAAATTCCTCAGCATCTTAGAGATGCAAGCCTTTTCTATGCATGCATACTTATATCGATGAGAATTGTAGAATAACATGGTGATTCTATTTAAGATCACAGGGCATTTAGGTTTTATAAGCTACAAGGTGGAAAGTACGACACATCCAAAAAAGGCGTGCCACTAGACATCCATTATAACTGGCCGGTAAGTATGTGAATTTATGAATACATATCATACATGTACGTACATAGGACAATGTTGCAACTAAATAACCAATCTCCTGTTATGTAGTGCCACAAGCAACCACCCGGATCGGTCCTATGTGGGTTCTACGTGTGCGAGTTCATGAGAATGAACGGACGATACATCACGAACCCTGGCAAGGTATTATTAGTAATAGTCACGTATGTATTTATGTCATTAAAGATGCAAATGTGTTATTATTGAGTATAAATAGATGATGTTTATAAACTTCCTTTACAGCAATTTCAACAAGGAAGCCCGGAGAACTTGACTGAAGGTGCATTATATGGCATAGTTGAGGACCTGTGCACATTCATATTGAAAGAGGTCATTCCCGCAGAAGGGAAATATCACGATGCTTCCGGAACATTAGCTTTGCCAGAGTTTAGAATACTAACAGAAATTAGTAGACTATCTCTTAGCCGAGATAGTTATTAGAGCTTTCGTGAAAACTTTGATGTATATAATGTGTGATGCATACATGGTTGTAAACAAGACTTTGATGTATATAAATGTATGATAGAATTTAATTCCATGTTGCTTTTAATATCAATACTACATGTTTATCAATATCAATATCAATATATATATATATATATATATATATATGTTTGTGTGTGTAAATATATATAAATTTCAGTACTGATTGAAAATTTAAAAAAAGGCGGGAAAACTTTCACTGGCGGCTAAATAAAAAACCGCCAGTGAAAATACAATTTCCACTGACGGTTTTCTTAATAAAACCGCCAGTGAAAATGCTATTTTCACCGGCGTTTTCTTAAGAAAACCGCCAGTGGAAATGATATTTTCACAGACGGTTCTAGAATAACCGCCAGTGGAAATGGCGATTTCCACTGGCCCCTAGCATTGGCGGCACTGAAAAACGCCAGTGCAAACAGCTCTAGAACCGCCACTATAGAGCCTCTGTGTACTAGTGTGCTACTCTAATCTAGATCGGACTAGAGCATCCTATAAAGACCGATGAATCTATAAACAACAATGATATATGAATCAACGCTTATTAGTTACTCCAAAGGATTTTAGTTATCATAGAAGATCCTAGATGTCACTCAAACAAGAGTTGAGTTGTGTTCGTTGAGGTACACAAGAGAGAGAGGATGTTGACATGTTGATAGCCCCTACTACTCCTCACCAAGCTTCTCCTTACTCTCTCTCTTTCTTATACTAAGTGGTGTGTTTAGAGAGCTCTCTACCTTGACTCTAAATGTTTGATCGATCCCCATGTTAGAAAAATACTGCGCGACAAATATATGTGTGTGTGTAGATTTGTATTTGAAACGAAAAGAAGCCAGCCCGGACGATTGGGCAAGCGGAATTATTGGCGCCAACATGGGGCCGGGGAGATTATATTCCATGCATGGAAGGAGGAGGAGGTGGAGGAGAGGTCGTCGGAGAAGAGAGGCGTCCACCAGCCGTCCATATCCGAAAAGGCATCCATCCATTCCGATCCGTCCGACGCATCGCCAAATCCATCCACTCATGACTCAGCATCATCTCCCCCGGCGCCGACGTCGGTTTCTTTTCCGGGATATATAGATTCCTCGCTCCATGGCCAGAGGCCAGCGAATAATACTCATCTATCTCAATCCCATTCCGCCCCGAATCTCCCGCCCGCCCTTAAATCCCCGCCCCCCATCTCCTGCCACCGTGGAGCTCCAGAAACCAAGACCCCGGCACCTCTCTCTCTCTCCATCCAGCTGCTTCTCCAATCTCCACCGTCCCTCTCTCTCGTTTGCTTGCTAGCTCTTGTTGCACACCACAGCCAGCTCTAGCTTGCATTGGGGTTCTTGCCCTTGGCAAAGCCCTCATTTTTCTTGGTGTGCATATAGCTTGCATGCATTTGATTGGGTTTAGGTTTGCCAGCAGCAGCAATTTAAACGAATAAACAGGATCCCTTTCTTTCTCCAATTTTCGTGTGCGTATTAATTAGCTTGCATGCTTGGGCCGGCGATGTCTGAGCTCGTGTGTGGCGGCTGCTTCACCATGCTGGTGCACTCCCGCAGCGCAACTAACGTACGGTGCCCTCACTGCGGCAGGCTCGGCTCGACAAGATCAGGTGAAACCTCATGCATGCCCAGCTCCCTGTTAGTCTCTCTGCTACAGCGCTGCCAACTGACGAAAGATTATTACTGACCCTAAACCGAAGCAGGAAACCAGATGGGGCACCTGTCGTGCGGGCAATGCCGGACAACCCTGGCATACCCGCCGGGAGCGACGACAGTCGGGTGCCCGACATGCCGCAACGTCAATCCAGTTCCAACCAGGGTACGTATGGTATGTGCACGCACAGCTGACGAACCTGTCTTCTCATCGTCGATGACGAATTGAAACAGGCTTATTCTTCATTCGCTCAACTTCCATGCTCCCTCCTACTTGCAGGATGCTCGGCCGCAGCAGACGATGGTTCTGGTGGAGAATCCTAAGACGCTGGATGAAAAGGGCAAACTGGTGAGACTATATATCTATCTCTCAGACGCCACGGCCATAATTCGCTCGATCGTTTTCAAGTCACCAAGTGAAAGCTATGAACAATAATCAGTCATCAGACTTGACTGTTCTGAAATCCTGATATGCCTCCTGCAGGTGAGCAGTGTTGCCGTTGGTGTCACCTCGTGGAAAAGATGACCAACAACTCACTTCATTCCGGCTAATCTCGTCATCATCGACAACGACGACAGCTAATGTAAAATCAAGTGTGTTTTGAAGCGCTTGATGTTTTTCATATAAGGAAAAAAAGAAAAGAGGCAGAGTAGCAGTAGCTGTTGAGCAGCAAAAGATCTGAAAATTGTAAATACATTACATGCTATAGCCACCCGTGTGCGCCTTTGTGCCCCTGGAATTGTATTCTTGCCCTGCCAAGGTCAGACACGCTGAGTCGACTCTGCACTCTAGCGCTTTATCTGCAAATTCGGATTCTCCGGCTGAAAAAAAAAAACCGAGAGAAAGGATAGTGCTGCCCATGATAAGATTCTGCAGCCTAAACTCTCTAGGCAGTTTATGCAGAAACTGCGCTGGTCGTTTTCAGTTTTTTTTTTCACAGTGCGCTGAACTGAAAAGTGCTGCTGATCTCGACGTGGTTATCCCAGAAGGCAAAAGAAAGAACGAAAGGAAAACAGAAACAGGCACCTTTCAGCGATGCCTGATGGGGATGTGGGCGGCAACTAGACTGCAAGTTCATGCAAAAATCCATGCTTCTGTACTGTCTCACCCGACTTCGATCGATCACCTCACCTCCGCGGCCTGGGCGACGGCGACCTGACTGACTGCTTCTGTCTCTCTCACCTACCAGTCGTCGGATCGGAGACAGCTCGAGCGTGGCCGCGGAACACGCCGGCCGGGGTTCCACGGTGGGCTGGGCTGGGCTGTGGTAGCGATTCTCGTCCACGAGAGCACCACAACAGCTTTCGTAACGGGCTGGGCCTCGTTCGCGGGCGCATGGCTGGACCTTAGTAATTTAGTTTTTTTTCATATTAAAAGCTGACTAGGCTCACATGCATGCGTATGACCTAAACCAAACCGGAGTATAAAAAAAAATACTGCACGCATGTGATCCACCTCCAGCCCTCCAAGCACGGAGCACCAGAGAGATTCTCAGTTTCAGTCAACCCCATACAAAGATCACCCACACCCACCCTCATCCTCTTCCCCTCACATTAATCAAACCATCTTGCATAAAATATTTATCAGTAATCACCGACACTAACCCTAACTGCACATCTCTACTCTTTCAAAGCATCAGTTTCGAGCGGCACGTGCGAAATACGTAGGTCTGTGTTCCTCTCTCTACTTCTCGCCTAAAGTTGTCTCTAGCAACGTCTTCTAAATTTAATTCATAAAAAAATCTTCATTATTTACAGCACCCTCTAGAAAATTTCGTCATCTATATCTTTATTCACTCTAACAGTGTCCTCTATATCTTATCCTCTATATTTATCATTAATTATATTACCGGATTTTATACAAACCGTACTGTTTGTTTATTAAAATATGCATTCGTTAGTAGAAAACCGTTCACTTAATTATATTAGCGTAATTTATACAAACCGTAGTATTTGTTAAAAAAAATATGCATTTGTTCGTAGAAAATAGTTATATATAGTTACTAAAAACAAAAGAACTAAAAACAAAAGAACGGGACTTCGGAGGAGCACATGAAAACGTTCTTATAGTTATTGCCCATTTGGCACAGCTCTTTGGGGGCTTTAGCTTGGACTCATCGTAAAGCTCTACCAAACGGCCACATAAAAACAACTTTTCATCGAGAGCCTTTCAAAAGTTAGAACTATTTTATTATTAGGAGCCAGAACATAAAAAATTTAGCTTATAGCGGCTCCTCCTATCAAATCCTTGATAAAATTACCGCAACTGTCATAGTCTCCTCCAATAAAACACCAGAAAAGCTATTTTGCCAAACGAAATGTAAAATGGCTCTGGCTCCTTTAGAGAAGCCAAGGAGCCAGAGCCGTTTTTAAAGAAGCCGGAGCTCTGCCAAAAGGGGCTTAATTACTCCCTGAGCTCCCGTCAGCATGTTATCTGCAGCATGCTTCGATCGCAGTCCAGAACTGGCGCGAGGTCAACACAACGATGCCCCGCTGCCCCGTGGACAGAGAGCACAACAACGATGACAACGCAGCCGTTAGAGTACGAAGAAGAACCGCCACACTTAGAGGATGTTGGCTGCCTCCGCTATTTTACCAAAAGCTATAGCGCTCGTTGCTGGACGCTTGCAAGCATTGTCGGACGCCATATATAGCGTACATGATATTTAGAGTCTATTGCTATACATAGTCAATAATGAGCCGTTGCACAACAGAAAGACCGTGAGAAACGACCCAAAACCAACACGACAGGAAGCCATACACAACGCAACGCTCGCACATATTACCATCTCGCTAACTTAAGGAGAATGAACGACCGAGCGAGCTATAAAAAGAGGGATCGGGCTTCTTTTTAACTCATATTTTTTCTCAGCCTTTTGGCTAAAATAAAGGGTAATATTTGTCCTTATCTGATTAATATCTGATATAGGGAGCATATATTCACTTTGATATATTTTTTGGTATCAAATTGGTCGTGTGTCGTTGCAACGGGCATTGTACTAGTGTATTTTTGTAAAATGGGTGCTCCTACACGTACGGTTCTAGTGTTAGACCGATAGACAGACTAGAATCATCTAATGGTTCATGATTTATTAGTTCAGAACAAGAGGCAACAACAATAGTTCAATTGTACGAGTGGATCGTAGGTGAAGCATTTCCCTAGAAAAATAGTCCTACTCATAACATATGCATGTAGTAGTGGGTTTTCACTAATAAAATGGAATTACTATTACTGCTATGATATGATTATTTCTATAAAAAAACTGAAAACTCTAGTATTTGTATTACTAGCATAGATCCCATGCTAACATTATGATACCGCGGAAGGGAGAGATCGATGATGACGGTGGCGGCTCGAGGGAAGGAGTTGGCGGCGATGTGAGTGAGAGGATGCGGGGAGGTGGGAGGGGAGGCTAGAAGCAGTAAGGTCATGGGGAGGGAGAGAGATGATAGATAATTAAATAATATTATTTATTAGATTTGGGTAAGTATGATGTGGTTATCGAGTGATATGAACTATTAGTTTAATAGCGTGTTAAATTTAAGCGTAATTTGTTTGGTGGATTTAATGTAGGTTACGGGATTTTAATTTGGTGTATAAATATAGTGTTAACCGAGATCGTTTTGCATAAATGTCCATAGATATTTTGCTAGTTCACTGCAAGGTCCCTGCGGCTTGTCAATAATACGCCCTCACGTGGCGCTGCGCGGGCGCTAATTCCAATGCCAATGGCGGCCGCGGCCGGCGCGGGCGAGCCCGGTCCGCGCTCGGAGGCGTCCGGCTTCGGCTCTGGCTGCAACCACCTGCGGCCGCGGCGGGGGCCTCCACCCCCGTCCCCGTCCCCCGCGGTCGGGAAGCCGCTCCCGTCCGGCGCGGTGCCGCGCCATGCGTTCGTGTTCGACGGCGAGGGCGGCTTCTCCGAGGCACCCTGGGGCCTTGCGGTGTCCGGTTCGTCGCGGACCGGGGAGTTCACGTGGCACCACGTGGAGCTCCCGCGCTCCGCGGGCGCCGCGGCGGCCAAGCCGCTCCACCACGCGCAGGCGCTCATCGAGCTCCTCTGCCCGCCGCTCACGCTGCAGGAGATCCTCGCGTTCGTCGCCACGGGCCCGCACTGCGCCTCCTCGGGCGACGGCGCGCTCCTGCTCCGCGTCAGCGCGCCGGGCCCCGTCGGCAGCGCGTACGCGCTCCGCCTCGCCGCGCGCGTCACCGAGAGCTCCGTCGTCACCGTGTCCGTCGGCGGGGTCCCGCGCCTCGCGTTCGGGACCAGGCAGGCGTCGCTCCTCTCGGAGGTTCCGCTCGGCGTCGCCGCCTCGCTCTCCGACGAGGGCCATGGCGGGGGCCGCGCCGTCGACGGCGGCGTGATCATCGATGAGCGCCTGCTCGAGTCGCTGCTGGCCATGAACCACGCGGACGGCGCGCACACGGACAACCCGGTGCCGCGGACGGTGTCCAACCTCCTCGTGCACGTCCTCGGCACGCACGTAGACCACGTCCACGACATTGTCACGCGCCTCGAGATGGACCTGGACGCCGTCGAGCTGCAGCTCGACAAAGGTAAGCGGTCGGAGGTCGCTTTCTTGCTGGGCAATCATCGCGTTAAGCTCCCATTCATTCCTCATCTGGATAAAAGTATTCGCTTGCTGGTAACCTACACTTCTATTGTTAGTTGGTGACGGCCAAAATGCTGATCTCTTGCTGCATGAACTCAGATCAATAAGCTAGAATTAGATCAATGGATTCCTGGGGTCCTAATCCATGGTGTTAGATAATTTGACTGATGATTGCATACGAGGTTTTCTCCAAAAAATGGATTCAATATTTGTTAGGAGGGGTTGGGGTTGGTATGCTTTGTGGGATGGATGCCTTTGTCCACACGTTTCTAAATGGTTGAATGCAGGTTGCAGGTGCTGAATGTACCTTCGAGGGATGACTCTGTCTCCGTTACCTGTATTCCTGAAATGCTATGAATCTTAAGTTCCAACCAATCTAAAATTTGCATCAAAGCTATGCGACTTATGCCTAGTCAAATGATGTGTGCTTAACAGCTTAAGCAAAGGTTTATAAGCATTGTGCAAATCTAGAGGAGTACCAACACATTATTTAGCATTCTAGCCTTTTTATCTTCAGGGACCCTGCTTTTTTTATTGATCTGTGGATTGTGATTGTCGCAGGTGGTCACTTTTTGAGGAAGCTTTTGCTGGATGGCAGGAGATTCCCAAAAATGCATCTGGATCTACAGCGGTTGCTTCAGGTATGAGTTCTCTCTCAAGTTTCTGGGAAATACATTGGGAACCTGGAATGCTATTTTATAATTTGCACTGATTTAGCCAAAATGGCAACTTGCATGAAGTGACTGTTGATGTGACATTGAGGTTTATTGGCATGCTGTGTTGCTCATAGTTTGGCTTTCAGGTTCTAAAAGTGCAGGTACTTGATTTCAGTTAATCTATCGAGATGGAACAGAAGTCACAGGCTCGATTCTACTGTTTTTGTTTGTGTAGGTTGTTTCTCACTGTGAACAAGTATTCCCCCGCGTGAAGGAAAAATGTGCGAGCAAGAGTTGGTTCGCAACAGGAGATATAGCAGCCCTTGAAGATCTGATAGGTCGTCTCAGAAGGCTCAAAGAAAACCTAGGGTTCATTACAAATAGAATCACCACACTTCAGGCTAGTCTGGACAGTTGGCAATCGGAGCAGATAAACAAAAGCTTGTACTACCTTTCATTTCTCTCCATAATATTCCTGCCTCTTTCCATTGTCACTGGAGGTAAGTTCAGTGTCCTGGTGCTCGCTCGTGTACTTTCCTGGATCAATTTCGTTTCTTTTCCAGGTCTCTCATTTTACCTGATTTATTTACGTTGCAAAACTTGCCAGTTTTCGGGATGAACGTCGGTGGTGTGCCGTGGACAGGGCAGAACAAGAACCCTAAAAACCGGGATGGCTTCATGAATGTCATGCTAATATGTGTTGCAATCTTGTTACTTCTGTTGCTGTGTTTCTTGTTTCCTTCATTATATTCTCATGTGACGTCATGGAGAACCCGCCGTGAGCTGACCCGGAGCAACTCTCAGAACAGAAGACATCTGAAACTCTTCAAAGGTCACAAGGAAGGTTACATGCGCCTATGACGACAATACAGTTGCAAACTACGGTGTCCATTTCAGCTGTAAGGTGATTGTCAGTGATGTTGTAAGTGTAAGATTTGTGGGGAAAGATCCTAGATAGCCAACACATGTACAGGTTTGAAGGAGACCCTCCATGGCTCCATTTGAGGTTCATACCTTGTTCATTGCTTAGTTTGTTTTTGTTGTAGATTCATGGCTGTCACTGCACCTTTTATTTATTCTGAAAATGTGTTAGTTCTTCAATGAAGACCACCCACGACAATTTGTCATTGTTGTTCCAGGTGGACGTGTTTCATAGTTGTACGCAGCGAATTCCTGCCTGTTTTCAGCGTATTGAAATAAATAGTCGGAGCAACAGCTATGGCTTTTATTCTGAAATATGCTGTTGTTTTTATTGCTTTGCTGCATGCCAGATAACTAATAGTTAGTTGGCTAAAAATTGTAAGTGAAATTAGCTAGCTAACAAATAACTACCTAATTATTAACTAATTTACCAACAATAGCTAATAGCTGAACTATTAGTTAGGATGTTTAGATGTCTCAACTAATTTTAGCAACTAATTATTAACTCTAATGCATTCAAACACTTCCTTACTGAACATACCTGGCAATTTTACATTGCCGATTGCCGGCGGTCGGCAGACCTTGTGCTACATGACTGAGTCTTGAGGCAATTTGGAACATGACTAAGTCTCCTGCACAAGCAATGAAAGTTGCAAAATTGTTTATGCAGGTGTGCTTATTGGATCCACCGATTAAACAGGTACCTCCGTATGAAGGTTGACATTTGGTGGCAAGCCTGGCCAGAAGGCACGTTCAAACGAATTATATCCATGGCACATTCGTATCTAGAAGCATTTATGATAAAATATAACAACACGAATTCCAGATGTTGCCATCTTCAACAAGCAAGTATACATCAAAACCGCTCAACAGTGACAATATGATAATATTTCTGAAGACAATTTCATGTTTGAATACAAGGGTAAACGCCAAAGCTGAAAGCACGATTCGTTGTCTGCAACATTGACCATCCAGTACAAAAGACTTTCCCCACTCCAATATGCTACAAAAAGGATTGAAATATTTTGATGACACATCTCTGGGGAAAAAATCGACATTATGACGTCTCACTTCTATGCACAGCACCGTGTGATTGTTGGATGGCAGCTCTACCAAAACAGAAATGGTGCGCAATTGATGGGACACCACCAGAATTCTGCTAGAACCTGTAATCAAGAGCAATTGTGTAAGAATGCAACTAAGGACTAGATAAATAAAGTAGCAAATCGGAATGGGGGAACCAGAGATTTACTTATTCTATTATTTATTGTTTACTGTATTTCATACCACAGCACCAAAGCCCAGGAAAAGCTCACCTCTCCACCACTAACTTCGTGATATTGAAAGCCATAACTGTACTTAACGTTGCTTGTTCAGATTTACCATGACTACACCAAAGATAAACAACGAGAAGTAGTAAAAAAAAGGTGAACTAAGTGGTGCACCTTGTTCCAACTTCATTACCGGCTTTCTGTACAGGAGATGAATGGTCTGCAAACACAAAGCAACGCGTCCATAATGATTCACTCTGCCGATCCACAGACAAAGATTAACAAGGCAAAAACATTATAATGATAGACAGAACCACTTGACGTACCAGTAGAAATAATTCTATCCATGCTATCTATGCGTCGTTGTATGGACTTGAGCAGCATGTTCATTGCTGAAATCCTCTTGCGGATGCTGGAAATCCTTGCTGAATGATGCATTATTACCATTGTGGGTGCATTCTCTAATAGCCTGTCTAGCTCTGCAAACACTTAGTCTTAGTTTCATACAGTTACTGGATATATATACATGCTTTCCATCAAAAAAATGTGTACACAGACAATAGCAATAGGCGAGACAATCTGAACAAAAGAGTGGAGCCTTGGGGCTTTGGAAAATGTAAAAGGGGCCGTTTGGGAGAGCTCCGACTTTAGCTTCTCCGAAGAGAATCACTCCCAACCAATCAAGTGGTCAAAACGCCAACTAATTCAAGCAGGGATCAGGAGAGAATCACTTCTCCATTTACACTAGGAGCAACCTGCACCTTGCTTCCTGTTAAATTCTGGTATGGATCAGCATTCAACAGAGAATCAATTTTCATCAGCTCCTCATCCTGCTCCCTCCTAGGAATTCAATGGAATCACTCCATCGGAGATTAAGGAGCGGAGCTAGAGAATCAGAGAGCAGAGCCCTCCCAAACAGGGACTACAAGACCATTCCAAGTGGCTTTAGGGTTCTCCAAGTGGTATTTGGTGTGTACAATTTTATTTTTATCGGATTGGAAACCTGGCCACCTGCAAGCAAGTTGGACGCTGACACATGGGATCATGTCAGAATCATGAATTTCTCAGTACAATAATTTTATTCGCTGTATACTGTTAAACTGCTAGAATGTTCTAGTTCATCCATTTATTTGTTAACTCTCTTGAGATAACGAAGAGGCTGAAATTGCACTACATAAAAAGTAGATTCAGGTGCAACCAGGAACAGCTATGTTTATAAGAGGAATTGGATTGTTTACATTGAGCCTCTCAGACAGTATATAATGCATCAGTTAAACTACAGCTACAAGTTTTAACAGGCTACAATATGGACTTGACCCTGTTCATGGTTTGAACGCCAAAGAGGCAAATAACATTTTTGGGCTGTCGCTGCATTTCCATGCCATGGCAACGAAATTACAGAAGAGTACTGACTAGTTCAAGAAAAGAGGCAAGTAGATAGATAAAATACAGAGCTCACAACTCAATTGCTAGTATGTCATCTAAATCTCACTAGTCTTGGGTTAAATGAACTCCACAATACAGTACGCATACTCTAGTGTCTACACAGAATGGTACGCATCCGAAGCTGGAGAAGTCTAAGCCACAACGCGCGCAACGCATGACACCACCAGCAGAGAAAGCCCAAGGCTGGGGCGGGGAGAGGCACCTACCTCCGTTGAGGCGGTCGATGGCAGCGGCGACCTCGTCCTGGCTCCGGGCGGTGGCGGCCGCCCGCTCCTCGTGCTCCCGCAGCGCGCCGGCCAGCACCCCTGCGATTGCGGAAGCCAACGCCCCGCACCGCTCCGGAGGGGGCGCGGCGGCACGCTCGTCCTCCACGCCGCCGTCGTCCGCGTTCTCCGGAGGCCGGTCGCCATCGGCGGCGGAGTGGGAGGGGATATCCGCGCCGTCCATTCGACTGGTGACCGCATCGAGAGAGCACGAGCAGTGTGGTCGTGTGGTGGAAAGAGTCAAAGAGACATCAGCTGACCGCGTTGGGCCTTCGGTTGGGCCAAATAAGGCTTCGCATTGTCGGTTGGGCGTAAACGGAAGGCCCAAATAGAGCTTCGCGTTGGGCTTTGAAACGGACCGTAGATTGTGCATTTCCTGTGGTTGGCTAGTCCAATTAGACGAGGTTAAGCGATTTTTATGTAATGTAAAAAAACCGAGAATTAAAAACATCTCCTAGAGTGTCTCTAAATTTCATTCTTAAAATTATCATTTTAAGAGTAGTTTTATCTAAAAACCACTTTCTACATCTTTCCAATTTCCAACAGTTTTTTATATCTTACCTAGAACCACTCTCTATACCTTTCGAATTTACAAGAGTTTTATATCTTGTTTCTACTTTAGAGAGTAGTTGGAAGATAGAGATTAGAGTCTTAGAGTTGCTCTGAAGGGTGTGGTTTGATAATGACAATACTAAAAGTCTGTTTGGTTGGGTTGTGGCCGTGGAAAAAGCTGTTGTGGGATGTGAGCTATGAAAAAAGCTGTTGTGGGCTGTGGGCTGTTAAAAAATTAAAAATTGTTTGGTCGAAACTACTAAAAGTCATTAAAAGTTCTTCAATATATGTTTTCATAGTTCTATCCGAAAGTCACTAAAAGCAGATCCAAGATGCTTTCAGTTTTGCACTGCGAGAAAGTCGGCTTTTAGAAAAAACTGCTTTCTGAATCTGACCCTTTGGTTTCGCTTTCGACTTTTAGGAGGTAAAAATCAAAGCCAAAAGTCAAACCAAACACACCCTAATTTAGATAAGGTAAGTTTATTCCTTAAATTTAATAAGATAAATTTATTCCTAATATCAATACTAATAATTATCTTATGAGAAATATAATGACGATACACCAGTCTATACTAATTAATCATTAGCTTATGAGAAATAAAATAACGATACATCGATGTATTATATTTCATAAACCAAACAAAATACATCAATGCACTGCGTTTCGCAAACCAAAGAATGTGTTTCACAAACCAAACAAGAAAAAAGGCTTATTGAGTGCCAGAGAACGTCGAAGTACCAAGGGAAACCCAACCTATTAGCATCAGAGAACGTCATAAAACCAATGGAATTACTACAATGAGACACGATGTTAGGTGTCGGCTTCGTCCAACGCAAGGCACCGAGCTGCATATTCTACGTTGGTCATCTTCAGAAGCAGACAGCATGACAAGCTCCACTCCACTGAAGCACACCAATCAGTGTGCTCTTCAGCACAGCTCGAGTGCTGGCCGTTGTTTCTCTGATAATTACTTAACAGGTATCACAAACAAGCACAGCATAGACGAACGTTGCAATTACTTAACAGGTAGGTCGATATTAGCAGCAAATAAAGCTCCATCATAATAGGTTCACAAAACGACTGACTGATTTGTCTTAGCACAAAACTCTGGATATAGCTAGAAACCACGATAGATGGCCTACTGAAGTGCAGGTTTCCAAGACGAGCCATTGGACCCATGGCAAACGGTGACGACGAACTAGGATGTGACATCTCTCCATGAACTCACGCATCGAAGAAACGTAACACAACTATGCCGACACCACCATCCACAATCCCCATCAGCCTACTTGGATCTCTGCCTCATCTTTCGGCGCTTCCTCTTCAGCCTCCTCATGCGCTTCTTCTTCCACTGAAGATTGACAGATGAAAATGAATAGAATTAGATAACAAGAAAAATATATAGCACAAAAGAGGCAAGAATGCAAGCAAGTAAAACGCAGAACAGGACTGTTATTGTACTTTCTAGATACATATGTACCTATACATAGTGTACATCTATCATTGTAGAAAAGCTAGGTATCTACAAGTTAGGTAAACAGTAAATTACATATTTCAAGTGCCAGATTCCAGTGCAAACAAATCATCAATCAAGTCACGAAGTATCTAAATCTCAACAAATAAAGCACTGGCAACATCTCTTCAGCCACCATCAGATGCTGCTAGAACAATAGTTCTATATCCTAACTAGTAACTAGATTTCATAATAATATATCCTAACTAGAATGGGGCTCATATCAAATGTATGCGAAGGAACCTCCACCGTGGCCGGGGAAGAACCTGCTAGCAGGCGGCGGCGCCACAAGCGCGACACCTCCACCGACCGCAGCGGCATGACCATGCGGAGCCAGGCCACGGGACAAGAGATACCAAGCTCACACGAAACGATCAGTCACTGTTCGGCTCAGCTCATAGATCAGCCTCCCATGCCAAAGATACAGACCCGTCCGCTGCGACGAGGGGCGCCACGCACGCACGGCGAGATCCGCCGTCCCAGAAGAATTGCGCCACTCGAGCCTCTCTCTTTGTAATCACAGCCCCGGTACATGGACGAACAACTCTCTTTGTAATCGCAGCGCCCCTACATGGACGAATCGCTCTCTTTGCAATCGCAGCTTCGGGACATGGATGAACCGAGCAGACAGCTACTCGAGGCAGGGAGTGTCAAGGAGTTGCTACGCCACAGGAATCTACGTGACGAGATAGCACGCGCGTAGGAGTTAGGGGGATGGAGGATGTACCTTGGCCCTCATAGTCGCCTCCTTGCGGGCTCTCCTTGGCGCGTCTCCTGCTGCTGCGTCGGCGGCGGGTTCACGATATGGGTGGGGAACAGGGTCAGGATGGCGGCGGCAGAAGGTATATATAGACGGGGAGAGATGCCGAACCCTAATAGGAGTGCGCGGGTGGCGTCGAGAAAACGTGGTGGGCTTGGGCCTTACGTGGGCCACTGCTCTTGGGCACCCGCACATAGATTTTTCGCAAAGACATACCCCGTTTGTTTCAGATTTTTGCAGCTTTTGGCCACCAAAAAATGCCGCGGACTGCCAAATACTCAGCTTTTCATCCAGATTCTATAAAATTTGTTTGAGTAAAAACCATTCAAAATCAATATAAACACATAATCTGTTGAGTCGTTGCAATATTATGAATCCGTCACTTTCTAGATCCTGAGCCCTATGGACACATTTATCTTCCTCCGCAGGTAATCCTAATGTTACTCAGATTCTCCACACAGCCAGATTCTCCCCACATCCAAATTATCAGAAAAGCTGGTCAGAAAAAAGCTGAACAAACATGCCCATAGTAGCCTCTTGTCCATGATTAATGGACACACGATCGATATTTTTTAGCAAAAAGCGATCACGAACTACTATTTTTAGCAACACTGAAGGTTAACACATACGAATTTTCATAAAGAAATAGTCTCCACCAAAATCAAATAAAATGATATATGATTAGAAAACATATGTGAGGTAAGAAATACGAGCCTCTTGCTAATAATAGATGGGCACATGGCCAGTATTGCGGGTGTGATTTTCACGAAACTACGGAAGAGAGAAATGGCGGCAATAGTGGGGTGAACACCATCGTAGCCCGCAGGTAGCAGGCGCCGCGACCTGGCTCGATGGTTCTCTTGGTTGTGGCTCTATGGCAACCGACAAGGAAAAACCACTGAGCTGGCAAGCATTGGGCGGAGCTGAGGTGGCGAACGGGGGAGCCGCGAAGCGGCCAATGTCGAAGGGCGATAGGCGGTCGACGGATGCGCCTCGGAGGGCGTCGGACGACGGGTGGTGCGGCGCGTGCCATCCTCAGCTTCTGGCTAACCAAGGTTGGGAGAAAACACGAACACAACACTTGTAAAGTTCTGTTGAATTGAGTGAAAAATTCAGGTCCATTCTAGACACGCGTCGAACACTAAACACCGATAGGTATGCCATACTAGGAGTACAACTACGCACGATCCTACAGAGGACCCACAACGATAACCCAGAGGAGCTGATCTCTCTCTTGTAGAAAATAGATCTCCTATGTAAGGTCCAACCCTTTAGCTACAAAAGGGCAGGCCCTCTTTCTTCTCGACACTCGAGCACACCTATTATAACATGCTCAAAGCAATACTACGATTAACACTACACTGGAGTAGGGTGCGAATCCGAATCAGTATAAACCTCATCTTAGATTTCTCATTGAACCCCTGGTGGTTCAACATTCGAAGTGAGTCCACGCTAGCATCCCCCATCGAACACAAATCTATTGTGCCCCGATTTATGAAACCACGACACTTACGCTGCTAAGCACTACTCCTGAACAAATCTAAGGGGTAGCTTACGCTGCTCATCACTATTCTTGAACCATTCTTGGGGGGTAGCTCCCTGGCCTAGAGGTAACCCCCACGTCTGGGACAACCTCCAGTGAGCCTTAGTGACAGGGGGCGAGAAAGAGAAACTCTTGACTCACCAAGCTTGATAAACACGAGGGTAAGTCATTTTGTTTGCCTTATGCAACAACAGCAGTATGCTGATAGGCAACTTACTCAACATGAAGCTACAGGCACAGCGCTGCTGCACGAGACTGGCATTTCTAGAATAAGACGCGGGTATGGCCCCACCTGCGGGTTCGCCGCCTCACCCAAAGTGGGTCTGGGGGCCTCTATCGATACCCTAAATATGGGGTACCCACTCCAGCTATGTCAAAGTAAGACCCCAATGGCTACCATTGAGGGTTTTACGGATGGCTAGCTAAGGCCCACCATATGGAGTCATGGACGGGGTAAGCTCATCTCCTGGGCTAGATCACCATCTCCATAAAAGCCCTATAAAGGGAGGAATTGACAACTTCAACTATAGATCTAGGATCCTACAAATGGAACTCGGACCTCCTCGTGGGCCCATCGAATCCCTGGAGAAAGGGGTCTGGAGGGACCTCATGACCCTTGAGAAGAAGACATTCTCTGGCTACAGCACCAAGCCTTCAGAGTAGCTCCGAGCCTAGAAAATACCATCCGGACCTTAGGCCAGGTGAGGTCTGATGTCACCACGTGTCTTGATTAGTACGACCGAGACTTGGAACCCTCGGGTGTGGTTTGGGCCCACGATCATGGAGAGCCTGGGAATACCGTGTCATCACTTATTCCCGGGCCTACCCCTTGTCCAGGTAGAGGTTTGGTGCCAACGCGTGGCTAGACGTACCTAACATGAGCCTCTGACATAGGGCACACCAACAGTGGATGTAGATGGGACCCATACTTACCCACATCAATGGCAGGTAGTGTATCCCCTGCATTAAATGCGCGCGATGCACCAAGTCTGCAACGTGCGGCATTTACTATTACTCGCACGTTACCGAGGCAAGAGCATTGACCCAATGCGTCGTTTGGGTGCCCTTCATTATGACTTATACTGTTCTTCGTGTGTTACCGATGCATGAAGATACGAGTGGAGGAGACGAGACGACACCGCCCACACCTACGCATGATAGTGTATCAGACTATGCCGCAACCTACAACAAGAGATACACATGTAATCCGATTAGACTAAACAGGAGGATGAGATGTCAAGAGCCAGCGCGACGACCAAGAAGGGATACACGCTCAGGAAGATCTAGCGTTGTTAGCCCAATCTGGCATTTAATGTTCCATGTTGTAAATACTCTTAGGACCACCAGTAGGGGCTTTAGCTCCCTTGTAATGTGCCTCCCTTGGACTATAAAAGGGAAGGTGAAAGGGAAATAGGATTAACCTTTTCCCACAATTAATTTTGGTGGTTGAATGTCCAACACAAATATATGGACTAACTAGTTTGCTCTAGAATACATGTTCTACAGGTGCATAAAGGTTCAATACAAACCAATAAATATTCAAGTTAGGGATCCAATTTGAAGGAGCAAAAGAAACCAAGTGTGCTCTGGTCTGGCGCACCGGACTGTCCGTACAGGGTTGAACCAACCACTCTCGGGTTTCAGCAGGCGCGCTCCGCTATAATTCACCGGACTATCCGGTGTGCCATCGGACTGTCTGGTGTGCCAGTGGAGCAACGGCTAACTCACGCAACGGTCGACTCTACAAAGGTGAACAGTGTAGCTACAGTGCAACACATAAGTCAGAGGAGCACCGGACTGTCCGGTGCCGCAAGAAGACAAAGCTCCAACGGTCGACCGAGCCCCGAACCCTAACGATTGGGTGACGTGGCGGCGCACCGGACAGTGAACAGAACCTGTCCGGTGGCGCACCGGACTGTCCGGTGTGCCCATCGCCAGCAGCCTTCCCCAACGGCTTCTTGGTGGTTGAGGGCTATAAATACCCCCCAACCACCACAACTCCAAGCATCCAAGTTTTCTGAAATTCTCATTCAATACAAGAGCTAGTGCATTCACTCCAAGACACTTTTCTAAAGATCAAAGCCTCTCTAAGTCCAAAATTCATTCCAACCACCTAGTGACTTGAGAGTGTGTGTGTTCGTGTTCATTTGCGCTCTTGTTGCTTGGATCGCTTTCTTCCTTCCTCATTCTTGTTCCAAAGCGACTTGTAATCAAAGCAAGAGACACCTAAGTGTGTGGTGGTCCTTGCGGGGTCCAGGTGACCCGATTGATTAAGGAGAAGGCTCACTCAGTCTAAGTGACCGTTTGAGAGAGGGAAAGGGTTGAAAGAGACCCGGTCTTTGTGACCACCTCAACAGGGACTAGGTTCTTTAGAACCGAACCTCGGTAAAACAAATCATCGTGTTCATTCGCTTGATTTCCATTTTATTTGTTTTCCCCCTCTCTCCCGGACTTGATATAAGTTCTAATGCTAACCCTGACTTGTAGTGTGTATTTAAAGTTGTAAATTTTAGATTACGCCTATTCACCCCCCTTTAGGCGACTTTCAATTGGTATCGGAGCCCGGTGCTTCATTAGAGTCTAACAACTCGAAGTGATGTCGGGAGAACACACCAAGAGGGAGATCGTGACCGGCGACATGCCCGCAAGCTCAAGGAGAACCCTCTCAAGGGAGTCCAGCCACAAGCATAAGGAGGAATCCTCTTCCTCCACCATGATGCGTAGGAAGGGTGACAAGAAGAAGAAAATAAAGAAAGTGATCTACTACGAGACCGACTCATCGTCACCCTCCACATCCGGCTCCGACTCGCCGTCCACTACTTCTTAGCGCCATGAGCGCAAGAAGTATAGTAAGATGCCCCTTCGGTATGCCCGCATTTCTAAGCACGCTCCTCTACTTTCCGTTCCCTTAGGCAAACCACCATATTTTGATGGTGAAGATTATTGCATGTGGAGTGATCAAATGAGGCATCATCTAACCTCACTCCACGCAAGCATTTGAGATATTGTTGAGTATGGAGCGTAGGTACCTAAGGAGGGGGACAAGGACTACGATTTAGATGAGGTCACCCAAATTCAGCACTTTAACTCCCAAGCCACGTCTATACTCCTCGCCTCCTTGTGTCGAGAGTAGTATAACAAGGTGAGAGCACCTAGAGGGGGGTGAATAGGTGATCCTGTAAAACTTGAAACTTAAGCCACAAAAAAAACTTGGTTAAGCGTTAGCACAATAATCGCCAAGTGGCTAGAGAGGAGTCTCAACAAAACACAATAACCACAAGAGATCAATCATAGAGATGGCACAGTGTTATCCCGTGGTTCGGCCAAGACCAACGCTTGCCTACTCCACGTTGTGGCGTCCCAACGGACGAGGGTTGCAATCCACCCCTCTCAAGCGGTCCAAAGACCCACTTGAATACCATGGTGTTTTGCTTTGCTTTTCTTAATCCCGTTCGCGAGGAATCTCCACAACTTGGAGCCTCTCGCCCTTACACTTGAAATTCACAAAGAAGCACGGAGTAAGGGAGGGATTAGCAACTCACACAAGACACTAAGATCACAGCAATTACACACACTCAAGACCCAGACTTAAGCTCAAAAGACTAGCACACTAGAATGGAGCTCAAATCACTAGAATGTCGAACAAGTGCGCAAGAATGGAGTATGAGTGATCAAGAGTGCTCAAGGAATGCTTGGTGTACTCCTCCATGCGCCTAGGGGTCCCTTTTATAGCCCCAAGGCAGCTAGGAGCCGTTGAGAGCAATCCTGGAAGGCAGATCTTGCCTTCTGTCGACTGGCGCACCGGACAGTCCGGTGCACCACCGGACACTGTCCGGTGCAGATATCCTTCCTCATTTGGCGAAACCGACCGTTGGAGTCTGAGAGCCGTTGGCGCACCGGACAGTCCGGTGCACCAATGTGACCGTTGGCTCGGCCACGCGTCACGCGCGAAATCCTCGGCCGACCGTTGCCCCGGCTGACTGTTGACTCACCGGACAGTCCGGTGCACCACCGGACAGACCGGTGAATTTTAGCCGTACGCCGTTAATCATCTCCCGAGAGCGACGAGTTTGCCTGTGAACGGCTCACCGGACAGTCCGGTGCACCACCGGACAGTCCGGTGAATTATAGCCGTACACCGCCGTCGAAGTCCCGAGAGCAGCCTGTTCGCCAGAGCCAGCCTGGCGCACCGGACACTGTCCGATGCACCACCGGACAGTCCGGTGCACCCAGACTGAGCAGACTTTGGCTGAACAAAGCCATCTCATTTCCAATTCAATCTTTCCTATTTCCAGCACTTAGACACAATACATTAGTCCATAAAACAATGTACTAAGTCTAGAAACATACCTTTTGATATGATTTGCACTTTGTCCACCATTTTGCATAGATTAGCACAAAAGCACTTGTGTTGGCACTCAATCACCAAAATACTTAGAAATGGCCCAAGGGCACATTTCCCTTTCACAAGGTACAAGGGTTAAAGAGCGCCAAAGAAATTTGGGACGTGCTCAAGACCGCGCACGAAGGGGACGAGGTGACCAAGATCACCAAGCGGAAGACGGTCGAGGGGAAGCTCGGTCGATTTGTCCTCAACAAAGGAGAAGAGTCGCAAGCCATGTACAACCGGCTCAAGACGATGGTCAACCAAGTGCGCAACCTCAGGAGCACCAAATGGGATGACCATGAAATGGTCAAGGTTATTCTTAGATCCCTCGTATTTTGTAATCCTACTCAAGTTCAATTAATACGTGGGGATCCTAGATATAAACTAATGTCTCCCGAGGAGGTTATTGGTAAATTTGTGAGCTTTGAACTTATGATCAAAGACTCCAAACACATCGTCAACTTGGAGCAAGGTGCCACCTCCACACTCGAGGTGCAACCCGTCGCATTCAAGGTGACGGAAGAAGAAAAGAGGGAGTCTACACCAAGTAGGCTTCCAATCGACGCCTCCAAACTCGACAACGAGGAGATGGCGCTCATCATCAAGATCTTCCATCAAATCCTCAAGCATAGGGGGAAGGACTACAAACCCCGCGCCAAAAGGGTGTGCTACAAATGTGGTAAGCCCGGTCATTTCATCGCTAAATGTCCAATGTCTAGTGAAAGTGACAGGGATGATGACAAGAAGGGAAAGAAGAAGTACTACAAGAAGAAAGGCGGCGATGCCCACGTATGTCGGGAATGGGACTCCGACGAGAGCTCCACCGACTCCTCCTCCGACGAGGACACCGCCAACATCACCGTCAACAAGGGCCTCCTCTTCCCTAACGTCGGCCACAAATGTTTCATGGCTAAGGACGGCAAGAGAAAGAAGGTACACTCTAGGGCCATCCCCAAATATACAACATCTAGTGATGAGGGTAGCTTTAGTGAAGACGAAGATGATTTACTTATTCTTTTTGCCAACCTTAGCATGGAACAAAAGAAAAAATTAAATGAATTAATAGAAGCTATTAATGAGAAGGATGATCTCTTGGAAATCCAAGAGGACTTCCTTATTAAAGAAAACAAAAAACATGTTAAGTTAAAGAATGCTTATGCTCAGGAAGTAGAAAAATGTGAAAACTTGACTAAGGAGCTTAGCATTTGCCATGATTCAATTATCAATCTTAGAAATAAAAATGCTAGTCTAAATGCTAAGATTGATGAATTAAATGATTGCCATGACTCAATCTCTAGTCTTAAAACTAAAAATGCTAGCTTAATTTCTAAGATTAAAAAATTGAATGTTTGCAATGATTCTATTTCCTGTCTTAGAAATGAGAATGACATATTACATGCTAAGATAGAAGAATTAAATGTTTGCAAACCCTCTACATCTTTTGTTAATCATGTTTCCATTTGCACTAGATGTAGAGATATTAATGTTGAAGCTATTAATGATCACCTTGCTCTAATTAAACAACAAATGATCATATAACTCAATTAACTGCTAAAATTAATGAGCATGAAATTGAAAATGAAAAGTTTAAATTTGCTAGAAGCATGCTCTATAATGGGAGACGCCTTGGCATCAAGGATGGAATTGGTTTCCAACAGGGGAGCAATGTCAAGCTTAATGCCCCTAAAAAATATCTAACTTTGTGAAGGGCAAGGTACCTATGGTTCAGGATAATGAAGGCTATATTTTATATCCTGATAATTATCCTGAGCACAAAATTAGGAAGATTCATGCTAGGAAATCTCATTATGTTTCTCACCATGCTTTTATGTATAAGAATGAGGCATCTAGCTCTAGGCATACCACACATGTTAAATTGCCTAGAAAGAAAATTCCTACTGCATCAAATGAGCTAATGTTTCTTTTAAGACTTTTGATGAATCTTATGTGCTTACTAACAAATCAGGCAAAGTAGTTGCCAAATATGTTGGGGGCAAACACAAGAGTTCAAAGACTTGTGTTTGGGTACACAAGGTGCTTGTTTCTAACGTCAAAGGACCCAAGACTGTTTGGGTACCTAACAATAAGGCCTAAAATTGTTTTGTAGGTTTATGCATCCGGTGGTTCAAGTTGGATAATCGATAGCGAGTGCACAAACCACATGACAGGGGGGAAAAGGATGTTCTCCTCCTATGAGAAAAACGAAGATCCCCAACGAGCTATCACATTCGGGGATGGAAATCAAGATTTGGTCAAAGGCTTGGGTAAAATTGCTATATCACCTGACCATTCTATTTCCAATGTTTTTCTTGTAGATTCTTTAGATTACAATTTGCTTTCCATTTCTTAATTATGCAAAATGGGCTACAACTATCTTTTTACAGATGTAGGTGTTACTATCTTTAGAAGAAGTGACGATTCAATAGTGAAAGGGAAATAGGGTCAAACCTTTTCCTAAATGATTCTATTGGTTGAATATCCAACACAAATAATTGGACTAACTAGTTTGCTCTAGATTATACATTCTACAGGTGCTAAAGGTTCAACACAAACCAATAAAAAGATCAAAGTTAGGGTTCAAAAGAAAGGAGCAAAAGAAGCCGAAGAGAACCCTGGTCTGGCGCACCGGACAGTGTCCGATGCACCACCAGACAATGTCCAGTGCACCAGGGACCGTACAGGCTGAACTCTTCACCTTCGGGTTTCTGGAGAGCCGCTCCGCTATAATTCACCGGATTGTCCGGTGGGTCACCGGACTGTCCGGTGTGCTAGCGGAGCAACGTCTAAGAAGCACAATGGTCGACTCCAACGATTGCCTACAAACGTGAACAGTGCGCAGACAGTTCGTGTAGAGTCAGAGCAGCGCCAGAAGGCGCACCGGATAGTGAAAAGTGCCTGTCTGGTGCGGCACCGGACTGTCCGGTGCCCTAAGTTGTCAGAGATCCAACGGTCGAAACCGTCAGAACCCTAACGGTTGGGTGACGTGGCTGGCACACCGGACAGTGTCCGGTGGCGCACCGGACTGTCCGGTGCGCCCATCGACAGACAACCACCCAACGATTGGTTTGGTGGTTGGGGCAATAAATACCCCCCCAACCACCACCACTCTGTCACACCCGGGTTTTAGGGGCACTAAGACCCGGGCGCGAACATAATCACCAAGTGTGCTGGGACCAAGTCTCACACATATGATGAATCATGGCACAGGATCGAATGTCACAACTTTACTATATAATAGGAGTTCTATACAAAATAAATAAATAATTACATTATAAGGAGACAACGGTCCAGCAACCCAAAGTTGACTGGAAGACGACGACCTAGACCACTCATGAACTCATCACAGCATCCTCCATGCGCCTCATCCCGTGGTACCTGTTCTTGACCTGTGGGGTGTGTGAGACAGCAAGAGTGAGCTCACATACGTTCATAGCTCAACAAGTTGTGGGGAATAATGTGCATGAATTCGCCAAAGATGGGAGCTCACGTGAAGTGTAAGGCTTACCAAAGAGGATGGTTAGAGCTGAGCATTGCTTTTAAAGTTGGTCAAAATTTTATTAGCAGTTACTAAGTATAAGTAAATACCAACCCAATTAAATAGTAGAACAGAAGTAACAACATCACCTGCGATGCAATGCATATGACAAATTGAATTTAGTTCCATAAGTTAATCATGTGAGGGTCCGAGCTGCTCATGACCGTGAGCACGGCTAGTATACCACTTTTACACTCTGCAGAGGTTGCACATATTTACCCACAAGTCATGTTACCCATCTACCACGGGGTTGTACGGGCCCCATACACCTCTACCAAGGAAGCGAGGAAGGGTAACACTACGAGGCCTTTACAAAGTTCCACTAGCTTCAGAAAACCCGCTACAGTTTATAGGAAGCTCCAATGCAGGGATCCCTCGACTGACCGCCATCGCAGCAAAATCAACCAAGGACCTCCCTACACTGACCACTCCCCTACTGCCCTTGCCCCTTTCGGGTAAGGTAGTCCTCCACTAGCTTTCCTAATTAATCAGCCAAGGGCGTCCCATTAAACCCTTGTGGTAACACTGTTTTCCCGGGTGGTCGCTCCATGTTCCAATTAACATAATGATCTTATCATGAATAGTAAATAACAATTGATAACAAAAGTGTAATCATGAATAATGTATCTCCATACCCAAAGCCACATAAAGCAATAGCAGGTACTACCCAAATATTCAGTGGCGAACAAGGTATAAAGATAGTCAAACTAGGGTAACCTATTAGGTCCCATCAAAATTAACCTATGCAGATCATTATGATTAATCAGAACATGAATGAGTAAAAACAAGTGATCAAGGGCACAACTTGCCTAGGACTTAAGATTCCAGGTACCAGGATGATCTTCGAGATTCGTAACCTCACTGCTAGTCGTAGCAATACAAACAAACATGGTATAGACAAAATTAACATCACATCAAACATAAGAACAAACTACGTAAGAATATTCCACGCATTGCTACGAGATCGTAGGCTCAAAAACTACTAAATTCGGATTTATGGTCAAGGATATATGGTTTTCGGAAGACCTACTCGATTAACCAATTAGATCTAGATCTTTATGTTGATTTTATAAATCATGAGTTAAAGATATTAAATAAATAACTCTAATCTATGTTATACTTGAGTAGAGATCATATTTTAGTTAGATCATAATCATAGACAAACAATCTTTGATTAAGGAGATTAATTTATTAAACATAGGTTTAAACAACATCTAATTATAAAAGTAAGTGATATGGTACAAATAATAATATTACCGTGTAGTTAATAATATTATTAAGCTAACGCAATTTGAACGGACTAAAACGGAGTTAAAACGTGGCACATGATTTTCTCTCCCTCACTCTCTCTCCTACCCCATGGATAAAACGTGGCCCCGGTGAGATCCTCTGAGCGATAAGTCGAGACCATGTGACATCATAAGCGGGTAGCGGCGCACAGATTTTCTCTCCCTCACTCTCTCTCTCCTACCCCATGGATGTTCTCGGTTAGCGCAGCACCCAGGTCGAGCCCCAGAGATGAGAAGGAGGAACAGTGCCCCGGTTATATAAGCACTAGGAGGCGGGCCCTGGTACGCAACAACCGCACGAGTTACACGCAACGCGGAGTCCGTTGCGAGGTCGCCGGCGCAAGCGTCGCAACGGCCGCCCGAGGATGAGGGAAGATCCGACAGGTAGGTCTCTGCGCCCAGTGAGAAAAGAAAGAGGAGAAGGCTGCCAGGTGGGCCCGGTTAGACAGTAGAGGGGGAAAGGGCGCAGGCGGGCCAAGTGGGCCGCCAGGGGGGAAAGGTCGAGCGGGCCGAGAGAGGAATAGGCCCAAGCGTAGGGGGAAGTTATTTCTCTTTTATAGTTTTCTGTTTCTTTCTTTTTTTTAATTCCAGTTTTCAAAGTTGATTTCAAATCTGTGTTTTAAATGCACATACAAAATTATAGCATGATCCATTCCTTCTTTCTTTATATATATATATATATATATATAAATATTTAGATGAATACTTCAATAATGAAATATACACATGGTATTTATTTATTTACTTAGAAAAAAATTACTTTGAATGCACACTTAGAAAAGATAATCTTCATTACATATCTACTTAGAAGAAGTTAATACGTAATCTCCCATAAATTATTTTAGTTCAACTATATTTTTAAGGGGCGTATTATTTGTATAGTTTATACAGGAAATAATAAATAGCTTGAAAGTCTCTCTTTTATTTGTTGTCCAACCTTTTAGTTTTAAGTTTTGGATATAAATCTTGAATACCAAATTCTTAGTTATCATTATGTGTTTACTTTAGAAATATATATTCTATAAATGAATAAAATTGTTATTGGAAGTCATTTCCCAAAATAGAATTTTAGGTGCTACACACTCCAAGCATCCAAGTTTTTCAGACCTCTCATTCAATACAAGAGCTAGTGCAATCAATACAAGACAAAGTTCAAAAGAATCAAAGCCTCTCCAAGTCCCAAATCCACTCCAAACAAATAGTGACTAGAGAGAGTGTTTTTGCTCGTGTTCTTTGAGCTCTTGTTCTTGGATCGCTTTCTTCTTCCCCATTCTTGTTCTTCAGAGCACTTGTAATCAAAGCAAGAGACACCAATTGTATGGTGGTCCTTATGGGGTCTAAGTGACCCGTTTGATTAAGGAGAAAGCTCACTCGGTCTAAGTGACCGTTTGAGAGAGGGAAAGGGTTGAAAGAGACCCGGTCTTTGTGACCACCTCAACGGGGAGTAGGTTTGCAAGAACCGAACCTCGGTAAAACAAATCACCATGTCACTCGCTTTATTTCTTGGTTGATTTGTTTTTGCCCTCTCTTTTGGACTCGATTTTATTTCTAACGCTAACCCTGACTTGTAGTTGTGCTTAATTTCTATAAATTTCAGTTTTCGCCTATTCATCCCCCTCTAGGCGACTTTCAATTGGTATCAGAGCCCGGTACTTCATTAGAGTCTAACGACTCAAAGTGATGTCGGGAGGATCCGCTAAGAGGGAGATGGAAACGGCCACAAGCCACGGGAAGGCTCCATCAAAGGAGTCCGGCGCCAAAGGAAGGGAGGAATCACCTCCCCGCGTCAAGTCGCACCGGAGTGGCGACAAGAAGAAGAAAATGAAGAAAGTGGTCTACTACGAGACCGACTCTTCATCACCCTCCACCTCCGGCACCGACACTCCGTCTGTCACTTCTAAGCGCCATGAGCGCAAGAAGTTTAGCAAGATCCCCCTATGCTATCCTCGCATTTCTAAATGAACTCCTTTACTTTCTGTCCCATTAGGCAAACCACCGGTTTTTGACGGTGAAGATTATTGAATGTGGAGTGATAAAATGAGGCATCATCTAACCTCACTCTATTCTAGCATTTGGGACATCGTTGAGTTTGGAGCACAGGTACCATCCATGGGGGATGAAGGATATGATTCGGACGAAGTCGCCCAAATCCGGCACTTTGACTCCCAAGCCACCACTATACTCCTCGCCTCTCTATGTCGAGAGGAGTATAATAAGGTGCAAGGGCTTAAAAGTGCCAAAGAGATTTGGGACGTGCTTAAGACCGCGCACGAAGGGGATGAGGTGACCAAGATCACCAAACGGGAGACGATCGAGGGGGAGCTCGGTCAATTCATCCTCAACCAAGGAGAGGAGCCACAAGCTATGTACAACTGGCTCAAGACCTTGGTCAACCAAGTGCGCAACCTCGGGAGCACCAAATGGGATGACCATGAAATGGTCAAGGTTATTCTTAGATCACTAGTATTTCATAATTCTACTCAAGTTCAATTAATACGTGGTGATCCTACATGTAAGCTAATGTCTCCCGAGGAAGTGATAGGAAAGTTTGTGAGCTTCGAATTGATGATCAAAGGCTCCAAACTAATCGTCGAGCAAGGCAGCACCTCCACACCCGAGGTGCAACCCGTCACATTCAAAGCGAAGGAAGAAAAGAAAGAAGAGTCTAAATCAAGTAGACTCCCCATCGACGCCTCCAAGCTCGACAACGAGGAAATGGCGCTCATCATCTAGAGCTTTCACCAAATCCTCAAGCAAAGGAAGGGGAGAGATTACAAACCCCGTTCCAAGAATGTGTGCTACAAGTGTGGTAAGCCCGGTCACTTTATAGCAAAATGTCCTATTTCTAGTGACAGTGACAGGGGCGATGCCGACGTGTGTTGGGAATGGGACTCCGACGAGAGCTCCACCGACTCCTCCTCCAACGAGGACGCTGCCAACATTGCCATCACCAAAGGTCTCCTCTTCCCCAACGTCGGCCATAAGTGCCTCATGGCAAAGGATGGCAAAAATAAGAAGGTAAAATCTAGAGCCTCCACTAAATATACAACATCTAGTGATGAGGGTAGCTCTAGCGATGATGAGGATGATTTGCTTGCTCTTTTTGCCAACTTAAACATGCAACAAAAAGAAAAATTGAATGAATTGATAGGTGCCATTCATGAGAAGGATGAACTCTTGATAGCCAAGAGGAATTCCTTATTAAGGAAACAAAAAGCATGTTAAAGTTAAAAATGCTTATGCTCAGGAAGTAGAAAAAATGAAACTTGTCTAAAGAGATTAGCATTTGTCATGACACTATCTCTAACTTTAGAACTGAGAATGCCAAATTACTTGCTAAGGTTGAGAAGTTAAATGGTTGTGATGACTCTCTTGTCAATCTTAAAAATGATAATGATAATTTAATTGCTAAGATTGACAAATTAAATGAATCAATTTCTAGCCTTAAGATTGAGAATGATAAATTAATTTCTAAGGCTAAGGATTTAAATGTTTGCAATGTTTCTATTTCCTGTCTTAGAGATGAAAATGCCATGCTAAAATCTAAGATAGATGAATTAAGATATTGCAAATCCTCTACTTCTACTGTTGAACATATTTCTATTTGCACTAGATGTAGAGATATTAATGTTGATGCTATTCATGATCACCTAGCTTTAATTAAAGAACAAAATGATCACATATCTCAACTAACTGCTAAAATTAATGAGCATGAGATAGAGAATGAAAATTTTAAATTTGCTAGAAGCATGCTCTATAATGGGAGACGCCTTGGTATTAAGGATGGCATTGGCTTCCAACAGGGAGACAATGTCAAGCTTAATGCTCCTAAGAGATTGTCCAATTTTGTTAAGGGCAAGGCTCCCATGGCACAGGTGAAAGGGAAATGTGCCCTTGGGCAATTTCAATAATGTTTTGGTGATTAAGTGCCCAACACGGTTAATTAAGTTCTTATGTGCCAAGTAAAGTGAGAAGTGCAAATCAAAGAAAAAGGTATGTTTCTAGACTTAGTACATTGTTTTGAGCACTAATGTGTTTTGTCTAAGTGCTAGAAACAGTGAGAAAAGAATTGGAAAAAGAGTTGGCTATGTGCAGCAAACTCCAGCTCGGCTTGGCACACCGGACTGTCCGGTGGTGCACCGGACAGTGTCCGGTGCGCCAGGCCGGTCCACGTGAACTCGCCGCTCTTGGGACTCAACGGTGGCGTACGGCTATAATTCACCGGACTGTCCGGTGGTGCACCGAACTGTCCGGTGAGCCAACGGTCGCCAGCGCCAACGGTCGGTCGCGCAATCTTCGCACGACACGTGGTCGCGCCAACGATCGGCAGGGGGCACCGGACTGTCCGGTGCGCCAACGCACCCGAAGCTGCAACGGTCGACTGTGCCCGATTTGGAAGGAAATCGCGCACCGGACAGGCTACAGTAGCTATCCGGTGGCGCATCGGACTGTCCGGTGCGCCACTCGACAAAAGGCAAGGATGGCCTTCCAAGTTTGTCTCCAACGACTCCTAGCTGCCTTGGGGCTATAAAAGGGACCCGTAGGCGCATGGAGGAGCCACCCAAGCATTCACTAAGTATTCTAAGGCATCCAGACTCTGCTCCCGCGCATTCGCTTTGTTGTGTTAGAGAATTGAGCTCCATTCGAGTCACGAACTCCATGTGTTGTCATTTGAGCTCGAGTCTTCACTTGTGTGCGTGGGTGTGCTGCGTATTTGAGTCTTGCGTGTGTTGCTTCTCCCAACCTTACGCTGTGCCTTCATTGTGATCCATGTTGTAAGGGTGAGAGACTCCAAGTTGTGGAGATTCCTCGCAAACGGGAAAATACTCTAAGGAAAATACCGTGGTATTCAAGTTGATCATCGGATCACTTGAAAGGGGTTGAGTGCAACCCTCATCCATTGGGACGCCACAATGTGGAAGTAGGCAAGTGTTACTTGGCCGAACCACGGGATAAAAATCGTGTGTCTTGTGTTGATCTCTCTGTGATTGTTTGTGTCCACAAGAACTCGCTTCAAGCTACTTAGCCGTACTAACACTCATAACTAAGTTTGTAGCTATTAGTGTTTGATTTTTACAGGAACACCTATTCACCCCCCTCTAGGTGCTCTCAATTGGTATCAGGGCCGTACTCTTCATCTAAGGGACTAACCGCCCGAAGAGATGGATCCTAAGGGAAAGGGGATGGTGGTCAACGACAAGGAAAAGGAGTCCGTCCTCAACGAACCAAGAGACGACAAGCCTACTAACTCAGGCTCGAGTCAAAAGAAGAGAGAAGGGAAGAAGAAGAGGCACATTAAGAAGATCATCTACTACGACAGTGATGCCTCGTCTTCTTCACCACACGACCACGACGATGACTCTTCAAAAAGGAAAACGGTCAATCAAAACTATTCATTTGATTACTCCCGTATTCCATTTAATTCAAATGATCATTTGCTATCAATTCCACTTGGGAAACCTCCACACTTTGATGGAGAAGACTACTCTTTCTGGAGTCATAAAATGCGTAGTCATTTATTTTCTCTCCATCCTAGTATCTGGGAGATTGTTGAAAACGGAATGCATTTTGATAGTACTGACAATCCCGTTTTCATAAATGAGCAAATACATAATAATGCACAAGCTACTACTATCTTGCTAGCTTCACTTTGCAGGGATGAATATAATAAGGTGAGCGGCTTGGACAACGCCAAGCAAATCTGGGACACCCTCAAGATATCTCATGAGGGAAACGACGCCACCATGATCACCAAAATGGAGTTGGTGGAAGGCGAGCTGGGGAGATTTGCGATGATCAGGAGAGAGGAGCCAATGCAAACCTACAACAGGCTCAAGACCCTGGTCAACAAAATACGAAGCTACAGAAGCACAAGATGGATGGATCATGATGTCGTCCGACTCATGCTAAGGTCATTTACTGTAATTGACCCCCATCTTGTCAATCTTATTCATGAAAACCCCAGGTACACAAAGATGACGCCCGAGGAGATCCTTGGAAAGTTTGTAAGCGGGCGCATGATGGTGAAGGAGGCTCGATACGTGGACGATGCACTCAACGCTCCACTACCCGTCTATGAGCCACAACCTGTTGCTCTTAAAGCAACTAGCAGCAGGGAGGTGCTACCAAGCAAGGTGACGCAAATAGAAGCTGCCGGGCTAAATGAAGATGAAATGACACTCATCATCAAACGCTTCAAGACCACACTCAAAGGACGCAAAGAGTACCCCTCCAAGAACAAAACAAGGGGAAAGCGCTCCTGCTTCAAATGCGGTAAGACTGGTCATTTCATTGCTCAATGCCCCGATAATGACAATGACTAGGAATAAGAAAAGTACAGGAAGAGGGAGAAGAAGAAGGTTTACAAGAAGGCGAAGGGCGAGGCACACCTTGGAAAGGAATGAGATTCAGACTGCTCTTCATCCGACTCCGACGATGAAGGATTGGCAGCCTTGGCCTTCAACAAGTCTTCGCTCTTCCCCAACGAACGCCACACCTGCCTCATGGCTAAGGATAAGAAGGTACATATTCGAGATTCCCCTAAGTACTCTTCCTCTAGTGATGAGGAATCTTCCGATGATGAAGTAGATTACTCTAGTTTATTTAAAGGTTTAGATAGAGCAAAAGTAGAGAAAATCAATGAATTGATTGATGCTCTAAATGAAAAAGATAGACTGCTAGAAAAGCAAGAGGATATTTTGTATGAAGAACATGACAAATTTGTTAGTGTACAAAAACCTCTTGCTTTAGAAATTAAAAGAAATGAAGTCCTATCCTCTGAGTTGTCTGCTTGCCATGAATCTGTCTCTAGTTTAAGGAGTTTAAATGCTGAATTAAATACTAAGCTAGAGGAAGTTAATAAATCTAGTTCATGTGTAGAGCATGTTGTTATTTGTAATAGATGTAAGGATTTTGATGTTGATGCATGTGATGAACATCTTATGTCTATTACCAAATTGAATGATGAAGTGGCAAGTCTTAATGCTCAACTTAAGACTTGCAAAAGTGATTTTGATAAATTAAAGTTTGCTAGGGATGCCTACACTGTTGGTAGACACCCCTCAATTAAGGATGGACTTGGTTTTCGAAGGGAAACCAAGAACTTAACAAGCCAAAAGGCTCCCATTCTCAACAAGGAGAAAGGGAAGGCCCCTATGGCAAGTAGTCCTCAAAGGAACCATGCTTTCATTTATAATAGGAAAATTGCTAGTAGTTCCAATTATAATAAGAGCTATGCTTACAATGATTCACATGCTATGTTTGCCTCTAGCTCTACTTTTGTGCATGGTAGAAATAGGCCTAGGAAAAATCATGTTGTGCATCATGTGCCTAAGAAAATGTGTAATGAACCTACTACTATTTTTTATGCTTGCAACACTTCTTTTGTACTTTCATGTAAGAATGAAAAAGTGGTTGCTAGGAAGTTGGGATCCAAATGCAAGGGAGACAAGACTTGTATTTGGGTTCCAAAAATTATTGTGACTAACCTTGTAGGGCCCAACAAGAGTTGGGTACCTAAAACCCAAGCTTAAATTCCTTGCAGGTTTATGCATCCGGGGGCTCAAGCTGGATTATCGACAGCGGATGCACAAACCACATGACGGGGGAGAAGAAGATGTTCACCTCCTTCGTCAAGAACAAGGATTCCCAGGATACGATCATCTTTGGAGATGGGAACCAAGGTGAGGTCAAAGGCTTGGGCAAGATAGCCATCACCAACGAGCACTCCATATCGAATGTATTCCTAGTAGAGTCGCTTGGTTACAACCTTCTGTTTGTAAGTCAATTGTGTCACATGGGTTACAATTGTCTTTTTACAAACGTTGATGTATCTGTCTTTAGAAGGAGTGATGGTTCATTAGCTTTTAAGGGTGTATTAGACGACAATCTCTACTTAGTTGATTTTTTGAAAGATGAGGTCGATCTAGATGCATGCTTAATAGCTAAGACTAGTATGGGCTGGCTGTGGCATCGCCGTCTAGCACATGTTGGGATGAAGAACCTTCATAAACTTCTAAAGGGAGAACATGTGTTAGGACTAACCAATGTTTGTTTCGAGAAAGATAGACCTTGTGCAGCTTGTCAGGTAGGGAAACATGTGGGAAGCACTCATCACAGCAAGAATGTGATGACAACATCAAGACCACTGGAGCTTCTTCACATGGACCTCTTCGGACCCGTTGCCTACCTTAGCATCGGGGGAAGTAAGTATGGTCTTGTAATTGTTGATGATTTTCCCGCTTCACTTGGGTGTTCTTTTGTAGGATAAATCAGAAACCCAAGGGACCCTAAAGCGCTTTCTAAGGAGGGCTCAAAACGAATTTGAGCTCAAGGTGAAAAAGATAAGAAGCGACAACGGGTCCGAGTTCAAGAATCTACAAGTGGAGGAGTATCTTGAGAAAGAAGGTGTCAAGCACGAGTTCTCTGCTCCCTACACACCACAACAAAAGGGTGTGGTAGAGAGGAAGAACATGATGATTATCGACATGGCGAGAACGATGCTTGGAGAATTCAAGACGCCCAAGCGGTTTTGGTCGGAAGCTGTGAACACAGCTTGCCACGCCATAAACCGACTCTACTTACATCGCCTTCTCAAGAAGACCTCGTATGAACTCCTTATCGGTAACAAACCCAACGTTTCTTACTTTCGTGTATTTGGGAGCAAATGTTACATTCTGGTGAAGAAAGGTAGACATTCTAAATTTGCTCCCAAGACAGTAGAAGGGTTTTTACTAGGGTATGACTCAAATACAAAGGCGTATAGAGTCTTCAACAAATCATCGGGTTTGGTTGAAGTCTCTAGCGACGTTGTATTTGATGAGACTAATGGCTCTCCAAGAGAGCAAGTTGATCTTGATGACATAGATGAAGATGATGTTCCGACGGCCGCAATACGCACGATGGCGATAGGTGATGTGCGACCACAGGAACAACAAGAGCAAGATCAGCCATCTTCCTCCACAATGGTGCATCCTCCAACTCAAGACGGTGTACAGGTAACTCAAGAAGAGGGACATGATCAAGGGGGAGCACAGGAAGAACAAGTGCTGGAAGAAGCACCACGGGTCCCTCCAACTCAAGTCCGAGCGACGATCCAAAGAAATCACCCCGTCGATCAGATTCTGGGTGACATAAGCAAGGGAGTAACAACTCACTCACATTTAGCTAATTTTTGTGAGAATTACTCGTTTGTCTCTTCTATTGAGCCTTTCAGGGTAGAAGAGGCCTTGCAGGATCCGAACTGGGTGTTGGCCATGCAGGAAGAGCTCAACAACTTCAAGAGGAATGAATTTTGGAGCCTGGTGCCACGTCCAAAGCAAAATGTTGTGGGAACCAAGTGGGTGTTCCGCAACAAGCAAGACGAGCACAGGGTGGTGACAAGAAACAAGGCTCGACTTGTGGCAAAAGGTTATGCCCAAGTCGCGGGTTTGGATTTTGAGGAGACTTTTGTTCCTGTGGCTAGGCTAGAGTCTATTCGAATATCATTAGCCTATGCCGCTCACCACTCTTTTAGGCTATTTCAAATGGACGTGAAGAGCGCTTTCCTCAACGGGCCAATCAAGGTGGAAGTATACATGGAGCAACCCCCTGGCTTTGAGGATGACAGGTACCCCGACCATGTGTTCAAGCTCTCTAAGGCGCTCTATGGACTTAAGCAAGCCCTAAGAGCATGGTATGAATGCCTTAGAGATTTCTTAATTGCTAATTCCTTCAAGGTTGGGAAAGCCGATCCCACTCTTTTTACAAAGACTTGTAATGGTGACCTTTTTGTGTGCCAAATTTATGTTGATGACATAATATTTCGTTCTACTAATCAAAAGTCTTGTGAGGAGTTTAGCAGGGTGATGACACAAAAGTTCAAGATGTCGACGATGGGCAAGTTAACCTACTTCCTTGGGTTCCAAGCGAAGCAACTCAAGGACGACACCTTCCGCTCCCAAATGAAGTACACACAAGATCTTCTCAAGAGGTTTGGGATGAAGGACGCCAAGCCCGCGAAGACACCGATGGGAACCGACGGGCATGTCGACCTCAACAAAGGAGGTAAGTTTGTTGATCAAAAGGCATACCAGTCTATGATAGGTTCCTTGCTTTATTTATGTGCTAGTAGACCGGACATTATGCTAAGTGTATGCATGTGTGCAAGATATCAATCCGACCGCAAGGAATGTCACCTTGTGGCCGTTAAGCAAATTCTTAGATATTTAGTTTCTACGCATTGCTTCGGAATCTAGTATCCAAAGGGGTCTACCTTTGACTTGATTGGATACTTAGACTCCGATTATGCTGGGTGCAAGGTAGATAGGAAGAGCACATCGAGGACGTGCCAGTTTCTAGGAAGGTCCCTGGTGTCCTGGAGTTCGAAGAAACAAACATCAGTTGCCCTATCCACCGCTGAGGCCGAGTATGTTGCCGCAGGACAGTGTTGCGCGCAACTACTTTGGATGAGGCAAACCCTCCGGGACTTTGGCTACAATCTGAGCAAAGTCCCACTCCTATGTGACAATGAGAGTGCTATCCGCATGGCGGATAATCCTGTTGAACACAGCCACACTAAGCACATAGACATCCGGCATCACTTCTTGAGAGACCACCAACAAAAGGGAGATATCGAGGTGTACCATATTAGCACCGAGAACCAGCTAGCCAATATCTTTACCAAGCCGTTGGATGAGAAAACTTTTTGCAGGTTGCGTAGTGAGCTAAATGTCTTAGATTCACGTAACTTGGATTGATCTATAACATACATGTGTTCTATGCCTTTGATCATGTTACATTGAAGCATTTACATTACTCATCATATATTTGTGGTACTCAAGTTGTACATGACCTCCCCGGACCTCACAAGTCCACATGCAAATGGTGCACATATTTAGGGGGAGATGTGCTACAACTTGACCCTTTGAGACTAACCTTTGTGTTTGAGTATACTTGATGTAGTCTCAAAAATGCATTGAAAGGGAAAGGTGAACTTGGACAATGCAAAGACTTCCACTGCACTCCAGTATTAGTGTACTCACCTCCAAGTTCATACTTATGCTCTCATTGCCTTTTTGCTCTTAATTGACATTTTTGGTGCGACAATGGGGTTAAAGGGCCAAGAATGATCCCGTTTTGGTGCTTAATGCCAAAGGGGGAGAAATTAAGGCCAAACAAATGGATCAGCTACCACTTGTGAACAATAGAGTTAGAACTTTTGATTTCTCTAAAATACTCTTATTGCAAAATTTGGTCTCTTGTGGGGGAGAATTTTTGATGATGGGAAAAGGGAGTTTTTGGCACTTGATCAATTTTTCTCTTGGAATATCTCTCTTTTTGCCCAAACAAGCGTGTTTGACTTAGAGATAGGAAAATGAAGTTGATTTGCAAAAACAAACCAAGTGGTGGCAAAGAGCGATCCAAATATGCCAAATTATAGTCAAAAACAATTTGGTCCTCAATTGCATTGCTGTTGCACTTCTTTTGGTTGCTTTTGGGTGTGTTGGCATAAATCACCAAAAAGGGGAGATTGAAAGGGAAATGTGCCCTTGGGCAATTTCAATAATGTTTTGGTGATTAAGTGCCCAACACAGTTAATTAAGTTCTTATTTGCCAAGTAAAGTGAGAAGTGCAAATCAAAGAAAAAGGTACGTTTCTAGACTTAGTACATTGTTTTTAGTACTAATGTGTTTTGTCTAAGTGCTAGAAACAGTGAGAAAAGAATTGGAAAAGGAGTTGGCTATGTGCAGCAAACTCCAGCTCGGCTTGGCACACCGGACTGTCCGGTGGTGCAACAGACAGTGTCCGGTGCGCCAGGCTGGTACGCGTGAACTCGCCGCTCTCGGGACTCAACGGTGGCGTACGGCTATAATTCACCGGACTGTCTGGTGGTGCACCGGACTGTCCGGTGAGCCAACGGTCGTCAGCGCCAACGGTCGGCCGCGTAATCTTCGCGCGACACATGGTCACGCCAACGGTCGGCAGGGGCACCGGACTGTCTGGTGTGCACCGGACAGTGTCCGGTGCGCCAACGGGCCCGAAGCTGCAACGGTCGACTGTGCCCGATTTGGAAGGAAATCACGCACCGGACAGGCTACAGTAGCTGTCCGGTGGCGCACCGGACTGTCCGGTGCGCCACTCGACAGAAGGTAAGGATGGCCTTCCAAGTTTGTCTCCAATGGCTCCTAGCTACCTTGGGGCTATAAAAGGGACCCCTAGGCGCATGGAGGAGCCACCCAAGCATTCACTAAGTATTCTAAGGCATCCAGACTCTGCTCCCGCGCATTCGCTTTGTTGTGTTAGAGAATTGAGCTCCATTCGAGTCGCGAACTCCCTGTGTTGTCATTTGAGCTCGAGTCTTCACTTGTGTGCGTGGGTGTGCTGCGTATTTGAGTCTTGCGTTTGTTGCTTCTCCCAACCTTACTCTGTGCCTTCATTGTGATCCTTGTTGTAAGGGCGAGAGACTCCAAGTTGTGGAGATTCCTCGCAAACGGGAAAATACTCTAAGGAAAATACTGTGGTATTCAAGTTGATCATCGGATCACTTGAAAGGGGTTGAGTGCAACCCTCGTCCATTGGGACGCCACAACGTGGAAGTAGGCAAGTGTTACTTGGCCGAACCACGGGATAAAAATTGTGTGTCTTGTGTTGATCTCTCCGTGATTGTTTATGTTCACAAGAACTCGCTTCAAGCTACTTAGCCGTACTAACACTCATAACTAAGTTTTGTAGCTATTAGTGTTTGATATTTTACAGGATCACCTATTCACCCCCCCTCTAGGTGCTCTCAAAAGGATAACGAGGGTTACATTTTATATCCTACTGGTTATCCTGAGCTTAAAATTAGGAGAATTCATGCTAAGAAGACTTATTATATTTCCCATCATGCTTTTATGTATAAGAATGAGGCCTGTAGCTCTAGGCATTCTACCCATATTAAAATGCCTAACAAGAAATCTCCTGTTGCATCAAATGATCATAACATTTCATTTAAGACTTTTGATGCTGCTTATGTGCTTACTAACAAATCAGGCAAAGTAGTTGCCAAATATGTTGGGGGCAAACATAAGGGCTCCAAGACTTGTGTTTGGGTACCCAAGGTGCTTGTTTCTAATGTGAAAGGACCCAAGACCGTTTGGGTACCTAAGAACAAGGCCTAAACTTGTTTTGCATGTTTATGCATCCGGGGGCTCAAGTTGGATAATAGACAGCGGATGCACAAACCATATGATAGGGGAGAAAATGATGTTGTCCTCCTACGAGAAAAAACGAAGATCCCCAAAGAGCTATCACATTCGGGGATGGAAATCAAGGTTTGGTCAAAGGACTTGAAAAAATTGATATATCACCTGACCATTCCATTTCCAATGTTTTTCTTGTAGATTCTTTAGATTACAATTTGCTTTCAGTTTCTCAATTATGCAAAATGGGTTACAACTGTCTTTTTACGGATATAGGTGTTACTTTCTTTAGAAGAAGTGATGATTCAGTAGCATTTAAGGGAGTATTAGAGGGTCAATTATACTTAGTTGATTTTAATAGAGCTGAACTCAATACTTGCTTAATTGCTAAGACTAATATGGGTTGACTCTGGCATCGCCGACTAGCCCATGTTGGGATGAAGAATCTTCACAAGCTTCTAAAGGGAGAACACATTTTAGGACTAACAAATGTTCATTTTGAGAAAGACAAGATTTGTAGCGCATGTCAAGCAGGAAAGAAAGTTGGTACCCACCATCCACACAAGAACATCATGACGACCGACATGCCGCTTGAGCTACTCCACATGGATTTATTCAGCCCGATCGCTTACATAAGCATCGGCGGGAGTCTTGTAATTGTGGATGATTATTCTCGCTTCACTTGGTTGTTCTTTTTATAGGAAAAATCTCATACCCAAGAGACCTTAAAAGGATTCTTGAGACGGGCTCAAAATGAGTTCGGATTAAGGATCAAGAAAATAAGAAGCGACAATAGGACGGAGTTCAAGAACTCTCAAATTGAAGGCTTTCTAGAGGAAGAGGGCATCAAGCATGAGTTCTCTTCTCCTTACACACCTCAGCAACATGGTGTAGTGGAGAGGAAGAATAGAACTCTATTGGACATGGCAAGGACCATGCTTGATGAGTACAAGACACCGGATCGGTTTTGGGCGGAAGCAATCAACACTGCTTGCTACTCCATCAACCGGCTCTACCTTCACCGAATCCTCAAGAAGACATCATATGAACTCCTCACCGGTAAAAAGCCTAATGTTTCATATTTTAGAGTCTTTGGTAGCAAATGTTTTATTCTTGTTAAAAGAGGTAGAAAATCTAAATTTGCTCCTAAGGCTGTAGAAGGCTTTTTACTTGGTTATGACTCAAACACAAGGGCATATAGAGTCTTCAACAAATCCACTGGATTAGTTGAAGTTTCTTGTGACATTATGTTTAATGAGACTAATGGCTCTCAAGTAGAGCAAGTTGATCTTGATGAATTAGATGATGAAGAGGCTCCGTGCGTCGCTCCAAGGAACATATCCATTGGGGATGCGTGTCCTAAGGAATTCGAAGAGCTCACTCAAGCTCAAGATCAACCGTCATCTTCCGTGCAAGCATCTCGACCAACCCAAGATGAGGATCATGCTCAAGATAATGAAGAAGAAGATCAAGAAGATGAGCCACCTCAAGAGGAGGACAATGGTCAAGGGGGAGATGATAATGATCAAGAAAAGAAAGATGATCAAGAAGAACAGGATCAAAGACCGCCTCACCCAAGAGTCCACCAAGCGATACAAAGAGATCACCCCGTGAACTCCATCCTCGGCGATATTCATAAGGGGGTAACCACTCGATCTCGTGTCGCTCATTTTTGTGAACATTACTCTTTTGTGTCTTCTATTGAGCCATACAGGGTGGAAGATGCATTAAGAGATTCAGATTGGGTGTTGGCAATACAAGAGGAGCTCAACAACTTCACGAGGAATGAGGTATGGCATCTTATTCCACGTCCTAACCAAAATGTTGTAGGAACCAAGTGGGTATTCCGCAACAAGCAAGATGAGCATGGTGTGGTGATAAGGAACAAAGCCTGACTTGTAGCCAAAGGATATTCACAAGTCGAAGCTCTATCAAATGGACGTGAAAAGTGCCTTCCTCAATGGACCAATCAAGGAAGAGGTCTATGTTGAGCAACCTCCCGTCTTTGAAGACAGTGAGTACCCTAATCACGTTTATAAACTCTCTAAGGCGCTTTATGGGCTCAAGCAAGCCTCAAGAGCATGGTATGAAGGCCTAAGAGATTTTCTTATCACTAATGGCTTCAAAGTCGGCAAAGCCAATCCTACTCTCTTTACTAAAACTATTGCAAATGATTTGTTTGTATGCCAAATTTATGGTGATGATATCATATTTGGGTCTACTAACAAATCTACTTGTGAAGAGTTTACTAGGATCATGATTCAAAAATTCGAGATGTCTATGATGGGGGAGTTGAAGTATTTTCTAGGATTTCAAGTCAAGCAACTCCAAGAGGGCACCTTCATCAGGCAAACCAAGTATATACAAGACATACTTACCAAGTTTGGAATGAAGGATGTCAAGCCCATCAAGACACCCATGGGAACCAATGGGCATCTCGACCTTGACACGGGAGGTAAATCCGTAGATCAAAAGGTATACCGGTCGATGATAGGATCTTTACTCTTTTTATGCGCATCTCGACCGGATATTATGCTTCCTGTATGCATGTGTGCAAGATTCCAAGCTGATCCTAAGGAAGTTCACCTTAGGGCCATGAAAAGAATCATGAGATATTTAGTTCATACACCTAAGTTTGGACTTTGGTACCCCAAGGGATCCACCTTTGATTTAATAGGTTATTTAGATGCTGATTGGGCAGGGTGTAAAATTGATAGAAAGAGCACATCAGGGACTTGTCAGTTTTTGGGGAGATCCCTGGTGTCTTGGGCTTCAAAGAAACAAAATTTAGTAGCTCTTTCTATCGTCGAAGCCGAGTATATTGCCGCAGGCCATTGTTGCGCGCAATTGCTTTGGATGAGGCAAACCCTTAGAGACTATGGCTACAAATTGAGCAAAGTCCCTCTCCTATGTGATAATGAGAGTGCTATCCGCATGGCGGATAATCCCGTTGAACACAGCCGCACTAAGCACATAGCCATTCGGTATCACTTTTTGAGAGATCACAAACAAAGGGGGGATATCAAGATTGCTTATGTTAGCACCAAAGAACAACTAGCCGATATCTTTACCAAGCCATTAGATGAGAAAACCTTTACCAAACTTAGGAATGAGCTAAACATTCTTGATTCTTGAAACTTTAATTGATACTTTGCACACATAGCTCATTTATGTACCTTTGATCATATCTCTTTATGTCTACGACTAATGTGTTTTCAAGTGTATTTCTATGGTAAGTCCTAGATTGAAAGGGAAATGGAGTCTTCGGCGAAGACAAGGCTTCCACTCCACTCTATCGGTATTATTTACCCTTCACCGTCACTCTGCACCGCTCTCCACTTTGGTATAATCTTCACTCTTATTACTCATACCATTGAGGAGAAAGTAAAGAGGGCTGTCAAATGTCTCCGTTTTTGGCGATTAATGCCAAAGGGGGAGAGAATATTAGCCCAAAGCAAAAGGACCGCACCACCACCAATTTCAAAGTTTAAAAAGAAGTTTTCAACTAGTTTCTTATGATGAAATATTTAAAAGAGGTTTTTAAATTGGTATCTAAATCTTATTCATATTGGAAAAACTCTCTTGAATACTAAGAGGAGAATTTCATTCAGGGGGAGTTTTGTTTGAGTCAAAGGAAAAGCATTTGAAACAGGGGGAGAAAATTTCAAATCTCGAAAATGCTTCTCACAATTTTATTCATATACCTTTGACTATTTCTGTTGGGGGCCTTCGGCTTCCGAAGGTCCTCAAAAACGTAATTTTACTATGTTTTCCAAGGGAAATATGTGAACAGGTACCTTCGAAGTCAGATTGCGAGCATACAAGAACATGGTTAAGACGAAGCTTGACTGGGACGGCGATCACGACGAAGGATAAGACGATCACGAAGCTACGCGCAGAAGAGCTTCGGCATAACGGCAGGAAGAGGAAACCGACTTAAAGATGAAAAGCCAAATTAGACCTCGAAGAATTACTATAGAGTTATTGATAAATGTAAAGGGCATTAATGTAATTTTGCATGGGCTGCGACCCGTGCCTATAAATAGGTGAACAGTATTCCCGTACTGTTCACGCTGACTGGTCATTCACTTTTGCGTCACGCCTGTATTTTCATTCCTTCAAGCTGAAGGTACACTTGCAGTTTATTATTGTTTGTACAAGGAATATGAATGGAAATAGATTAATGATAATGTTTATAAAAATTATATTGCTTTCTGTATTTTGTATGAATGTTCTCCATCTTTTATCATGATCATGAAGGTATGACCTTCACGACCTTCGTCCTAGATTCATTATATCCTAAGGAAAATAATGATCCGAAGGACGAAGGGCTTTGATATTTAACATTTTATGTTGCCTTGTTCTTGATTCATAGCATTTGAGAACAAGTCTCCAACATTGGCGCCCACCTCCGGTGAACTCACTTCCATTTCTTGAGCTTTGAACACCTTCGGCAAGCATCACCTTCGTCATGCCGCCGAAAAAAGCTTCAGCAACAGGGGCTGCCACTCTGCAGCCATTGGACCCCAATCAGGACGTCCTTTCCCTTAGGGAGGCCCGAAGCCAGAAGAGGAAGGCCGCTAGTCCAACGCCTCCGGAGGACGACTTGGATCAGGAGATCCAAAACCTGGAGATCCTTCAGCAGCAGGTGTAACGAAAAAAAAGGAGAAAATAGCTCGTCTAGCTGATCTTCAGAGACAGATAGATGAAGCTTCGGAAGAGGTTCGTCATCTTGTTCAAGATGATCAGAACCGAAGGCCTCCGCGCAGAGAGCTTCATCAAGAAGGCTTTTATAATGAGGACGGCTGGTATGAAGATTTCCATCATGGAAATTTTGCTTTCGATGATGCTTCTCCTCTCTCAACAGAATTGCAGGCTACACCATGGCCCCAGTCTTACAAGCCACCCCAGCTCCCTATGTACGACGGTCATACAGACCCGAAGCAATTCTTGATGAGCTATGAAGCAACCATATCTTCGTATGGTGGCAATATTGCAGTCATGGCAAAGTCTTTTGTCATGGCCGTCAAGAGCGTCGCTCAGACCTGGTACTCTTCTCTTCGGCCAGGGACAATCACTTCTTGGTAGAAGTTGAAGGATATGTTGATAACTAGCTTCCAAGGGTTTCAGACGAAGCCGGTTACTGCTCAAGCTCTATTCCAGTGTACCCAGGACCACGAAGAATACCTCCAGGCGTATGTCCGAAGGTTTCTGCGTCTGAGGGCACATGCGCCAACAGTGCCCAATGAAATTGTCATTGAGGCCATGATTAAGGGGCTTCGGCCGGGACCTTCAGCGCAATACTTTGCCAGGAAGCCACCACAAACTTTGGAGAAGCTGCTCCAAAAAATGGACGAGTACATCCGAGCTAACAATGATTTTCGCCAGAGAAGGGAGGAGGCATTCAGGTTCTCTAAGATGACCAGGGGCTTCGGAGGAAGATTTCATCCGAGGCATGTCAGGTCAATTCATAACTCCACTCAAAGTGATGATCGTGGGAGCCAGCAGCAAAGGCCACAATACTCTTCACAAGCTTCGGGGCAGCAACAAAGTTCTTTTCGGCCACCAGCGCCAAGGGGCAGAGGCCCCAGGGGCTTCGGGGGAAGGTTTGGAGATCAGCCAAGAAAAATTTACTGCCTATTCTGTGGTGAAGACAAGGGCCATACCACCAGGATGTGCCACGTTACCATCCAGAAGCAGAAGGAGATATCAGAAGCAGCAGCGCAACAAAGTCAGCCAAAGCAGGTCATGCATACTGCTTCGTATCATTCGCCTTACATTCCAGAATATGTAGGCAACCACCCTGCAGCTTCTGTCGCTTCGGCAAGCCAACCCCAAGCATCTTGGCAGCAGCCTCCACCGCCACCACCAACACAAAGAGGTCAGCAGCCAGAAGGGAGTCAGCGCAATAACCTTCAGCGGGACTTCAGAGAGGAGTCCGAAGCTCGCACAGTCAATAGCATTGTGCCAGAGTCGAAGCATATTTACTGACAAATATCCTACCCCAGCAGCAACTCTTTCGCATTTTCATATTCACTATTATTTTCTTTTTAATAAGGAACAATTAAGGGTAGTTTCAATGTCTTTTATCGCCTTTCAATTTTCTGTAATAGTTTCACTTTTTTCTGTAATAGAAATATATCTTCTCCATAGGCCTAAGCTGCTGAAGCATGAAAATTTATGTTGGCAAGGAGGATTTTCAAAGTTATCAAAAATTTGTTCTAAGAGGCACACTGCAATCTATTCGAAGCAGTAAAAAGTCGTTCCTAAGGGAGCGCAGTGTAAGTTTTCTAAGCTTACAGCGAAAAGTCAGCGCTGATTCCGCCGAAAGTAAAAGGCGAAGAAGCTCCTAAGGGAGGCTTACAGCGAAAAATAAACGCTGATTCCGCTGAAAGTAAAAGGCGAAGAAGCTCCTAAGGGAGGCTTACAGCGAAAAATAAACGCTGATCCCGCTGAAAGTAAAAGGCGAAGAAGCTCCTAAGGGAGGCTTACAGCGAAAAATCAACGCTGATATAAAAAGTGTGTGTGCTCTATTGCAGGGATATGTATCTGCGACACAAATATCATTTTGCATAACATAACATCATCACACCATTCTGCATAACATAAGCATCATACAACATATTGCATGTGGAACAAGAAGGGGATACAGTATTGATCTTCGGAGAATATTTTGGAAAAGAGAAAATCGTGCTAAGGCACAAGAAGAATTGTAGCTTCGTTAGAGAGACAACAAAAAACTTTTCCATAGTTTCGGAGAATATTTCACGAAGCTTGGATATTCTTCATCAGAGAAGTATGCAAATTCTTGTGATATAAGATTTTCTTCACGAAGCATGAAAAGAAGGGAAGGTGTTTTTTCGCCGAAGGCTCAAAAAATGGTATGTATGCAAATTTCATGCATCGTAAAGAATTAAACTATAAATAGATTATATATTACATTCAAAGTTGCAATATATTACACACGTTACGTTCCAAATGTTTCTACAATAGCATTTAATCCTCCTTAAGAACTATTTCCGCAGCTTCGTTCAGTAATTGGTCGACAACCTTGTCCATAATGGCTTCGACCATTTTTCTAATTTCATCGTCCCCCTTCGGGTGGGGGCTCGGAGATGCCTCAGCAGGTTCTGAGGGAAGAAAAGATACGGCTATATTACTATTACAAACCGAGAACAAAGTCTGGAATCAAAAATTACAACATAATAAAAATCACTAATTAATACCTATTTGCCCTTCGGGCTCTGTACTTTTCTCGGCAGCCGCCGCTACTTTTCTAGCATCATGAATGCCTTTTTCGCTTTTTTGAATAATTTCTTGCGCCATTTCTCGGCCGCCGTTGTCCCAGATATCGGTGAAAAAATTTCCGCCAATCATGCTTGCTTCGGCTGAGGGGTCTTTAATGTCTTCGGAGGACAAAGTAGCTTCGGATTGTGCTAAAGATTTTACATGTTCACAACCTTTCTTCTCCAAAACAGTAGCAATTCCTCTAGCACCCGAAAAAGCACATATGTCTCCGCGGCTATTCAGGATTTCTTCGAAGGCCTCAGCTTCGTTACTGATCCATTCCATCGGACCTTCAGGATTGCCCCTTGAGAAATTCTCTTCGCTAGAGAATGCGCCAACGTTGGCGAAGCTGGATTTTATCTTCTTAACACACTCTATGGATTTAACATAGCATCTTCTCTGAGAGGCACGAAGCTCTTTAACATTTATTTCTAGATGATTGGCCCATTGATCACTAAGCTCTCGTTTTGTCTCTTCAAGTATACGTTCTTCTTTAGCTCTAGCTAGCTGTTTCTGAAGATCTTTAATTTCACGTTTCTGGGCTTCGGCTTGGGCCTTTGAGGCAGCTTCGTCATCTTTTATCTTGTCCACCAATGTAAGCAAAATTTTATCCTTTTCCAGAGCTTCGTTTCTCAGTTTAATAACCTCTGATCGAAGGTTGTTGAAAGCAATATCATAGCTCTCGTCTTCGGCATTCTTTTGCGCTCTCAACGCGTTGCTTAGTATTAAACCCTATATGTAAAAGAGTTGGTATAAGAATAAAAGAATAATTTGCAAATTATAACATTTCCAAACACAAAGTTCTTATACCTTCAGGCTATTATATGCAAGGCTATCTGCAAGATCGTCCTTCGTCATAGCACAGAGTCCAGCTTCAAGTTTCGGAAACCCCATACTTCTAGCCATCTCACGACAGACGGATAATTCTTTATTGTCTGGGAGGCAGTATAGGAAGTCATCTTCGTTTGTCCCATTGAATACTAATGCCCCCTTCGGATATTTCAATTCTTTGGCATAGTGATTAGCTTCAAAAACTTCTTCGGATAATTTTTCCCCGAAGCGTGTCGCACAATATAGTCGTATATTTTGGAAGGTGCTTCGGGGGCAGCAGTATCAATTTCTTCAACCAAAACTGGCTCTGACATTTTCATTTTTTCGGTTGCCTCTGCAATTTTCATTTCTTCTGTTTCCAAAGATTTTACCTTGGTTGGTTCTGAAGGCCCGGCTTCAATTCCAGTCTGTTGTTTCGAAGCTTCAGCGACAGATGCCTCAGCAGACGCTTCAGAAGTTTCAGCAGTTTTCTTTGGAGTTATGCTTGAAGATTTAATTGTCTCCAAAACATCTAACACATTAACCATTCTTTTTCTTTTCGGGGTCACTGTTGGCCCCTTTTTAATTTTTGCTACTTCAATTTCTCCTGAAGGACTTAAAATTTCTGATATTTTTACTCCCTCAGCTGATGTTCTTGCTTCTTCAGTCTTTGGTTCTTCCATCTTTTCTGTTACTGGCACTTCGGCCAACTCTTTGATTTCTGGCAGCAGGCTTGGTTCTTTAGCTTCGGTGGCCGAAGAGGTCTCACCGGTGAACTCAGGCACTGTGGCTGGTTCAATATAGCGTGGCCGGTGTGTGAGAACTTTTACCCTTTTTCTCTTCGGCGCTGGCTCGCTAGGAGTAGCTGAAGCACTTTCTTTCGTAGAAGTTGTGCCTTTTCTTTTTTGCCCCCGCGCTGGATAGCGGTAGTCGGGGTAGACAAAGCCAATTGCATCAAATACTCGATTGAGTCTTTTCTTTTTTCGGCCTCCGAAGGCCGCTGACAATGCAGTGTCTTCGGCCTTCGAATACACCCCAAGCAATTCATCACTCACAGTCTCAATGCTCTTTAACCAATCATCATCTGGTTCAACGAACTTGTCTCCATACTTGAATGTATACTTCAGCCTGACTAGCCCACCTTCGTCAGTTTCTTTAACAGTCTCTCTCGGCATTTCCCAGTTATCTGCTAGTGGCCACACTCTGAAGGCAATATGTTCTTGTATTAAATCCCTTGTCCCAATAAAAGAGCAGACTACGCCGAAGGCCCGTTGGCATTCTTCGGCTACTTCATCCATTTCTACCTTCGGTTTCCGGAGTCCGAAGCGCTGCCAGATAGGGCACATGATGATATCCTTAATATCTTCTCGAATCTTCAAATCATTTTTTACATAGAACCATTCCTTCATCCATTCCCCGGGCCATCTCTTCTGGAAGGTTGGCACAGGACAGCTTGATCCAGAGCGAGCACCGAAGCTGTAACAGCCAAAGTTGTTATGATATTGCTCTTTGCCCCAGGGCTTCGTCTCATATAATAACTCATGTATATTGCAAAAGCTTTTCGCACTTGGCTCTAGGCCCTGGCTCTTCACGGCCCAGACGAAGACTCCCATTCTTATTATTGCTTCAGGGGTAAGTTGATGAAGATAAACCTGATATATTTTCAGAACTTCTACCACAAACTTGCTTACAGGGAATCGTAGCCCAGCTTTAAAAAAGCTTCCGAAGATTACGACTTCATTATCTTCGGGAGTCGGCACAGTCCTCTCTCTGTCATCTGCCCTCACGATGGACATATCTCGAAAATATCTTCCCCTCATGTTTTCAAGGTGATTTTGCCCAATAGTTGATTTTCCGAAGACTGAATGGCTTGGTCGCCATGGTCGATCTTCGGAATCCTCACCCCCGCTGTCTGCATCATAACTGTCACTTTCACTAGTATCTTCAGATAAGCCCTCCAAAATCTCCCTAGTAATTTTTTCTGTATTTGTTTTTGCTATTGATTCAATGAAGCCCAGATTTTTCTCCTCAGAAAGGCTTAGCTTCACTTCGCCAGCAACTTTCTTTTCTTCAGACATCCCTTCGGAAATCCTGCCTCTCGGCTCCGAAGCTTAAAACTAGGAAGACAGTCAAATATTTGTGGGCAGAAAGCTTTTTGAGCAGGTGAAACAGATGGCAAGAGAGCGTGCCAAATAACTTGGGGTGAGCCCTTATTTATACACCCAGTATGTCGAAAACTAGAGGGTCCCGCTTGTCAATGACTGTTGCTATTCTAGCAAAAGGAAGGTGTTTTTTCGGACCTTCGGCCCATAGCCTTCATCCATATCGCAATATAAACTTGTCTTTACAGCAAATTAATATTGCGAGGGGCTACTGTTGGGGGCCTTCGGCTTCCGAAGGTCCTCAAAAACGTAATTTGACTATGTTTTCCAAGGGAAATATGTGAACAGGTACCTTCGAAGTCAGATTGCGAGCATACAAGAACATGGTTAAGACGAAGCTTGACTGGGACGGCGATCACGACGAAGGATAAGACGATCACGAAGCTACGCGCAGAAGAGCTTCGGCATAACGACAGGAAGAGGAAACCGACTTAAAGATGAAAAGCCAAATTAGACCTCGAAGAATTACTATAGAGTTATTGATAAATGTAAAGGGCATTAATGTAATTTTGCATGGGCTGCGACCCGTGCCTATAAATAGGTGAACAGTATTCCCGTACTGTTCACGCTGACTGGTCATTCACTTTTGCGTCACGCCTGTATTTTCATTCCTTCAAGCTGAAGGTACACTTGCAGTTTATTATTGTTTGTACAAGGAATATGAATGGAAATAGATTAATGATAATGTTTATAAAAATTATATTGCTTTCTGTATTTTGTATGAATGTTCTCCATCTTTTATCATGATCATGAAGGTATGACCTTCACGACCTTCGTCCTAGATTCATTATATCCTAAGGAAAATAATGATCCGAAGGACGAAGGGCTTTGATATTTAACATTTTATGCTGCCTTGTTCTTGATTCATAGCATTTGAGAACAAGTCTCCAACAATTTGCAAAAGGACTTCGAAAATATTTTCCAAAAGAATTTGCAAAAACAAAACTAGTGGTGCAAATGTGGTCCAAAATGTTAAAAGAAAGAAAGCAATCCATTCATATCTAGTGAAAGTATAAATTGGTTTAATTCAAAGCAACCTTTGCACTTGCCTTATGCAAACTAGTTCAAATTCTACACTTATATATTTGCTTTGGTTTGTGTTGGCATCAACCACCAAAAAAGGGGAGATTGAAAGGGAAATAGGGTCAAACCTTTTCCTAAATGATTTTGGTGGTTGAATGTCCAACACAAATAATTGGACTAACTAGTTTGCTCTAGATTATACATTCTACAGGTGCTATAGGTTCAACACAAACCAATAAAAAGATCAAAGTTAGGGTTCAAAAGAAAGGAGCAAAAGAAACCGAAGAGAACCCTGGTCTGGCGCACCGGACAGTGTCCGGTGCACCAGGGACCGTACAGGCTGAACTCTTCACCTTCGGGTTTCTGGAGAGCCGCTCCGCTATAATTCAATGGACTGTCTGGTGGGTCACCAGACTATCCGGTGTGCCAGCGAAGCAACGGCTAAGAAGCGCAACGGTCGCCTGCAAACGTGAACAGTGCGCAGACAGTTCGTGCAGAGTCAGAGCAGCGCCAGAAGGCACACCAGACAGTGAACAGTGCCTGTCCAGTGCGGCACCGGACTGTCCGGTGCCCCAAGTTATCAGAGCTCCAACGGTCGAAACCATCAGAACCCTAATGGTTGGGTGATGTGGCTGGCGCACCAGACAGTGTCCGGTGGCGCACCAGACTGTTCGGTGCGCCCATCGACAGACAGCCTCCCCAACGGTTGGTTTGGTGGTTGGGGCTATAAATACCCCCCAACCACCACCACTCCAAGCATCCAAGTTTTTCAGACATCTCATTCAATACAAGAGCTAGTACAATCAATACAAGACACAATTCAATAGAATCAAAGCCTCTCCAAGTCCCAAATCCACTCCAAACAAATAATGACTAGATAGAGTGTTTTTGCTCGTGTTCTTTGAGCTCTTGTTCTTGGATCACTTTCTTCTTCCCCATTCTTGTTCTTCAAAGCACTTGTAATCAAAGCAAGAGACACCAATTGTGTGGTGGTCCTTGTGGGGTCTAAGTGACCCGTTTGATTAAGGAGAAAGCTCCCTCGGTCTAAGTGACCGTTTGAGAGAGGGAAAGGGTTGAAAGAGATCCGGTCTTTGTGACCACCTCAACGGGGAGTAGGTTTGCAAGAACCGAACCTCGGTAAAACAAATCACCGTGTCACTCGCTTTATTTCTTGGTTGATTTGTTTTCGCCCTCTCTTTTGGACTCGATTTTATTTCTAACGCTAACCCCGGCTTGTGGTTGTGCTTAATTTCTATAAATTTCAGTTTCCGCCTATTCACCCCCCTCTAGGCGACTTTCAAATAGCATTTAGGGGAGTGTTAGAGGGTCAGCTATATTTAGTTGATTTTAATGAAAACACAGCTGAAGTCAACACTTGTCTAATTGCTAAGACTAATATGGGTTGGCTTTGGCATCGCCGACTAGCCCATGTTGGAATGAAGAATCTTCACATGCTTCTAAGAGGATAACACATTTTAGGACTAACAAATGTTCATTTTGAGAAAGACAGGGTTTGTAGCGCATGCCAAGCAGCAAAGCAAGTTGGCGCCCATCATCCACATAAGAACATCATCACGACTGACAGGCCACTCGAGCTAATCCACATGGATTTATTCGGCCCGATAGCTTACATAAGCATCAGCGAGAGTAAGTACTGTCTAGTTATTGTGCATGATTATTTTCGCTTCACTCGGGTGTTCTTTTCTCCCAGAAAAATCACAAACCCAAGAAACTTTAAAAGGATTCTTAAGACGAGCTCAAAATGAGTTTGGATTAAGGATCAAAAAGATAAGAAGCGACAATGGGACGGAGTTCAAGAACTCACAAATCGAAGGCTTCCTTGAGGATAAGGGCATCAAACATGAGTTCTCTTCTCCCTACACACCTCAACAAAATGGTGTAGTGGAGAGCAAGAATAGAACTGTACTAGACATGGCAAGAACCATGCTTGATGAGTACAAGACACCGGATCGGTTTTGGGCTGAGGCGATTAACACCACCTGCTACTCCATCGACCGGTTATATCTTCACCAAATCCTCAAGAAGACATCATACGAACTCCTCACCGGTAAAAGCCCAATGTTTCATATTTTAGAGTCTTTGGTAGGAAATGTTTTATTCTGGTTAAAAGAGGTAGAAAATCTAAATTTGCTCCCAATGCTATAGAAGGCTTTTTACTAGGATATGACTCAAACACAAGGGCATATAGAGTCTTCAACAAATCCACTGGATTAGTTGAGGTTTCTTGTGACATTGTGTTTGATGAGACTAATGGCTCCCAAGTGGAGCAAGTTGATCTTGATGAACTAGATGATGAAGAGGCTCTGTGCGTCGCGTTAAGGAACATGTCCATTAGGGATGTGTGTCCTAAGGAATCCGAAGAGCCTAAACAAGCACAAGATCAACCGTCATCTTCCAACCAAGCATCTCCACCTACTCAAGATGAGGATCAGGCTCAAGATGATAAAAATGAAGATCAAGAGGATGAGCCACCTCAAAAGGAGGACAATGATCAAGGGGGAGATGATAATGATAAAGACAAAGAAGATGATCAAGAAATACATGGTCGAACACTACCACACCCAAGAGTCCACCAAGCAATTCAACAAGATCACCCCGTCAACTCCATCCTTGGTGACATTCATAAGGGGGTAACCACTAGATCTCGAGTTGCACATTTCTATGAGCATTACTCTTTTGTTTTCTCTATTGAGCCATACAGGGTAGAGGATGCACTAAGAGATCTGGATTGGGTGCTGGCAATGCAAGAGGAACTCAGCAACTTCACGAGGAATGAGGTATAGTTCCATGTCTTAATCAAAATGTTGTAGGTACCAAATGGATATTCCGCAACAAGCAAGATGAGCATGGTGTGGTGACAAGGAACAAAGCCCGACTTGTGGCCAAAGGGTATTCACAAGTCGAAGGTTTGGATTTCGATGAAACTTATGCACCTGTAGCTAGGCTTGAGTCAATTCATATATTACTTGCCTATGCTACTTACCATGGCTGTGGTAGAACCACCCGAATTATTCCAGCTTAAGTGCCTAAGTCACGCCTCGGGGGCCGCAACACACTTAAATCGGAATAACCCATCAGTCCCTCAGATCTAGTCTGATAGAGCCACTTAACCATGATCAAATTCCACAATCTCACTCGAAGGTGAGTCACAGAAGAAATACAATAAAATAGGAAACCTCAAATTAAGTACTGAATTATTACATAGATAAGAGTTTTTCGAGTAGCAAATAAGAGTTCACGAAATAAAATGCAGCGGATAATCGATGTCGTCGGTATCGAGGAAATGGGCAAGGCCTAGCCCACTACTCCTCGTGCTCCTCTCCTGCCGGAGCGACATCCCACTCGACCGTCTAACTCGGTGGCAGGGTGGTAGGCCAAGTCACACCATCAACCATATCCTGAATCGTACCTGCAAAAGTTGTGCCACAAGCAAGGCTGAGTATACTAATACTTAGCTAGACTTAACCGGTGTGAGGAATCTACTCCTCTACCTCTAGACTATGCAACTGTTTGGCTGAGGGGTTTGGTTTGCCAAAAGCACTAGCTGTTTCTAAAATCAATTTTTAACTTTTCAAATTCTAGCATCATTATCTTAGCTAGGTTTGCTCCTTCTAAGCATACATGGTGACAAACATTTAGTTCAATCAACAAATTGTCTCATGTAACCTCATTTCACTTCTTACTCGATGTAGTACAAGGGGTCAAGCAGTCTCATTAGCTGCGAGAAGCAGACGATTCAAATCGAGTTTTTATCCTTGCAAGGTGAACCTAAACACACGACATGTCAGGGTACTCCGTCCCCACACATGCCAACCGTCCCCATCGATTCCCCGTTCGCGTCCAGGCCTCACCGCCTTGGCATACAATGCTCCACTGACCCCGGCTGCCACCGTGCAGTGACCGCACTTGTACCCACCATAGCTAGCATGGGAGACCCAGTCTCAGGTCGCATGAGGGATAAAGTCCGCGCCCGGCTTCACTCAGGTACTAGGTTTACCGGTTACCATATTTCCCGACATGTGCTTAGTACGTTCAAAAGCTTGACTCAGGTATCCACACATTAATCCTTAATTCCTTTTTCCCGTCTCATGGACAAGGCATCCTCCCTGGATCCAACACTACAAGAAACTGGTTAAAGAACGTGGGTGAAAAACCGTCGAACTTAATGTAATAGGCCGTCGAACTTACCATAAGAACGTGGGTTTACCGACGAATATAGCCGACGGTGATTTTTGGACGAACTTAAAGAAGTAAGTTCGACGGCCCCCACGTTCTTAAGGTTATGAACGTGGGTACCGTCGAACTTAACATTAAGAACGTGGGTACCGTCGAACTTAAGGTTAAGAACGTGGGTTTTTAAGTTCGACGGGGTCCGTCGAATTTTTTCCCATAAGTTCGACGGCACCCACATTCTTACGGTTAAGTTCGACGGGGCCACGTGGCCGTCGAACTTATGTGTCCTGCGTGGGTCTGCGAGGACTGCACAATAAGTTCGACGGTACCCACGTTCTTAACATTAAGAACGTGGGTACCCACGTTTTTAACCCTTTTCCAGAAAAAATAAAAAATACAGAAATGAAAAATTAGACACACATAATATCATATACAACACAGAATATCACATACAATACAGATTTCAAACACATTGATATATGTTCATATCACAAATTGACAGTCCAAATACATAAGTTCACAAGAATTGGAGATTGTACCAGTAGTAATACAACACACAGGAATTGAAGATGCATGCGCCCATCAATCCCTCGAGACTCTGTTCCTAGCTAGACAGTATCCACCTATCACTAAGAGAAACATGTCAAGAATGGACACCCTAGCTCTAGGTGATGTCTGACTTCCAAAGATGATGTCCTTCATTCACTCCAAAGCAGATACAGCAGCTGAAAATGCATTTTCAGATGGCAGCATGTGTGGTAACTGAACAAGGAAAAAATATATAACCAATGGATGTCAAATTTAATTGCAGATTCTTACCAAAGAGAGAAAAAGCAACTAGTTATATCAGACAGTATTAGTATCATCAACAAGCAACAAAAAGAATGCAGGTACTAAATAGATATTAGTGCCGTGAGAAACATATTCCTCATAGACATAAATGTAGCCTGGAACCACAGATAATTTGGTAAAACTGATAACTCACATATTCCCTAAGAATTTGCAGATATGTTTCAAGGTAGCTGGGTTTCAAGTGCTATGCAAATACATGCTTCCCAAATAAACCCAAAGTCAAACAAGGGTAAATAAGGAATAAAGCTGTCAGCACAACCTAATATACAAAATTTGGGTTCTATTCTAGTAAGTAGTAACTTCCCTAATTTGCTTCAGATAGAGGCTATGACATGCATTACCAGTACGGATTCAAATGTTACAGCCTTACAGGAAGAGTTCAAGATACGTTCAGAATTTCAGATTGCACCATAATAGAAACTAGCTTAAAGCCTTTTAAGGTATAACCACGACCATGTTTTACTTCAAGAAGGCAAGCAAACCAACACCCAATGGATCATAAAATATCAGTAATGTCTTAAATTAGAGTTTGCTTTAAATCCACATCAAACCCAATATATATGTAAAATTACACCATGAATACTAATGAAGCAAACATTTGAACAAGATGGAAAGGAAGAAACTCACTGTATTAGGATCCCAGATTCTCATTATGTGCTTATCAGCAGTGATCAGTTTAGGTTCAGTAGAATTAAGTGTCTGGTGCCATTTGATATTTAATATTGGGCTACCATACCTGAAACAGATAACAGCAATTACATGCCCAGTGAAAGGTACAATATGTAACTCAATAAGCATTCAACTATTGATTGCATTTCAAAAGTAATAGAGATTTGGACCCGCTGTTTACAGCTTATTCTTCCAAGACACATTAAAAAACATACAGATTCAAAAACTAATTGCAGCAGTTGTATCTGTTTTTTAACAAAACAGACAGAATGTCTGTGAAATGGCATGATATTAGGATGGAGAACCAAGAAAAGGTAAGGCCCTGTTTGCAGAAGGAAGTAGAGTAAGAAAAACCCATCCAATGAGAGAATTCCTTCAGAAGATTTATGTAGAAATGGTTGATTGGCTGGAACTAACTTTTGATAAAGATTAACAAGTGAAAACCCTTCACAAGAGAAAATAGAGACTTACATGTGATCCTTAACTCTCAGAGGAGAAGACATGCGTAAATCATATATTGATATCTACAGAAAATCCCAAAAATGTTGATGCATACTGAGATTAAAAAAATAATGAAATAAATATAGAAAATTTTAAAGGGATAGCTGTCATGTTTATATAAAAGAAAAAGATCTACAAACACCACTAGAATAGCATACAACACACTGCTGTTAAGTACAATAGCCAAACTGAAGAAATAGGAAGTTGTAGAGCACATAACTTCTGTTCAGAGTTTTGCTTAATGTAAAAATATTTTCCTCAAAACCCATTGGGATCTAAATCCCTTACGGTTTGTGGTTGGCCGTTGTCATCTGTTGCCTTGCATCAAGTTGGTTGCTTAAGGCTGTTTAAGTCATCTTTTAGTGGTTGTTTTGGTCACATAAGGTTGTTGTTTTGGTTGTAAGGTCACGTAAGGTTGTTCTGGTCATGCATGGTAATGTAAGGTGTTTGTTCTGGTTGTCGTGATAGTGTAAGAATGTAAGGTCGTTGTATTTTGCTATTTTGGCCTTACTTTCTCTTAATGCAATGACATGCAGTTTTACATGTTCAAGGGAAAAAACTAAGCTAGAAGGTGTTGACTGCTAAGTAAATATGGTCAGTTATTTGAGTAATAGCAAGAGGTGAATAGAACAAAGGAAGAATGCATGATGCAATCCCCCCTTTTGCTCCTTAACCAGAAGTTATAAATACAACACATGTGAAAGGGCCTCTAGAGTTGGTTATGTGGTCTGAAAAAGAGAGGTGACCATGAAACTTAGAGACTGAACTTGATTCTGTTAAAAACTAGGGACTTGTCAAGCAACATACTGGGATGGTACCACATCTATCATGTGGGGCCAACATGCAGTTCCCAACAGGAGGGAAAAAACTAACATAATATCAAATGGCTTTCTAAAGAGAGGGCAGAACCAATGAATCTATCATGCACCCAACTAGCATCTAGTGCATTCAAATGGTAACATGCATTTTTCAATAAACAATGCATTTGTGAGGTTTAATTATGCAAATGGTTAAATGTCTCGTGAGGTTTAAACAAAATAACTTAACTTAGAAAGTAGGTTCTGTATCGTTGGTAGGAGCTTCACCGACACAGAGATTATCCCAGGAACCTGCGTGCACACGATCGGTTTAACTTGTTATGAGCCTAATTCAAAGTGGATAGAGCTGAGGCAACTCATGAACCAATATGACGTTCTTGTTACAATAAGAATGAAGCGACGACGGAACGTTATATCAAGTGTTCAGATCATACCACTCCATTCTGGAATTCTCTGCTGACATCTAGCTGCATCGCCAAAGCTTTGACCATCAAGTAGCCCACAAATAGCAAGAACAGATAAATGGGATTCCTGCGGACAGTAAGAACATCAGTGCCATGCAATTGTTAAGCTGAACATAAAGAACTACATAGCATAGTGCTACCAAGTACAGAAGTACCTAATAAGCACCATGATCTCATTGAAACCAAGAATAGCAATGGCCACGATTGCCCAAGGAGGAGGCAGTTTACTATTACCGCGCCTATGAGCTTGCTGGGGTGAAAAAACAAAAGCTGAAGTAAATTTTTTTTGAAAAAGAGATGTAGGTACAGCTTTCACCCTTAGGGCTAGTTTGGGAACTCAAATCCCTTTCGGGATTGAAGGGGATTGGAGAGAAAATTAGTTTATTTACACCTCAATCCCCTCTAATCCCGAAGGTTCCCAAAGTAGCCCTTAAGGGAAAAAAGTCGCACCACGCTGACTGATATCAGAAATCAAAGCTATGTTGTATGAAATGCACACCTGTGTGGATACTGCTTGTAATCGTGAACTCAGTTTCTGCTTTAAATTGTTTCCACAGTGACTTGCACTGAGACAGGGTAATCATTGTATGCTTCGGAGGAATCTGTTTCGAGTTCCATAAAGTGGTGTTACATGCACACCTACGCTTCCATTGTTTGCTTGTGCAAGAACAGACCAACACAAAGTTACCTCTTCCCAAGTGGTAGAAGCAAGTGGATCAGCAGAAGCAGCACTTGCAATCTTTGATACAACAGAGCCTTCTAGAAGTGTTGAAGTGAGGATGCTTTCAATCCTATCTGGCTCGTCATCCCAACGAATGGCCGCCATTACAGACAGAAGTTTGAGAGCCTGCAACATAAGCATAAGTGTATTTTACAAACAGAAAACATAAGACTGAGGATTGTTGGAAGTGTGTGGTTCTTGTACCGTAGATCGAGCTTCCTTTGCTATTGCATGAACATCTTCCTTTCCTGTCCAGACCCTTGGAATTGAATCCTTGTCATGGCTAAACACTGTTGTGAACCTAGCAACAGAGGAAACAGTGTCAGAATCCCCCCTCCCCCCAAAAAAAAAATTAAATAAAGAATTTTATCAACCTCTCTTTCATATGGATCAATACTTTGCTAGATTCCTCTTTAGCTTTACTTTCCACAACACTCTGGGCATAATCCTTTAATTTGGATACCATTTCTTCTGCTGGAGCGTATTCCATTTCAAACTGACAAAGGTTATTCAGAAACTCTGGTAGGATGGCCTCTGTCTCACGTTTGTAAATGTTTCTTATTGATTGCCAGGTTGTTTGGTCTGCAACATCAAATAGAGACTCCACAGGTTCAGCAAGTGCTTTTCTTAGTTTGTCCTGCAATTATTACCATATGGTAACCATATAATATCAGATATGCAAATAAATACAGAAGAAAATTATGCATTGATAAGCTAGTGATTGAAATCTCTTTCAGCTTGCCATACATAACCTTAGCGTGTCTTGTTTCTATCCAATATTGCTTTTTAGAAATTAGAAAATCTGCACATTAAAAATCTAATGGATTAGACACGTTGATTTGTTTCTATTCACACGCATAATCAAATAAATTGGATTTGGAATTGTGCTGCGCAGTGAACTAATGAACTAGACTATATTCAATAATTTAAATACTCACCGCCGAGCACTTGAGCTGGAGGCTGGAGAGCGAGCACTGAGTAGCGAAGCACGAGAGCAAGCAGCAGGGAGACGGCCAGGCGGGAGCAGCCAGCATCAGCAAGCGAGCAGGCAACAGCGGAGCAGCCCGCAGCCGAGCGCCCGAGCTGGAGCTGCTACAGAGCCTGCAGTGCGCTGAAGCTGCGCGCCGGCAGGACAGGTGAGGCCGAGCGGTTGGGGGTTGCTAGCCGGGCCGACAGCGCGGTGGCGTGGCGGCTGTGCGGCCCGCTCGCTGGGGCGCGGCGGCGAGACGGCGCCCGGACCACTCGCTAGGGCTTGGCGGCGGCGCGGACAACTCTTGGGGGAGCGGCGGCGACGCGGACAGCTCTTGGGGGCGCGGCGGCGGCGCGTCCCGCTCACGGTGGCGCGGCTCCCTCACGGTGGCGCCGCGGCAGCGCGGGCTGCCGGCGGTGGCAAGGCGGCGGCGCGGCCTGGCGCGGGTGATAGAGAGGAGCGCGTGGACGGGAAGAGACAGGGCGTGAGAGAGAGAGAGCGTGTGGGATTTTTTATTTAGGTTTTCATAATTAAGTTCGACGGTGTCCAAACGCCCGACGAACTTAACTTAAGAACGTGGGTACCCACGTTCCTAACTCGTTAAGTTCGACGGTTTTATACAGGACCCACGAACTTAACTTAAGAACGTGGGTACCCACGTTCTTAACGTAACCCATGAACTTAACTCAAGTAAGAACGTGTGTACCCACGTTCTTAATTTTACCCACGAACATTTATCAGTTTCTTGTAGTGCAAGTCCATAGACTAACATAGATCCCGTTATCAAGATGAATACAATCAATTCCTGATCTCGCGCGAGTGCTAGAAAAATCACTCGACTTCTACCGAGATCCTGATTAGCAAGCAGCTACTCGACCTAGCATACTAGTATTCATCTCAAAAAGGAATCCTAAGTTCATGCAACTAGAGGTTTCAAGCAACTCCTACACTTAAGTGCACATTACAATCCTACAAGCATTAAGTGTAGTAAACTAGCATAATATAATACGGTTATGCATATAAACCGGGGCTTGCCTTCAATAGCTCGGGCTGCGGGGAGATCCTCGATAGCAGCCTCGGGAGCTTGCTCCTGGTCCTCCTCTTGGACAGTTCCTTGCTCGGGGATGAGCACGTATTCTCCGTCGGTGAGATTACAATCTAATGAATGCAATGCGTAAGATATATGCATGATATGATATGTGCTTTAGTAATTTAAACTTTTGATGGTGTATGATCTACTCGAGTTAGATAGAGCTAAGTCTTGCTTATACGAGAATTTTGGTGGTATACTTGGTAAATTGGATTTAGCTAAGTTAAGTGGTAGGTTTATTTTTGGGGTTCCACTGAATTCTTTTTAAGGTCTTTAGTGAGAATTGTCAAGAACTCAAGTTGGACTTATTGGAGTGAGGTTTATTTCTCCTTTCTTTTTCTTTATTCTCTTTAAGTTTTTGGAGTGGGTTTGAACTACAAGTCACCTTAATAAATTTCTAAAAATTCTGCAAAAATTACAGTGGCTTATTACTGGTGTATAATTATCTGTCTAAAAATTTGGGGTTCAAAAAGTGAATAGTTTTCTCTGGACAAAATTACCAAATTTTTGGGGCAGAAGGGGTGATTTGAACTACAACTATCATTTAATAGTAGGTAATTCTCTAGGACTTATTTTTGCTGGCATTTAGATGCTATAACATGACTTGGTACAAATTTCTAGCCATTAATACTTATTAGTTATTTTACTAGGATTTTCTAAAGTTTCTAGCCAAAGGGGTGCTTTCTACTACCACTATATTTGAAAAATATCAAACAACAAATTTCTGATTTTTCCTAGTTTCTTCTTTGCGCAAGAGCAATCATTCTGAAGTTTGGCATCTTTTTGCTTAAGGGAAGGGGTGGTATGCATTAATTGAATTAAATGGCCTTTCTTATAAAATATTGGCAATAGGTATTATTTTGCATATTTCCAATGGGTTTGTATTTTTCTCTGGTGGCCTATCTCATTATTGGCCTAGCAAAATTTTATTTGCCCATTATTGCATTATTGTGGGTTACTCATGATTTAATTGAATTATGGCTCATTATCATGTTCTATTTATTTACCCTACTTAAAATGATGGGCTGGGGTGTTTATTATTTTTGCAGTGGGGTTTTGGTGGTTACAAGTGCATTGGATTTTTATTATCAATTTTGGGTCTGGTTTTGTAATTCTAATAATTGATTTCTAGTTGGAATAATGCTAATTAAAACATTTCACTTTGAATCTGATCTGGAATAGAGGTTCCTTTATTTTCCTAGGTTCTTTGTTACTTAAGCAAACTAGGAAAAATAATTTCATCCACTGGTCATTAATTTCTAAGGCCTTTCTGATTTTCCTAAGGTTTGGGCAGAAATGGCTTTTAATGGATATCTATACTAAAATTTTCAATACTGGGTTCTCATTATTTTTAAATAGTGTTTAAATGGGGTTTGAACATCTATAAATTTTCTTAGGTTCAGCACAGGAGCATAACTAATTTTCCTTAATTAAATAAGGTTTGGTCAGTTTCTGTATTTAATTGTAAACTCTAAAAATTAGAACAGAAAGCATAGGGTTCAGTATTTTTAATTGATAGTTCATAATATTTAGAATTGAGCAAAATTGGTTTGACAACTTTTGGTTAAGTATTCATCAAGTTATGAATTTTCTAAGTTCTCTGTTCATTAAAAAGATTAAACAGAAATGATTAAATGGAAAACTACTTTGCAGCGGGGTCCCTGGCGGGTGTTTTAAGTTTTCCTTACAGACTAGTCCCTGGGATATTATTCAATTGAGTCACTGACATCTCAGAAAACCCCCTGGATTCTTCTAATCCTAACCCGAGGTCCTTCCCCCAAATTAAATAGTACCCGCAGCGGAAGAAAGGTCGGAGGGGCTTACCGGCGGCGAGATTGCTCCGATGAGGTGGTCGAGGGTGTAGGGGAGGTTCTGAGGGTCACGACGATGTGAGGGTCGCCGTTAGGGATGGTCGGAGTTGGCCGGTCCGCGTGCGCAGGCGGGGGAGCTCGTCGGTGGCGAGGAGTCCGGCCTATCCAGGGCACAATTGACCAATCAAACGGGTCAGAGAGCTTCACCAGGGATCAAGGAAGGTGTGTGCACGAGGAATTGAAGAATGGCTCACCGGAGTGCCCAGTCTACGCGCGCAGGCGGGCGGCCGAAGTCCAGTGAGGTCGATCTTCGCCTTCCGGTGAAGTTCTGCCAGGTCCGAGGGCTTATAAAGCTTCACGGGCCAATGGCGGAGCTAACCGAAGCGCTGGCGCGACTTGGGGGTGACTGGAATGGGCTGGCCACGGTGGCCGAAGCTCTGGCGGCAATGGCGGGCGGAAAGGAGCTCGCCGGAGCTAAGGAGGGGTGTCTGGCCGGCGATGGTGAGCACGGGGTGAAGTGAGGCGCGCCCGAGGAGGCTTTATAGGCGCGGGCAAGCACGGCCGAGGGCAGGGCTCTGACAAGCGCTCGGGGCGTGCGCGGCGAACACCAGTGCGTGCTCTAGCGTCTGGCACAGCGTCGAGCACGAGGCAGCGCAGAGAGAGGTCGAGTTCAAGCGCGGATTGGCCCCAAATCTTTGAGATTATGGCCATGATCCCATTGAGAGATCTCTTCCTCTCAGGTTCCTTTGTCGTTTATGTGTGGAGGCTAGCAGGTTTGGCTGACTGGATTAGGAGATAGAGAGGGGAGAAATCTATTTTGTCTCATTGTCGCACACAGGGAGAAGATCTCTGGTTTGACGTGTCCAAGGCACTCGTCCCGATGCCATCTTCTGGCACAAGACAGAGAGGTTAGTTATGCATGTTTTTGTCAATGGGACCATTAGGATTTGAGTTAGGGATCAAGGTGAACACGCTTGATCTTTGGCTCAAGGTCTAAAATTCAGAATTCTAAATTTCAGAATTCCCTAATGAAATCCCACCTGAGAGGCTTGTTTAGGGTTTTATTTAAATTGTTTTGGCCAAGCTTCCATAATCTTTGTTGTTGCTTATTTAGTATACTTTAATGTTTATAATTGGCCCAAGCCATGATTCTATGTTCTTCACACTCTTTTGCCCTTTCTCTTGAATTTTGTTTATAGGGCTCCATTAGGGTTTTTATTGGGGTTGCACATTTTGCCTTTTTGAAAAACCCATTTGTTTTGAACATGATACTTTTAAGTATAAGCTTAGTGGATCCTTTATTCTTAAGTCAATTTGATGTTCATGCTCAATTTTGGTTCACATAAGATGATGGTTCTTGGGTTAGCACTTGAGAGAAACCCTAGGTGACACTGGGGTGTCACAGCCTTCGCCCCTTAAAGGAATCTCGTCCTGAGATTCGGGTCAGAGTCCTCCCGGGGTGAAGCGAAGGGTGAGACTTATAGGAAGTGGGTGCTTATTGTTATTATTAGGGCAAACTGCTCTTCGAATGTCATTCCCTTTGCAACTTTAGAAGGAAGTCCTTTTTAAATTTTGTTCCATGATTACTTCATTTTGATTTAAGATCATATTTCTGAATTTTAGATTCGAAGGGCAGGAGGAGGGGTTGGGTGTGATTACGTACCAGTTTCCTTAGGTAGGCAATCGGGAAAGTTGGATCTCAAGAATTCCTCAGTCTCCCAAGTAGCTTCTTCCTCTGAGTGATTACTCCACTGGACCTTGTACATTTTGATCGATTTAGCCCGAGTTGATCTTTCTTTGCAATCCAGAATCTTGGAAGGGTACTCTTGGTACGATAGATCTGGCTCTATCTCCAATTCTGGCTCTGCTATGATCTCGGTCGGCAATCGAACACACTTCTTCAGCTGAGATACATGGAACACACTGTGAATGGCAGACATTTTTGAACGTAACTTCAGCTTAATGCCACGGGTCCACAAGCTTTTATGATCTCATAAGGTCCAATGTAACGAGGGGCTAGCTTGACTTTGATTCCAAACCTCTGCACTCCCTTGGTGGGTGATACCTTGAGATACACGAAATCTCCCACCTTGAACTGGAGAGGTTTCCTTCTTTTATCATGGTTACTCTTCTGCCTGGCCTGAGCAGCTTCTAGATTTTTCCTGATTAGTTTGACCTTCCATTTGGCTTCAGTCACTAAGTCAGGTCCGAAAACTTCTCTTTCTCCAGGCTGAGACCAATTGAGTGGTGTCCTGCACCTTCTTCCATAGAGAGCTTCGAAAGGTGCCATCCTTAGGCTGGATTGATAACTGTTGTTATAAGCAAACTCTGCCAAGGAGAGGTGCTTATCCCAGTTCTTGCCACAACCGATTGCACAAGCTCTCAGCATATCCTCCAGAATTTGGTTTACCCTTTCCGTTTGACCATCAGTCTATGGGTGGTAAGCTAAACTTCTGATTAGCTTGGTTCCCAAAGACTCCTGCAGTTGTTCCCAAAATCTGGCAACAAATTGGGCTCCTCGGTCAGAAACAATGGTCCGAGGTAATCCGTGCAGACACACGATCCGGTCAATGTACAACTCTGCATACTTTTGAGCCTTATCAGTGGTGTGCACAGGGAGAAAATGTGCCACTTTCGTCAGTCGGTCCACAATAACCCAAATCGAATCATGATGACGAGAGGTGTTGGGCAGACCCACGATGAAATCCATGCTGATGTCATCCCATTTCCACAAAGGTATAGATAGGGGTTGCAAAGCTCCAGCTGATTTCAAGTGGCTTGCCTTTACCCTCTGACAGGTGTCACATTCCGATACATACTGGGCTATCTCCCTCTTCATTCTGGTCCACCAATACAAAGGCTTTAGATCATGGTACATTTTGGTGCTTCCCGGATGCATAGAGAATTTGGAGAGATGAGCCTCGTCCAAGATTTTCTTCTTGAGGTCCTTGTTTTTAGGAATCACCAATCTACTTTTGAACCATAATACACCCTTTTCATCTTGGCAGAAACACTTATACTTCTCAACCTTCTGATGGAGATTCTCCTTGATAATATGCACTCCCTTGTCACTGAGCTGGGCTATGATGATATGGTCTTGCAAAGCTGACTCGACAGAAATGTGAGACAAAGCACCAGAAGGAATCACTTCTATTTGCATCTTGCTCAACTCATCACACAAGGTGTTGATGCGAGAATCCATCAGAATACAATTGCATTGCAACTTCTGACTCAAGGCATCTGCTACCACATTGGCTTTCCCTGGGTGATAATGTACCTCCAGGTCATAATCCTTGATCAGCTCTAGCCATCTTCTCTGCCTCATGTTGAGATCCGCCTGAGTAAAGATGTATTTAAGGCTCTTATGATCAGTGAAGATGTTGCAGTGGGTTCCCATTAAATAGTGTCTCCACATTTTTAATGCATGAATCACTGCTGCCAACTCAAGGTCATGAGTGGGATAATTTTGCTCATGAGGCCTGAGTGCTCTTGAGGCATAAGCAATAACTTGGTTGTCTTGCATTAAGACACAACCTAGTCCAGTGCCAGAGGCATCACAATACACATCAAAAGGCTTGCTGTTGTCGGGTTGCGCTAATACTGGTGCTGTGGTCAGATGCTTCCTTAATGCATGGAAGGCATCTTCGCACTTCTGACTCCAAACAAACTTGGCTTCTTTCTTCAGCAGCTTAGTTATAGGCTTCGCAATTCGAGAGAAATCCAGAATAAATATTCGATAATAACCAGCTAATCCCAGAAAACTCCGAATCTGACGGACAGTCGTTGGTGGCTTCCAGTTCATCACCTCTTGCACCTTATCAGGATCAACAGCTATTCCTGCCTGAGAGATAGTGTGACCCAAGAATTTGATTTCCTTTAGCCAAAAATCACACTTTGACAACTTGGCATAAAGGTGGTGCTCTCGCAGACGTTGAAGTACTACATGCAAATGCCCGACATGTTCTTCTTCGTTCTTAGAGTACACCAAGATATCATCGATGAACACCACTACGAATTTATCCAATTCAGGCATGAAAACAGAATTCATCAGATACATGAAATATGCTGGTGCATTAGTCAGCCCGAAAGACATCACCAAGAATTCATATAACCCATATCTGGTTGAGAATGTCGTCTTCAGAATATCGCTTGCTCGTATCTTGATCTGATGGTAGCCGGAGCGAAGGTCTATCTTGGAAAACACATTGGCCCCGACCAACTGGTCAAAAAGAACATCAATACGAGGCAAAGAATACTTGCTCTTGATAGTCACCGCATTAAGAGGGCGGTAATCTATACACAGCCTCAAGCTTTCATCCTTCTTCTTCACAAACAGTGCTGGACATCCCCAAGGCTAAGTACTTGGGCGAATAAATCCCTTATCCAGCAACTCCTACAATTGCTTCTTCAATTCTGCCAACTCAGCGGGTGGCATTCAGTAGGGCCTCTTGGAAATTGGTGTCATTCCTGGTTGCAACTCGATGGCAAATTCAATATCATGGTCGGGTGGCATCCCTGGCAATTCATCAGGAAAGACATCTGCATACTCACAGACCATTGGGATTTTCTTCAGAGGTAACTCCGTCATAGAGAAAGCACATGACAGAGTAGAACCCTGACTGGGTAGAATCAAGGTGAAGTTCCCACAGAGCGGAGAATTGATTTCCACGGTATGGCTGGCTACATCAAGCACAACTTGGTGTAGGGTAATCCAATTAGCTCCCAGAATAATGTCCACATTTTCCAACCCCAAAACAAGAAGGGTGATTTTGACAATGTGGCTTCCCAGTTGAATAGGCACACTTTGGTTTAATTGATTAGTTGAAATTTTACCCCCAGGTGTGACTATCATAAATGACCCTTTTGAACGAGAGAATGGCAGTTCACATTTAGCACTGAACTTTTGGCTAATGAAACTATGAGATGCACCAGAATCAAACAGAATTAAAGCAAGTTGATTATAAACTGAAAAGATACCGGTCATGATAGGAGCTCCCTCAGGCACTTCCTCTAGAGTAGTGAAGTTGAGCTTCCCTTGCCTGACTTGTACCTTCTCCTTTCTTCCATTGTCTTGACTTGGTGCTGACATCTGCCTTTGCTGGTTCCTGGGACAATTCTTGGCATAGTGGCCCACATTGCCACAAGTGAAACATTTGTTCCCATTGCCCTGGCGGAACTGATGCTGCTGCGGAGGCTGATTGTTCCTTGGAGCGGGAGCTGGAAAGCGGTTGGGTGCCGGCTGCTGCTGCTGAGGTGGCCTGATCACCCATCTGCCTACCTGCTGCTGAAAACCCCTGCTCTGATTGTGAGAAACAATCCTGAACCTCTAGGCCTGAGCGGATGGTGCTGCCATTGGTGCCTTTCTCTTCTTCTCTGCCCGGTGAGCTACAATGCAATCCTCCTGGGAGATGGCCAGGTTGACCAACTCATTGAACCTGTCAGCCCGAACAGTGTTGAGTCGTTCCCGCAGCTTGGTGTTAAGACCCCTGCGAAAGCGGTCTCTCTTCTTCTCATCAGAATCAGCATGGTAACCTGCATACTGGCATAGGTCGTTGAAGGCCTGCGCATACTGCAGTACCGTGCGGGTTCCTTGATTAAGTGTCAGAAACTCATTCAGCTTGCGATCAAGAATGCCAGCTAGGATGTGGTGCCCTCTGAAAGCAGTCTTGAATTCCTCCCAAGACACTTCACGATCAGCGGGGAGCATAGCACGGAAGTGGTCCCACCAAGTCCGAGCAGGGCCGCGAAGCTGCTGCGCGGCGAAGCGAGCCTTGGCTTCATCAGGGCAGTCTCCCGTGAGGAGGGGAAACTTGGACTCAACGACGCGGAGCCACACGTCGGCGTCCAACGGATCCTCTGCCTTGGTGAACAAGGGTGGCTGCGTGCTCAGGAACTCCTGGTAGGTTGCCGCTGCTGGAGGTCGCTGATGCTGGCCTCCACCATGCTGCTGAGGGTGGGGCTGGCGCTGCAAGAGCTATCGCAGAATCTCATTCTGCTGGGCCATCAGCTCCTGCACTGTGGGAGCTGGAGGAGGTGGCAGGAGAACCTGCTCGTTATGCCCGCGACGCTGCCTAGCTGCCATCTGAAAACAGAGATTATCGCCATTGTTATCCCAACTCGCAATTTCGAACGACAAGATATTATCTCACATGGAAGGAAAAATGCCATAATCATAATATTAGGTTCGAAATGAAGATAACGTGGTTACAAACATCCCATAGATTTCAAAAGTTCACAGGGTTACATCAATCAGGGGAAAGTACCCATAAGCCTAGTCCAAAATCTGACATTAACTAAGCTCGCATAGGTTTCTATCTGCATAAAAGTGTCAAAGTGACTGATAGCGGTGGAAGCGACACTGGATACGGGTGAGGGAGGCATCGCGGAGGTAGTCCCATTGGCACCAGGGGTTGGTCCTAGCTCCTCGGGAGCCTCTTCTCCCTCGCTTCCGGCTTCATTGGCCTCCATCTCCAAGTGGTGCATGTCCAGGTGGTCATTCGCTTCTTCGAGTTCCCTCTGCACATCGTGAAGCTGGTTCTCCAAGACATCAATAGTGTTGTCTCGGATCTCCACCTGCTGCTCCAAGGTGGTAATGCGCTGGCTCAGCCTTTCCACCTGTAGATCCTTCTCCACCAACTCGGAGGATAAATCGACCACAAAATCTTCTCGGCTATCGACAATGAGCTTGGTGGTTTGAGCGATGTTAGCAAGGTGTTCCATAGCGTCGCTCTGAAGGGCCTGAAGGCGGTACAGCGCACTCATGCACTGAACGGTGACCCTCCCAACCAAGTCAGGATACATTGCCCACACATCCTTCACATGGCTCATGCGGTTACACCACATGGGGTCATCCTTCTTCTCAGCAGGGAAGAGTCCCAAGGGGTGCATCACCATCTCCAGGGGATGGTAGCCACAGAAAGTTGTCAGAGTCTTCATGGCTGCCGCTTCAATGGTGTCATCTGTCCTGAATCCAACTGTCTCGGAATCAAGAGAACGCCAACCCGGCTGAAGGGGATGAGCCTCCAAAGTCAGCTAGACCCGACAACAAGGTACCCGATGCTCCTCATACAGCTGCACCGTGTACAAAGGGGGCGTAGGGTAACCAGCGGAGTTGAGCACTTCCCACAAGATGGAAGGAAAGCCATCGTGAGAAAGGAAGTCAGAACTGAAACGGGTGTCTCCTCCACTGGCGGGGGTGGGTGAATTCATCTGCGGAAGGGTATCAAAGGTAAAGATTATGGTGGAAGGAAAAAAAGAGCCCGGATGGTTTTTAAAGGAAGTTGGTCAGCTCAAGTTTTAATTCCCTTTTGTGTTCATAATGCATGCATGCTAGAAGTAACGTCTCCTCTCCAGATAATAGGGTGCTCTTAAGGCATCCTTAAAAGTCTAAGTACTGGCCCACGGGGCCTACTTAATTAGACACCTATTTCTCCCTCTATGCCTAAGGCCTTTTGTCCTAGGTCTAGCGGTCTAGTCCTGACGATCCGTAGCAGTTTCTAGGCAAGTTTTAAATTTTGAAAATGGGATTCATGGTTTATTGTCCTTTTCTGTGGTAGAATTTGCTCCGATACTAGCTGTGGCAGAACCACCCAAATTATTCTAGCTTAAGTGCCTAAGTCACGCCTCAGGGGCCGCAACACACTTAAATCGGAATAACCCGTCAGTCCCTCAGATCTAGTCTGACAGAGCCACTTAACCAGGATCAAATTCCACAATCTCACTCGAAGGTGAGTCACAGAAGAAATATAATAAAACAGGAAACCTCAAATTAAGTACTGAATTATTACATAGATTGGAATTTTTCGAGTAGCAAATAAGAGTTCACGAAATAAAATGCAGCGGATAATCGATGTCGTCGGTATCGAGGAAATGGGCAAGGCCTAGCCCACTACTCCGCGTGCTCCTCTCCTGCCGGAGCAACATCCCACTCGACTGTCCAACCCGGTGGCAGGGTGGTAGGCCAAGTCACACCATCAACCATATCCTAAATCGTACCTGCAAAAGTTGTGCCACAAGCAAGGCTGAGTATACTAATACTCAGCTAGACTTAACCGGTGTGAGGAATCTACTCCTCTACCTCTAGACTATGCAGCTGTTTGGCTGAGGGGTTTGGTTTGCCAAAAGCACTAGCTGTTTCTAAAATCAATTTTTAACTTTTCAAATTCTAGCATCATTATCTTAGCTAGGTTTGCTCCTTCTAAGCATACATGGTGACAAGCATTTTGTTCAATCAACAAATTGTCTCATGTAACCTCATTTCACTTCTTACTCGATGTAGTACAAGGGGTCAAGCAGTCTCATTAGCTGCGAGAAGTAGACGATTCGAATCGAGTTTTTATCCTTGCAAGGTAAACCTAAACACACGACATGTCAGGGTACTCCGTCCCCACACATGCCAACCGTCCCCATCGATTCCCTGTTCGCGTCTAGGCCTCACCGCCTTGGCATACAATGCTCCACTGACCCCGGCTGCCGCCGTGCAGTGACCGCACTTGTACCCACCATAGCTAGCATGGGAGACCCAGTCTCAGGTCGCATGAGGGATAAAGTCCGCGCCCGGCTTCACTCAGGTACTAGGTTTACCGGTTACCATATTTCCCGACATGTGCTTAGTACGTTCAAAAGCTTGACTCAGGTATCCAAACATTAATCCTTAATTCCTTTTTCCCGTCTCATGGACAAGGCATCCTCCCTGGATCCAAGTCCATAGACTAACATAGATCCCGTTATCAAGATGAATACAATCAATTCATGACCTCGCGCGAGTACTAGAAAAATCACTCGACTTCTACCGAGATCCTGATTAGCAAGCAGCTACTCGACCTAGCATACTAGTATTCATCTCAAAAAGGAATCCTAAGTTCATGCAACTAGAGGTTTCAAGCAACTCCTACACTTAAGTGCACATTACAATCCTACAAGCATTAAGTGTAGTGAAGTAGCATATAATAATACAGTTATGCATATAAATCGGGGCTTGCCTTCAATAGGTGGGGCTGCGGGGAGATCCTCGATAGCAGCCTCGGGAGCTTGCTCCTGGTCCTCCTCTTGGACAGTTCCTTGCTCGGGGATGAGCACGTACTCTCCGTCGGTGAGATTACAATCTAATGAATGCAATGCGTAAGATATATGCATGATATGATATGTGCTTTAGTAATTTAAACTTTTGATTGTGTATGATCTACTCGAGTTAGATAGAGCTAAGTCTTGCTTATACGAGACTTTTGGTGGTATACTTGGTAAATTGGATTTAGCTAAGTTAAGTGGTAGGTTTATTTTTGGGGTTCCACTAAATTCTTTTTAAAGTCTTTAGTGAGAATTGTCAAGAACTCAAGTTGGACTTATTGGAGTGAGGTTTATTTCTCCTTTCTTTTTCTTTATTCTCTTTAAGTTTTTGGAGTGGGTTTGAACTACCAGTCACCTTAATAAATTTCCAAAAATTCTGCAAAAATTACAGTGGCTTATTATTGGTGTATAAATATCTGTCTCAAAATTTGGGGTTCAAAAAGTGAATAGTTTTCGCTGGACAAAATTACCAAATTTTTGGGCAGAAGGGGTGATTTGAACTACAACTATCATTTAATAGTAGGTAATTCTCTAGGACTTATTTTTTCTGGCATTTAGATGCTATAACATGACTTGGTACAAATTTCTAGCCATTAATACTTATTAGGTATTTTACTAGGATTTTCTAAAGTTTCTAGCCAAAGGGGTGCTTTCTACTACCACTATATTTGAAAAATATCAAACAACAGATTTCTGATTTTTCCTAGCTTCTTATTTGTGCAAGAGCAATCATTCTGAAGTTTGGCATCGTTTTGCTTAAGGGAAGGGGTGGTATGCATTAATTGGATTAAATGGCCTTTCTTATAAAATATTGGCAATAGGTATTATTTTGCATTTTTCCAATGGGTTTATATTTTTCTCTAGTGGCCTATCTCTTTATTGGCCTAGCAAAATTTTATTTGCCCATTATTGCATTATTGTGGGTTACTCATGATTTAATTGAACTATGGCTCATTATCATGTTCTATTTATTTACCCTACTTAAAATGATGGGCTGGGGTGTTTATTATTTTTGTAGTGGGGTTTTAGTAGTTACAAGTGCACTGGATTTTTATTATCAATTTTGGGTCTGGTTTTGTAATTCTAATAATTGATTTCTAGTTGGAATAATGCTAATTAAAACATTTCACTTTGAATCTGATCTGGAATAGAGGTTCCTTTATTTTCCTAGGTTCTTTGTTACTTAAGCAAACTAGGAAAAATAATTTCATCCACTGGTCATTAATTTCTAAGGCCTTTCTGATTTTCCTAAGGTTTGGGCAGAAATGGCTTTTAATGGATATCTATACTAAAATTTTCAATACTGGGTTCTCATTATTTTTAAATAGTGTTTAAATGGGGTTTGAACATCTATAAATTTTCTTAGGTTCAGCACAGGAGCATAACTAATTTTCCTTAATTAAATAAGGTTTGGTCAGTTTCTGTATTTAATTTTAAACTCTAAAAATTAGAACAGAAAGCATAGGGTTCAGTATTTTTAATTGATAGTTCATAATATTTAGAATTGAGCAAAATTGGTTTGACAACTTTTGATTAAGTATTCATCAAGTTATGAATTTTCTAAGTTCTCTGTTCATTAAAAAGATTAAACAGAAATGATTAAATGGAAAACTACTTTGCAGCGGGGTCCCTGGCGGGTGTTTTAAGTTTTCCTTACAGACTAGTCCCTGGGATATTATTCAATTGAGTCACTGACATCTCAGAAAACCCCCTGGATTCTTCTAATCCTAACCCGAGGTCCTTCCCCCAAATTAAACAGTACCCGCGGCGGAAGAAAGGTCGGAGGGGCTTACCGGCGGCGAGATTGCTCCGGTGAGGTGGCCGAGGGTGTAGGGGAGGTTCTGAGGGTCACGGCGATGTGTGGGTCGCCGTTAGGGATGGTCGGAGTTGGTCGGTCCGCGTGCGCAGGCGGGGGAGCTCGTCGGCGGCGAGGAGTCCGGCCTATCCAGGGCACAATTGACCAATCAAACGGGTCAGAGAGCTTCACCAGGGATCAAGAAAGGTGTGTGCGCGAGGAATTGAAGAATGGCTCACCGGAGTGTCCAGTCTACACGCGCAGGCGGCGGCCGAAGTCCGGTGAGGTCGATCTTCGCCTTCCGGTGAAGTTCTGCCAGGTCCGAGGGCTTGGAAAGCTTCACGGGCCAATGACGGAGCTAACCGAAGCGCTGTCGCGACTTGGGGGTGACTGGAGTGGGCTGGCCACGGTGGCCGAAGCTCTGGCGACAATGGCAGGCGGAAAGGAGCTCGCTGGAGCTGAGGAGGGGTGTCTAGCCGGAGATGGTGAGCATGGGGTGAAGTGAGGCGCGCCCGAGGTGGCTTTATAGGCGCGGGCGAGCACGGCCGAGGGCGGGGCTCTAACAAGCGCTCGGGGCGTGCGCGGCGAACGCCAGTGCGCGCTCTGGCGTCTGGCACAGCGTCGAGCACGAGGCAGCGCAGAGAGAGGTCGAGTTCAAGCGCGGATTGGCCCCAAATCTTTGAGATTATGGCCATGATCCCGTTGAGAGATCTCTTCCTCTCAGGTTCCTTTGCCGTTTGTGTGTGGAGGCTAGCAGGTTTGGCTGACTGGATTAGGAGATAGAGAGGGGAGAAATCTGGTTTGTCTCACTGCCGCACACAGGGAGAAGATCTCTGGTTTGACGTGTCCAAGGCATGCGTCCCGATGCCATCTTCTGCACAGGACAGAGAGGTTAGTTATGCATGTTTTTGTCAATGGGGCCATTAGGATTTGAGTTAGGGATCAAGGTGAACACGCTTGATCTTTGGCTCAAGGTCTGAAATTTAGAATTCTAAATTTCAGAATTCCCTAATGAAATCCCACTTGAGAGGCTTGTTTAGGGTTTTATTTAAATTGTTTTGGCCAAGCTTCCATAATATTTGTTGTTGCTTATTTAGTATACTTTAATGTTTATAATTGGCCCAAGCCATGATTCTATGTTCTTCACACTCTTTTGCCCTTTCTCTTGAATTTTGTTTATAGGGCTCAATTAGGGTTTTTATTGGGGTTGCACATTTTGCCTTTTTGAAAAACCCATTTGTTTTGAACATGATACTTTTAAGTATAAGCTTAGTGGATCCTTTATTCTTAAGTCAATTTGATGTTCATGCTCAATTTTGGTTCACATAAGATGATGGTTCTTGGGTTAGCACTTGAGAGAAACCCTAGGTGACACTGGGGTGTCACAATGGCTTTAAGCTCTATTAAATGGACGTGAAAAGTGCCTTCCTCAATGGACCAATCAAGGAAGAGGTCTATGTTGAGCAACCTCCCAGCTTTGAAGATAGTGAGTACCCTAACCATGTTTACAAACTCTCAAAGGCGCTTTATGGGCTCAAGCAAGCCCCAAGAGCATGGTATGAATGTCTACGAGACTTTCTTATCACTAATGGCTTCAAAGTCGGTAAAGTCGATCCAACTCTCTTTACTAAAACTATTGCAAAAGACTTGTTTGTATGCCAAATTTATGTTGATGATATTATTTTTGGGTCTACTAACAAATCAACTTGTGAAGAGTTTAGTAGGATCATGATTCAAAAATTCGAGATGTCTATGATGGGGGAGTTCAAGTATTTCCTAGGATTTCAAATCGAGCAACTCCAAGATGGCACCTTCATCAGCCAAACTAAGTACATTCAAGACATACTTAAGAAATTTGGGATGAAGGATAGCAAACCCATCAAGACACCCATGGGAACAAATATGCATCTCGACCTCGACACGGGAGGTAAATCCGTAGATCAAAAGGTATACCAGTCGATGATAGGATCATTACTCTATTTATGTGCATCTCGACCGGATATTATGCTTTATGTATGCATGTGTGCATGATTCCAAGTCGATCCTAAGAAAGTTTACCTTAGGGTCGTGAAGAGAATCATGAGATATTTAGTTTACACTCCTAAGTTTGGGCTTTGGTACCCCAAGGGATCCACTTTTGATTTAATAGGTTATTCTGATGCCGATTGGGTAGGGTGTAAAATTAATAGGAAGAGCACATCAGGGACTTGTCAGTTTCTAGGAAGATCCCTGGTGTCTTGGGCTTCAAAGAAACAAAACTCAGTAGCTCTTTCTACTGCCGAAGCCGAGTACATTGCCGCAGGCCATTGTTGTGCGCAATTACTTTGGATGAGGCAAATCCTAAGGGACTATGGCTACAAATTGAGCAAAGTCCCTCTCCTATGTGACAATGAGAGTGCAATCCGCATGGCGGATAATCCCGTTGAACATAGCCGCACTAAGCACATAGACATTCGGTATCACTTTCTGAGAGATCACCAACAAAGGGGGGATATCGAAATAACTTATGTAAACACCAAGAATCAATTAGCCGATATCTTTACCAAGCCATTAAATGAGAAAACCTTTAGCAAACTTAGAAATGAGCTAAATATTCTTGATTCTCGGAACTTTGATTGAAACATTGCACACATAGCTCCTTCATAATACCTTTGATCATATCTCTTTCATTTTGGTACAAATGCATATCTCTTATTATTTATGTACCAAGGCTAAGACTAATGTGCTCTCAAGTGTATTTTTATCCTTAGTCTTAGATTGAAAGGGAAATGGAGTATTCGGCAAAGACAACGCTTCCACTCAACTCCATCTGTATTATTTACCCCTTTGTCGGTATTCCAACAACACTCTCAAATTGGTATAATGTTTCACTCATATTTACTTGTACCAATGGGGGAGAAATTATTGTAGGGCTCTCAACGTCTCCGTTTTTGGCGTTCAATGCCAAAGGGGGAGAAAATATTAAGCCCAAAGCAAAAGGACCGCACCACCAATTTTTTTAAAAAATCAAAATGAAGCTTTAATTGATATTTTTTTCATTGTTATCTATGTCATGACAATATATCAATTGATATCTTTATCTTGAGAAAGCAAAATCTCAATTGGTATTGTTTTAAACTTCAATTGGTATCTTGTAATGGCAACTTCTTCAATTGGTATTGTTTTCAATTTCAATTGGTATCTTGTAATGGCAACTTCTTCAATTGGTACATGTAAAGATAAATTTTCAAAACTGATATCTATTAAAACCCTCTTGAAAACTAAGAGGAGAATTTCATTTAGGGGAAGTTTTGTTTAGTCAAAGGAAAAAGCATTTGAAAAAAGGGGGGATAAATTTCAAATCTTGAAAATGCTTCTTGCAATCTTATTTATATGCCTTTGACTATTTGCAAAAGACATCGAAAAGATTTTCCAAAAAGATTTGCAAAAACAAAACAAGTGGTGCAAATGTGGTCCAAAATATTAAAGGAAAGAAAAGCAATCCATTCATATCTAGTAAGATTATAAATTGGTTTAATTCAAAGTAACCTATGCACTCACCTTATGCAAACTAGATAATTTCTGCACTTTATATGTTTGCTTTGGTTTGTGTTGGCATCAATCACCAAAAACGGGGAGATTGAAAGAGAAATAGGATTAACCTTTTCTCACAATTAATTTTGGTGGTTGAATGTCCAACATAAATATATGAATTAACTAGTTTACTTTAGAATACATGTTCTACAGGTGCATAAAGGTTCAATACAAACCAATAAATATTCAAGTTACGGATCCAATTTAAAGGAGCAAAAGAAACCAAGTGTGCTCTGGTCTGGCGCACCGGACTGTCCGGTGCACCAGGCCCATACAGGGTTGAACCAGCCACTCTTGGGTTTCAGCAGGCACGCTCCGCTATAATTCATCGGACTGTCCGATGTGCCACCGGACTGTCTGGTGTGCCACCGGAGCAATGGCTAACTCGCGCAATGGTCGACTCTGCAAAGTTGAACAGTGCACCTACAGTGCAACGCAGAAGTCAGAGCAGAAAGTCAGAGGGGCACCGGACTGTCCGGTGTGGCACCGAACTGTCCGGTGCCGCAAGAAGACAAAGCTCCAACGGTCGACCAAGCTCCGAACCCTAACAGTTGGGTGATGTGGCGACGCACCGGACTGTTCACACACTGTTCACTTTTGCAGACGACCGTTGGCGTTGTTAGCCATTGCTCCGCATGGCACACCGGACAGTCCGGTGCTACACCGGACAGTCCGATGAATTATAGTGGAGTGGCTCCCCAAAAACCCGAAGGTGGTAAGTTCGGAGTTGATCTCCCTGGTGCACCGGACACTGTTCGGTGGCACACCAGACAGTCCGGTGCGCCAGACCAGGGCAGCCTTCGGTTGCTTTGCTCCTTTATTTTTGGACCCTTTCTTTTAACTTTGTATTGGTTTATTGTGAACCTTTGGCATCTGTAGAACATATTATCTCGAGCAAACTAGTTAGTCCAATTATTTGTGTTGGGTAATTCAACCACCAAAATCATTTAGGAAAAGGTTTGACCCTATTTCCCTTTCAATCTCCCCCTTTTTGGTGATTGATGCCAACACAAACCAAAGAAAATATATAAGTGCAGAATTGAACTAGTTTGCATAAGGTATGTGCAAAGGTTGCTTGGAATTAAACCAATTTACATTTTTATAAGATATGCATGGATTGCTTTCTTCATTTTAATATTTTGGACCACGCTTGCACCACTTGTTTTGTTTTTGCAAATTCTTTTCAAAGTCTTTTTGCAAATAGTCAAAGGTATATGAATAAGATTTTGAGAAGCATTTTAAGATTTGAAATTTTCTCCCCCAGTTTCAAATGCTTTTCCTTTGACTTCAACAAAACTCCCCCTTAATGAAATTCTCCTCTTAGTGTTCAAGAGGGTTTTTCAAATTGAAAGAAGATCAAATATTTTAGATACCAATTGAGATAGAATTTCTTAGAGGAAAACTTATTTCAAAGATACCAATTTTGAAATATCATAAATACAATACCAATTGAAAATAACATTTAAAACTTTTGAAATTGACGTGGTGGTGCGGTCCTTTTGCTTTGGGCTAATACTCTCTCCCCCTTTGGCATGAATCGCCAAAAACGGAGTCATTAGAGCCCGTTTCAAACTCTCTCCCCCTTTGGCAAATAATATATGAGTGAAGAATTATAACAAAGTTGGAGAGCGATGCGGAGTGACGGCGAAGGAGAAATAATACGATAGAGTTGAGTGGAAGCCTTGTCTTCGCCGAGGACTTTATTTCCCTTTCGATCTATGACTTATCATGAAATACACTTGAAAACCGCATTAGTCATAGCAAATGAAAGATATGATCAAAGGTACATAAATGAGCTATGTGTGCAAAGTATCAATCAAAATTCCGAGAATCAAGAATGTTTAGCTCATGCCTAAGTTTGGTAAAAGTTTTCTCGTCTAATGGCTTGGTGAATATATTGGCTAATTGTTCTTTGGTGCTCACATAGGCTATCTCGATATCCCCCCTTTGTTGGTGATCCCTCAAAAAGTGATACCGAATGGCTATATGCTTAGTGCGGCTGTGCTCAACGGGATTATCTGCCATGCGGATAGCACTCTCATTATCACATAGGAGAGAAACTTTGGTTAATTTGTAACCATAGTCCCTAAGGGTTTACCTCATCCAAAGCAATTGCGCGCAACAATGGCCTGCGGCAATGTACTCGGCTTCAGCGGTTGAAAGAGCTACTGAGTTTTGTTTCTTTGAAGCCCAAGACACCAGGGATCTTCCTAAGAACTGACAAGTCCCTGATGTGCCCTTTCTATCAATTTTACACCCTGCCCAATCAGCATCCGAATAATCAATTAAATCAAAAATGGATTCCTTGTGGTACCAAAGACCAAACTTAGGTGTATGAAGTAAATATCTCAAGATTCGTTTTACGGCCCTAAGGTGAACTTCCTTAGGATCGGCTTGGAATCTTGCACACATGCATACGGAGAGCATAATATTCGGTCGAGATGCACATAAATAGAGTAAAGAACCTATCATCGACCGGTATACCTTTTGATCTACGGATTTACCTCCTGTGTCGAGGTCGAGATGCCCATTGGTTCCCATGGGTGTCTTGATGGGCTTGGCATCCTTCATTCCAAACTTGGTAAGTATATCTTGAGTATACTTGGTTTGGCTGATGAAGGTGCCCTCTTGGAGTTGCTTCACTTGAAATCCTAAGAAATACTTCAACTCCCCCATCATAGACATCTCGAATTTTTGAATCATGATCCTACTAAACTCTTCACAAGTAGATTTGTTAGTAGACCCAAATATGATATCATCAAAATAAATTTGGCATACAAACAAATCATTTGCAATGGTTTTAGTAAAGAGAGTAGGATCGGCTTTTCCGACTTTGAAGCCATTAGCGATAAGAAAATCTCTTAGGCATTCATACCATGCTCTTGGGGCTTACTTGAGCCCATAAAGCGCCTTAGAGAGTTTATACACATGGTTAGGGTACTCACTATCTTCAAAGCCGAGAGGTTGCTCAACATAGACCTCCTCCTTGATTGGTCCATTGAGGAAGGCACTTTTCACGTCTATTTGATAGAGCTTAAAGCCATGGTAAGTAGCATAGGAAAGTAATATACGAATTGACTCAAGCCTAGCTACGGGTGCATAGGTTTCACCGAAATCCAAACCTTCGACTTGTGAATATCCCTTGGCTAGAAGTTGGGCTTTGTTCCTTGTCACCACACCATGCTCATCTTGCTTGTTGCGGAAGACCCACTTGGTTCCTACAACATTTTGATTAGGACGTGGAACAAGATGTCATACCTCATTCCTCGTGAAGTTGTTGAGTTCCTCTTGCATTGCCAACACCCAATCCGAATCCCTTAATGCGTCTTCCACCCTGTATGGCTCAATAGAATACACAAAGGAGTAATGTTCACAAAAATGAGCGACACGAGATCGAGTGGTTACCCCCTTATGAATATCGCCGAGGATGGAGTTCACGGGGTGATCTCGTTGTATCGCTTGGTGGACTCTTGGGTGTGGCGGTCTTGGACCCTCATCATCTTCCTTATCTTGATCTTTGGCATCTCCCCCTTGATCATTGTCCTCCTCTTGAGGTGGCTCTTCTTGATCTTCATTTTCATCATCTTGAGCTTGATCCTCATCTTGAGTTGGTGGAGATGCTTGTATGGAAGAAGATGGTTGATCTTGTGCTTGTGGAGGCTCTTCGGATTCCTTAGGACACACATCCCCAATGGACATGTTCCTTAGCGCGGCGCATGGAGCCTCTTCATCATCTAGCTCATCAAGATCAACTTGCTCTACTTGAGAGTCGTTAGTCTCATCAAACACAATGTCACAAGAAACTTCAACTAGTCCAGTGGACTTGTTAAAGACTCTATATGCCCTTGTGTTTGAGTCATAACCAAGTAAAAAGCCTTCTACAACCTTAGGAGCAAATTTAGATTTTCTACCTCTTTTAACAAGAATAAAACATTTGCTACCAAAGACTCTAAAATATGAAACATTGGGCTTTTTACCGGTGAGGAGTTCATAAGATATCTTCTTGAGGATTTGGTGAAGGTAGAGACGGTTGATGGCGTAGCAAGCGGTGTTGATTGCTTCCGCCCAAAACAGGTCCGAAGTCTTGTACTCATCAAGCATGGTCCTCGCCATGTCAAGTAGAGTTCTATTCTTCCTCTCCACTACATCATTTTGTTGTGGTGTGTAGGGAGAAGAGAACTCATGCTTGATGCCCTCGTCCTCAAGAAAGCCTTCTATTTGAGAGTTCTTGAACTCTGTCCCGTTGTTGCTTCTAATCTTTTTGATCCTTAAGCCGAACTCATTTTGAGCCCGTCTCAAGAATCTCTTTAAGGTCTCTTGGGTTTGAGATTTTTCCTGCAAAAAGAACACCCAAGTGAAGCGAGAATAATCATCCACAATTACAAGACAATACTTACTCTCGCCGATGCTTATGTAAGCGATCGAGCCGAATAGATCCATGTGGAGTAGTTCAAGCGGCCTGTCGGTCGTCATGATGTTCTTGTGTGGATGATGGGTACCAACTTGCTTCCCTGCTTGACATGTGCTACAAATCCTGTCTTTCTCAAAATGAACATTTGTTAGTCCTAAAATGTGCTCTCCCTTTAGAAGCTTGTGAAGATTCTTCATCCCAACATGGGCTAGTCGGCGATGCCAGAGCCAACCCATATTAGTCTTAGCAATTAAGCAAGTATCAAGTTCAGCTCTATTAAAATCAACTAAGTATAGTTGACCCTCTAATACTCCCTTAAATGCTACTGAATCATCACTTCTTCTAAAGACAGTAACACCTAAATCCGTAAAAAGACAATTGTAGCCTATTTTGCATAATTGAGAAACAGAAAGCAAATTGTAATCTAAAGAATCTACAAGAAAAACATTGTAAATAGAGTGGTCAGGTGATATAGCAATTTTACCAAGTCCTTTGACCAAACCTTGATTTCCATCCCCGAATGTGATAGCTCTTTGGGGATCATTGTTTTTTCATAGGAGGAGAACATCATTTTCTCCCCAGTCATGTGGTTTGTGCACTCGCTATCAATTATCCAACTTTAGCCCCCGGATGCATAAACCTACAAAACAACTTTAGGCCTTGTTCTTAGGTACTCAAACGGTCTTGGGTCCTTTGACATTAGAAACAAGCACCTTGGGAACCCAAACACAAGTCTTTGAGCCCTTGTGTTTGGCCCCCACATATTTGGCAACTACTTTGCCTAATTTGTTAGTTAAAACATATGAAGCATCAAAAGTCTTAAATGAAACAATAGGTTCATTTGATGAAATAGGAGATTTCTTTTTAGGCATTTTAACATGTGTAGAACGCCTAGAGCTAGAAGCCTCATAAATAAAAGCATGGTGAGAAACCGAATGAGTCTTCTTAGCATGAATTCTCCTAATCTTGTGCTCGAGATAACCAGCAGGATATAAAATATAGCCCTCGTTATCCTGAGCCATGGGATCCTTACCCTTAACAAAACTAGACAATCTTTTAGGGGCATTGAGCTTGACATTGCCTCCCTGTTGGAAGCCAATGCCATCCTTAATGCCAGGGCGTCTCCCACTATAAAGCATACTACGAGCAAATTTAAAATTTTCATTCTCTAATTCATGCTCGACAATTTTAGCATCTAATTTTGCTATATGATCATTTTGTTGTTTAATCATAGCAATGTGATCATGGATAGTATCAACATTAACATCTCTACATCTAGTGCAAATAGAGACATACTAATAGTAGATGTAGAGGGTTTGCAAGCATTTAATTCATCAATCTTAGCATGTAAAATAGCATTCTCATCTCTAAGATTGGAAATAGAAATATTACAAACATTTAATTCTTTAGCCTTAGCAATTAATTTTTCATTCTCAATTTTAAGGCTAAAGAGTGATGCATTCAATTTGTCAATCTTAGTAATTAAACTAGCATTATCATTTCTAAGACTAACAATTGAATCATCACAAACATCTAACTTCTCAACCTTAGCAATTAATTTTGCATTTTCATTTCTAAGGTTTGAGATAACATCATGGCAAGTGCTTAGCTCACTAGTCAATTTTTCACACTTCTCTACTTCCTGAGCATAAGCATTTTTAACCTTAATATGCTTCTTGTTTTCTTTAATACGGAAATCCTCTTGGCTATCCAAGAGTTCATCCTTCTCATGAATAGCTCCTATCAAGTCATTTAGTTTTTCTTTTTGTTGCATGTTGAGGTTGGCAAAAAGGGCAAGCAAGTTATCCTCATCATCACTAGAGTTTTCCTCATCACTAGATGTTGCATATTTAGTGGAGGCTCTAGATTTTACCTTCTTTTTGTCGTCCTTTGCCATGAGGCACTTGTGGCCGACGTTGGGGAAGAGGAGACCCTTGTTGACGGCGATGTTTGTGGCATCCTCGTCAGAGGAGGAGTCGGTGGAGCTCTCATCGGAGTCCCACTCCCGACAAACGTGGGCATCACCGCCCTTCTTCTTGTAGTACCTCTTCTTCTCCTTCCTTCTTCCCTTCTTGTCGTTTCCCCTGTCACTATCACTTGATAATGGACATTTAGCAATGAAATGACCGGGCTTACCACACTTGTAGCATACTTTCTTGGAATGGGGCTTGTAATCTTTCCCCTTCCTTTGTTTGAGGATTTGGCGGAAGCTCTTGAAGATGAGCACCATCTCCTCGTTGTCGAGCTTGGAGGCGTCGATGGGGAGTCTACTTGGTGTAGACTCTTCTTTCTTCTCCTCCGTCGCTTTGAATGCAATGGGTTGCACCTCGGGTGTGGAGGTGGCGCCTCACTCGATGATTTGTTTGGAGCCTTTGATCATCAATTCAAAGCTCACAAACTTCCCTATAACTTCCTCGGGAGACATTAGCTTATATCTAGGATCACCATGAATTAATTGTACTTGAGTAGGATTAAGAAAAACGAGTGATCTAAGAAAAACCTTGACCATTTCATGGTCATCCCATTTGGTGCTCCCGAGGTTGCGCACTTGGTTCACCAAGGTCTTGAGCCGGTTGTACATGGCTTGTGGCTCCTCTCCTTGGTTGAGCATAAATCGACCGAGCTCCCCCTCGATCGTTTCCATCTTGGTGATCTTGGTCACCTCGTCTCCTTCGTGCGCGGTCTTTAGTACGTCCCAAATCTCTTTGGCACTTTTCAACCCTTGCACCTTATTATACTCCTCTCCACTTAGAGAGGTGAGGAGTATAGTAGTTGCTTGGGAATTGAAATGTTGGATTTGGGCGACTTCGTCCGCATCATAATCTTCATCCCCTACGAATGGTACCTGTGCTCCAAATTCAACAATGTCCCATATGCTTGTGTGGAGTGATGTTAGGTGATACTTCATCATTTCACTCCACCTACTATAATCTTCACCATTAAAAGTCGGTGGTTTGCCTAATGGGACGGAAAGTAAAGGAGTATGTTTAGAAATGCGAGGGTAGCGTAGGGGGATCTTACTAAACTTCTTGCGCTCATGGCGCTTAGAAGTGACGGACGATATGTCGGAGCCGGAGGTGGAAGGCGACGAAGAATCGGTCTCGTAGTAGACCACTTTCTTCATTTTCTTCTTCTTGTTGCCACTCTAGTGCGACTTGATGCGGGGAGGTGATTCCTCACTCTTCTTGTTGCCGGACTCCCCCGATGGAGCTTTCCCGTGGCTTGTGGCGGGCTTCTCGCCGGTCACCATCTCCTTCTTGGCGTGAGCTCCCAACATCACTTCGAGCGGTTAGGCTCTAATGAAGTACCAGGCTCTGATACCAATTGAAAGTCGCCTAGGGGGGTGAATAGGCAAATCTGAAATTTATAAACTTTAAGCACCACTACAAGCCGGGGTTAGCGTTAGAAATAAAATCGAGTCCGAAAGAGAGGGCGAAAACAAATCACAAGCAAATGAAGAGTGTGACACGGTGATTTGTTTTACCAAGGTTCGGTTCTTGCAAACCTACTCCCCGTTGAGGTGGTCACAAAGACCGGGTCTCTTTCAACCCTTTCCCTCTCTCAAACGGTCACCTAGACCGAGTGAGCTTTTCTCCTTAATCAAATGGGACACTTAGTCCCCACAAGGACCACCACACAATTGGTGTCTCTTGCTTTGATTACAAATGTCTTGGGAACAAGAAATGGGGAAGAAGAAAAGCGATCTAAGAGACAAGAACTCAAATGAACACGGGCAAAACTCTCTCTTCTAGTCACTAATTGCTTTGAGTGGAATTGGGACTTGGAGAGGCTTTGATTGAATCTATTTGTGTCTTGTATTGAATACACTAGCTCTTGTATTGAATGTGTTGGCTGAAAAACTTGGATTCCTTGAAGTGTGGAGGTTGGGGGATATTTATAGCCCCAACTACTAAAGTGGCCGTTGGGGAAGGCTGCTGTCGAAGGGCGCACTGGATAGTCTAGTGAGCCACCGGACACTGTCTGGTGCGCCAGCCACGTCACCCAACCGTTAGGGTTCGACTGCTGGAGCTCTGACAAGTGGGGCCACCGGACAGTCCGGTGGTGCACCGGACAGTCACTATTCACTGTCCGATGCGCCTTCTGGCACCTGCTCTGACTCTGCACGCGCTGTCCGCGCACTGTTCACGCACTGTTCACTTTTGCAGATGATCGTTGGCGCTGTTAGCCGTTGCTCCACATGGCACACCGGATAGTCCGGTGCTACACCAGACAGTCTGGTGAATTATAGCAGAGTGGCTCCCCAAAAACCCGAAGGTGGCAAGTTCGGAGTTGATCTCCCAGGTGCACCGGACACTATCTGGTGCGCCAGACCAGGGCAGCCTTCGGTTGCTTTGCTCCTTTCTTTTTGGACCCTTCTTTTAACTTTGTATTGGTTTATTGTGAACCTTTGGCATCTGTAGAACATATTATCTCGAGCAAACTAGTTAGTCCAATTATTTGTGTTGGGCAATTCAACCACCAAAATCATTTAGGAAAATGTTTGACCCTATTTCCCTTTCAAATTTGAATGAATATAAACATTTTAAATATTCAACTTTAAGAATACGAATACGGATAAAGATCAGATATGAATCGGATACTAAGTACTCGGATTCGGATATGGATAAGATTTCAGCTCTTTTAGGCCTTGTTTGGTTAGGGGTAGATTGGAGGGGATTAAATCATTTCCTTGCCAAAATTGAATAGATAGGGATTTAATCCCTCTCAATCTCCTGTGATTTATATGCAACCAAACATAGCTTTAGACAGGTCGAATTTAAATACAGATGGACAATATTCGTATCATTTTGACCTCTAGTAAAGACCCCACTGAACCCAGGACGCTCTAATTCCAGTGCAAGGTTGTTCGCTTAAAGTCAGTTGTTCGGGCTGTTGCAACTGCAAACCATAAAGACAAAGTGCCCATTTGGTAGGGCTCCTCAGCAGCTCTGGCTCTAGCTTCTTGCTACAGCCCTCCCAAACAACGCTCAGAAAACGACTCTGTGTAGAGAGCAGGAGCTGGTTTATAGGTATTATCGGTGTTTGGGACCCGACCGCGCACCCGGGGTTACCCCTCGAGGTGCTTTTGGGTAGAACGGTGTTACCGACTGTAGCTTGATGGTTCGTGCTAGGCGCACGAGAGACGATAGACAATTTTATACAGGTTCGGGCCGCTTAGAGAGGCGTAACACCCTACTTCCTGGTGTGGATCTTTATGTGGTGGGTTATAGGGGGATCCTCTAGTATGAAGGATGCTAGAGAATGGAGTAGATGGCTAATGAGTGACCTCCCTTTTGATGGGGTGCCACCTAGGCCTTATATACTCGACTGTGGGGCATTACATGCGGGTATGTTAACAACGTGCACCTAAGTAATAGTGAACCGACTGAACTTATCTTCCTATAACTGCCAACTTATCCTCATTTAGTTCCAATGACTGAGGGCACTGCGCGGGAGAATCGGATCAACGCTGTGGATAATGCTTAAACCCAATGAGCCGTCTGGGCTCGAGTTTATCCAATCTTGCGTCAATCCATTCCGCCCGCGGCTCCTCCCCTGGCCCACGAAGGGATGGCCTTGCGAAGTAATGGGCCCAAAGCCTTTTGCGAGGCCTTCTAGCCTTTTAGTGGACCCGGGGGATATCTGTCCCCCACAAGCCCCCATTCTTTGAGTTGATTTCGAAATAATCGGCCCAAAGATTCTAGGTCCAGCTTGCGGTTTTGATTTTAGGTAGTGGATGCTCTGAAAGTACACCTGTTGAATTGTTGCTTCTGAACTCTAATCAATCCTGTAAAAAACAACCTTCTGTTATCCTTCTTTAGCTCTTTCAACAGTCTTCACCTTATACTTCAGAGATCAGTGCTCGGTTACCGGCTTATGCTTTAGAGATCAACATTCTGTCCTTAGGGGTTGAGGATTCATTGGGTGCACTGGAGGTGCACCCAATGGGTGTAGCCCCCGAGCTTTGAGTGGATTACTGAAAATAATCCACTCAAAGGTCCTCATCTCATGCTTTTTAGAAATCATTGGTTTATCTTCGTCTCATGCTTTAGAAATCAGCATTTTGTCGTCGGTCCATGCTTTAGATATCAGCATTCTGTCCTAAGGGGTTGAGGATTCATTGGGTTCATTGGGTGCACCGAAGGTGCACCCAATGGGTGTAACCCCCGAGCTTTGAGTGGATTACTGAAAATAATCCACTCAAAGGTCTTCATCTCATGCTTTTAGAAGTCATTATCTTATCTTTGTCTCATGCCTTAGAACTCAGCATTATATCACCAGCTTATGCTTTAGAGATCAACATGTTGTCTTCAATTCCTGCTTTAGAAACCAGCAGCGTGATCTGCCCATGTCCTGTTAGGTTTGAAATTTATTTGATCGGCGACAGATTGGACGTCTGGTAGATGGCTCTTGGCTGGTCTTCATTTCGCTTTGTGCTTCAATGCTTCTGTTGATTAGACTTGTACTTCAGTAGCTATATTTGGCTTTCCTCTGATCTCCATCGATATCTTTCTTCAGTCTTGATACATTCATTGCGTATACTGTATGTATGTGACTGCTTGGGAAAATCTATTAAAAATTCTTGGACATCCCCTCCCCAATGGGTGTAACCGAGGGACGGCTTGGTACGCCGAGCGTTTAGCAAACTGTCCTTGAGTAGTAACTTGACGTGACCGTGGGGTGTAATCATATCGTCCAAGCAGTTGACCTCAGTCCAAATGGTGTCGTGTTACGCAAAACGACGTCTGCTGCCTGACTTGCTTCCAGACGATTTGAATTGCTTATTGAATACTTGCGACTGTTCGGTGACCGTGGTAGGAGATGAGCGGTTGCTTCTGGCCTCTATAAATAGACTGCCTGCCTCACTGGTGTCTTCACACATCTTCTAGCCATTTGTTGCTTATTTTCCCACTTTTCTCTTCTCTTCCAACCAACCATGGGCAAGAACAAGAAGGGTGGAAGTTCGTCGCACCACTCCGGCAACAAGTGGAAAAGCGAGCCAAGTCTTCCCTCAGAGGACTTTGGGGACTCCGAGTACTCGGAGGAGGAGTTTTCCTCCGAGTCCGAGGGGGCGCCAGTCTACGCCTCTCCCCCGGTGTCGTCCGATGACTCGGACGATTCCCAGGGGATCGCCGCCGAGGTGTGGACGTACATCCGGGTCGTCGCGCGCTTCGGGCTCGAGGGCTCGGATGAGTCGGAGGTCTCCTCGGACGAGGAGAACTCCTCCGACTCGTCCGAGGAGGAGAGCGGCGATAACGACGACGACGAAGGCGATGGAGGTGACGGCGGTGATGACGGCGACAGCGACGGTAAGGGCGACGGAGGCAATAGCGGCAAGGGCGACGACGACGGCGGCAAGGGCGATGGCGACGACAAGGGCAGCGGTGGCAGCAGCAAGGCCAGTGGCAAAGCGCCACTGGTTTAAATATTAGTATAGATAATTAGTAGTAGCAGTAGTAGTAGTAGCAGAATAATGTAGTAGCAGTTAGTAGTATAGTGTAGTGTGAGTAATGTAGTAATGTAATGTAGTGTAGTGAAAAAGGGAGAAAAGGCCGACTCATAATGAGTTGGTCTTTAAGTTTGTGAAAAACTTCCCTCCTCTATATATCCAAGAAAATTTTAGCTTGTTCTAAGTAACCTTTTGCTTTTCCGCCGTTCTTCCTTTATAGTCGATTGATAGTTTGCCTTCGCGCCTAACGCTGCTGACATTATTAGAAATAATTACCAAGCAATAACTGGTAACTGTTGAGTCATGTTTGGTGAATCTCGGCGTTTTTTAGAGAAAACAGTCGAGTTATGACAGACACTGTCGGCGTTTTAAAGGTAACAGCCGAGTGGCGCTTGACGTTGTTTGCGTTTCAGAGGTAACGGCCGAGTGGTGTTTGATCCCGTCAGCGTTTTAGAGATAACAGCCGAGCTATGGCAGACACTGTCGGCGTTTTAGAGGTAACGTTCGAGTGGTGTTTGATGTTGTCGGCGTTTTAGAGGTAACAGCCGAGCTATGTCAGAAATCTCGTTTTCCCGAGTGATGACTTGGCACTTCTTTAGAAACGGTGCCTAACACGGGAAAACCCCATTTATACTCATGTCGTCGTGCGCTTTTGAGTTCTGAGCCCTAACTTCACGTTTCCGCCTCAAACCACTCTGTTTTCCTCCGATTTCGCCCTTGTTCGACCCGCCGGCGAGATTGGGATGGCGCCCAAGCGGAAGAACCAGAGTTCTATTGTGGTAGTCATTCCTCCCATCGATCCCAACAGCCAGTTGTCGTCCATATGTCTGTTATCTCGGAATCAGATCTCCTCCACCTTGTTGATGTCGGAGTTCTTCCTCCAAAAGAGCTCTGCTCTTGGTGGATTTATCGTGGGGTCACTGTTCCGATAGAAGATACCCACGAGTCCGTCGTCTACGTTCCTTTTCTCATCCGCGGTTTTGCTCTTCCCATTTCTCCCTTCTTCCGCAGCATCCTTGATTTTTACAATCTAAACCTGGCTCACCTGAATCCCAATTCCATCTTTCAAATTTCTATCTTTGTACATCTGTGTGAGGCCTACTTTGGAATTCTTCCTCATTTCGGATTATGGAAGTATTTGTATCACTGTCGGCCTAGGATGACTGGGGGGCAATACCAGCATGTTGGTGGTGCAAGTCTGGTGATGCGCCGCAGGAGGAAGATGGAATACCTTGACATTCCTCTCAAGGACAACATTAAAGGGTGACGTCTTGAGTGGTTTATTGTGGAAAACCACGACAAGTCCCTCCCCCCTCGGTCGGGGAGACAGCCAAATGTACGCACTCCAAGTTGGGTTGAGTCTCCCACTGCCTTGGAGGTGACGGAGGCTAGGGTTCTGCTTGCTGAGATCTGTCTGCTAAAGGAGAGAGGTATGACTGCCGAAGCTGTGGTTGCTGACTTTGTTTTCAAGAATATTCAGCCTTTGAAAGACAGAGAGTATCTAGCTTACTTGTACAGTGGTATTACTGACTCAACTCGGGTCACCAACAAGAAAATTCCTACTGAGGATCTAGTGAGCTGACTAGACATGATCCTAAGGGGCAAAGTATCAAATGTTGGTGCTCATGTTGCTTATTCTGCT